>NC_058131.1:60025867-60128478 GCF_016433145.1 Gracilinanus agilis | reverse complement strand
ATGTTCTCCCAGCTTCAGAGAACTTGTTTTCCCTGAAATCACATCATCTTCCTTTCTCAAGTGTGGGTGGAAATAGCCTTCTCTGCAATGGTCTCGTGGGTCCCTGGGCATCAGATAACTCGTCCAGGAAGCCAGATCTTGAGCCCAGCGATGGGTCCCCTTTGAAGCCTGTGTGGCTCAGAGAAGATAAGACGGGAAGAAGGATGGGAGTCGGGACTGAGTTACGTATCGCTGCGGAGGAAGAATTTTTCTACTTGAACCTGGGACCAAATCCCCATATTCTATTAACTCAAGGGAGATAATGAAATGAGATAAAGACACTGAAAAGTACACACTGTGATGTGAGCATAAGGAAGCTCAGGTTTAATTCCCTGGGAGGCTCACACACAGGCTTTTCTAAATGGCCCCCAAAATTCAGAGATGTAGACACTGAGGAGGGACGAGCCAAGCTGTCCAGAGCAACATGGGACGTGGGGCTCAGAGATCTCATTTTGTGCTGTGGGGAAGTCCAGCCAGAAAAAGGAAGGGATCAGGAATCCAAGCAAGACATGGTCCCCATCAGGCTCAGTGTCATAGAAAGAACCCTGGGGACTACAAGGTGGCTCTGGAGATTGAAAGCCGGGCCTGGAAGTGGGAGGTCCTGGGTTCAAATGTGATCTCCAGCCCTTCCTAGATAGGTGACCCTGGGCAAGTCACTTAACTCCCATTGCCTAGCCCTTACTGCTCCTCTGCCTTGGAACCAATATACAGCATTAATTCTAAGACAAAAGGTAAGGGTTTTTAAATATTTAATTTTTTTAAAAAAGAAAAATGATGACATAGATATGTCTATAAATGGTAGCATATATATATGTCACTATTTTCCTTTTTTTAAGGAACTGAACTTGTTTTAAAAAATCATATGTTTAAAATTGATATGTTTATATTTTATACAATTCATATATATAATCATATATTATATATAATTAATATATATAATTATATATTATATATATACATACATATATATATATACACACACACATATATATATACATATATATAACTTTTTTTAACAAGTTCAGGGCTCCCTAGACTAGTTGATCTCTAAGGTCCTTTCCAAGCAATGACATTTGGTGACTGCTGAGCTGTGATAGCTTCAGCCTGAGAACTGACTTTCTTTCCCCCAGAAGGCTTTGCTGAGACTCACCTTGCTCTGTAGAGGGTCATGGGGAAAGGATGCCTTCCCCTTGGCTGTCCTTGACCACAGATGGACTCTTTTTTTCCTTTAAACCCTCACCTTCCCTCTTAGAATCAATACTATGGATTGGTTCCAAGGCCAAAGAATGGTAAGGGTTAGGCAAAGGGGGTTAAGCGAATTGGCCAGGGTCACCCAGCTAGGAAATTCATGAGGCAAGACTTGAACCCAGGACCTCTCCTCTCCAAGCCTGGCTCTCTATCCCCTGAGCCACCCAGCTGCCTCCAGATACACACATAAATAGATTCTTGAGGCACAGCTACTTTTCTTCCTGGGAGAGCAAAAAGCTCAGCCTAGTCCTGGTCTAGAACCTTCCTAGAGCCCACACCTGTAGCCCTGTGGCCCAGCTCTCACGAGGGATTATTGAAGGGGACCAGATGAGCAACTGAAGTAGCCAAGGATGGAGGGGGAGCGCGATCTTATCCTATTTAAACCCCATCCATCCCACCTCCAATACCTCCCAGAGCTTAAGTTCCCAGGATTTAACACCCAAAGGAATCTTAGAGGCCATCTAGTCCTACCCCCTGCATTTTACAAAAGAAGAGAAGACTGAGATTAGGGTCACATAACTACCAAGTCCCAGTGGCAAGAGTCTAACTCTTCCATTTTAGAACTAGGGAAACTTGAGGTCCAGACAGGGGAACCCTAAGTAGCAGAGCCCAGAATTTGAACTCAGGCCTCCTGACTCAATATCTCCAGTGTTTTTCTCCACTACACCCTACACTAGGCTGCCTCCTAGAGTGATAGAAGGCTTGTAGAGAGTTGTAGAGGGTCTGGCTGGGGCCGAAATGGTCAGGAAACTGAAATGGGATGGATAGAAGGACCACAGACTAAGCAAAGGCAGAGTACTAGTGCTAGGGTTTTCCATGGGGCTGGACAGAATGCTCTAGCTCAGAGGCAGAAAAGGAAATAAAGACAAAGAGGGAAGATGGGAGAGGGAGAAGAAAGGGAGTGAGGGAAGAACAGAGAGAGGGAGAGAGAAGACAAAAAAGTGGGGGGCCAAGTAAAAGGGTGCAAGACTGGGCTGTATGATCTTGGGCAAATCATTTTTATTCTCGGAGCCTCCGTTCCTATGTCTGGAAAATAAGGGGGCTCTCTGGAACTCCTTCTAGCTCTAGTATTCAACGATTTTAATGCCGAGTGACTTTTCCCAGGACACACAGGAAGGCAGAGGCAGAGCTAGCTCTAGTTGGCTCTTGGATTCCCCTTCCTTTCCTCGAAGTGTTATTCAGGACCCAAAACCCTTGGATCCTGAACCCTGGATGTTAAAGAATGTTAATGAAGATATAAATAAACTCCGTCTCTCCTCCCTCTTCCCATCTCTTCTTGGGTTTCAGGCACCTGCAGAATTCTGTCTGCAAAGCCTTCCGGCATGTGAAGGTAGATACGCTGACCCAGCCTGAAGCCGTCTCCAGCATCCCAGTGCCAGGTAAGGGATTGGGCCGCTTGAGGGACCAAAAGAAGGAAGTGATGCTAAGAGGACATTAGGAGAAGAAAACGTAGCTCGGGCTGTTTTGTTCAAATCACAGTGGCATTGGGGCAGCTAGGGGGCTCCTTGAATAGAGACCAGGCTTGGAGATGGGAGGTCCTGGGTTCAAATCAGACCTCAGACACTTCCTGGACAAGTCACTTAAGCCCCCATTGCCTAGCTTTTACCATTCTTCTGCCTTGGAACCACTGCATAGTATAGATTCTAAGAAGGGTTTAAAAAAACAAAACAAGAGCATTAATGTAACTGTGGTCTTTCTCACATAGACCATGGTTACGTTAATGCTCCTGTTTTGTTTTATTGTTTTGTTTTGTATGTAGCTAGCAATATAAATGGGAGAAATGTGTGTGTGTTTTTTTTAAGAGTTGGCACTGAAAAATCTTTGCACAAAGGGGATCAAGGTTGACCCCTGAGCCTTTTTGATTTAGGCACTCAGATTTCTGAATTTGGAGAAAACCTTTTATTAATTAAAAAAAAAAAATCAAAACTGAGGATCAACGAGGCTGTTTTCAAAGCCCCTGTCTGTGCGCCTGCCTTGTGATGAGGGACTCTGCCTTTGTCCACAGAATGAGAATGTTACCATCGGTTTGTGGCAAACGTGCCTCCTTTCCCAGCAGAGAAGTGTGTTTTTTATTCAAAACCCCGACCATTCCATCTTAGATACAATATCTTGTTTCGGTTCCAAGGCAGAAGAGTGGTAAGGACTAGGCAATGGGGCTTACGTGACTTGTCCAGGGTCATACCTCTCTGAAGTACATTGGTCCAGATTTGAAGCCAGGACCTCCGGGTCTCCAGACCTGGCTTTCGATCCCCTGAGCCACCTAGCTGCCCCCACAGAGAAGTATTGGGAAAGGGATCTCTTTGGTCCGAAGGAAGGGCTCCAGTGTTGCGAATCTCAGTGGATGGTCCTTTGGGAGTGGGGCGAGGTGGCCGCCGTTTAAACGGCGCACTTTCTCACCTCCTTCTTCCCTCCACAGCTGCTTGGTGCACGCTGAATCAAGACTGACGCGACCTCCGGAGAGACGTCGAGAACGTCGTGGTCGTCGGGCCGTGGCCGTGGCCGCTCGCTCGTTCTAAAGAACTGTGTGTCTTTTCTAAGAACTTTGTTACCAGTGCTGTCTTTTCAATACTCTTCTAAACAGGAACGTATTTTCTCGTTGTTTGGAGCGAAGGACAAAGATCCTCCCCCGCCCCCGCCCCGCCCCGTCCTGTACCCTCGGGGCTCCCCCTCGCCCTCCGCCCTCGGTTGCCGTCAGAGTATTAGAGGCTGTTTCCTGGAAGCCCTGCCCACGCTTGGGACCTCGAAGGAGGCAGAACCCACCAGGCTCCTTCTAGATCAAGCAAGAAGCACAATCCTTCCTCCCCCCGACCATACGCCTCTCTGAGCCCCCGCCATTGGCCCCGTTCCGCAGCGGCTCCCTCCCAGTCAGCCCCGCGAGGTCCGGCGCTCTCCAGCTTCCCCCTGGCCACCCTCCCCTCCCCCCAGCCTTCTCGCTCTCTCTTCTGGTTTCTGCCGGGGCTTCCAGCCGCCCTCGATGCCCAGGACTCATTTCCTTCCCCTTCAAGCCCATGCATGGTCACTTTCTCGGGCTGCCCCCCCAGCCCCCGCTCCGTCTTCTGCGCTCCTCTCCCCTCCGCTATCTGAGACTCAAGCAGGGACGGGGCTCCGTCAGGCTGCCAACTCGCTGTTCTCTGCCTTTCGGGTAGCCCTGGTAGATGTTCCTCTCCCTCCCTTAGGAGCCTCGAGCCTCTAGATTTAAACTGTAGAACTTCGCAAAGCGTCAGTACAAGTATTTTAGCCAATGTCAACAGTTTACTATTAGGATACATATATACAAAAATATACATAAATATAGATGAGTGACAATAAACTCTGATTGAGCAACAGCCCTGGAGCGTGTGTGAATTTTCTCTGCCCTCTGGGACCCTCCCAGGGGCTCATCCCTTGGCATTGGACCATAAAGGGGGGTTTTCTAGTGTGGACGGAAACGTTTGATCACTGATAGAACACGTAGACCAGTGGGTTGTGGGGGGGAGGGGGGAAGAGCCACCACTTGGGCCATCTGGGACATGTCACAGGACCTCTCTTGGGCCTTAGTTTCTTCATCTGTAAAATGATAGGGTCAGGGAACAGCTGGGTGGCTCAGTGGATTGAGAGCCAGACCCAGAGTCAGGTTGACCTCAGATACTTCCTAGCTGGGTGACCCTGGTCCAGTCATTTCACCTTCATTAGTAGATTAATAACAACATGTGGGGTTACCCACTTAGCCCCAACTTCTCTTCTGCCGGGGAACCAATACACAGTACTGACTCTAAGAGGGAAGGTAAGGGTTTAAAAAAACAAATGACAGGGTCTGACTAGGTCTCTAGATCTGCCTGAAAGTCTACTAACAGGAGAGGTGTGAAACAAGACAGGAATTTGTTTTGCTTGATTATGCATATTTATCACCAGGGTTTGAGGGTTGGGGAGGAGGAGGGTGATGGGAAAGGGATAGAATAAATGCTCCTTGAAAAATAATTAAAGAATAAATTCTACTGACTGAATACATGATTCACTCCACCTGCTGTTCTTTCTGACATTCCTTTTATAAAATAAGGACATGATCTGTTCCCCAGGGGAAGTGGAAGTTCCCTGAGGGCAGGGAAGCTTTCCTTGGTTTCCTCAGCAGCTGCCACATGGCCTATGCCGATCCATTCGGTTCAGTAAGGAGGACGTTCTCCCAACTCCAGCCATCATATTGTTTCCAACAAGATGGCGGGCGAGCTCTGTTCTCTAGGATGAAAGGATTCTGGCATCTGAGCCCACCTTCTCCCCTTGAACAAAGCCAGCCCAGTAAGCTTTGGCCAGTCTTTGGAACAGAGTAATGCTGTGGTGCCTAAGGGGTGAGCCCCTAAAGCACGGGGAAACCTAGCAAAGCTGCCATTGATTTGGGTCCCTTTCCCTTCCAGTTCTGCCACTCAACTCACATCCTTGAGCCTCACTTTTTTAATCCATAAAATGAGTGTTTTAGAGAAAATAAAACAACAGTCTAAGCTTGAAATCCTTTGATATTCTGGGCATCAGGAGAGCTCAGGGCAATCTGTCTCTAATATTCCTATTAGTTCTAACTTTTTATGGCTCTGAACACTTTCTGTCCTGATGGCTCTCAACTCCATCTTCCCACAAATGGCACCCACCAACCACAAAAAAGCAGCACTAGCTTTCACCTGCTGAATAATTTCTCCTTCAGAGGCCGTATCTCAAAAGAGACTGTCTGAGGCCAACTCGGTAAAAAAAAAAATAGCTCCAACTCTTTTCTCTTTTTAAAAATCCTTTCCTTCCACCTCAGAATCAATATTGTGTATCGGTTCCAAGGCAGAAGATCAGTAAGGGCTAGGCAATGGGAGTTAAGTGACTTGCCCAGGGTCACAGGGCTAGTAGGTGTCTGACCTTGCCTGTAACAATGCCTGCCTGAGAATTTAAAAAACAAAAACAAAATAAAAAAAAAAAACTTGGTCCTAAATTAGAGATAACAAACCCATCCTTCTTAGTAGAAGTGGAGGCCCACAGGTATAGAAGGTCAAATTTTGTCAATTTTTTTAAACCCTTCTGACTTAGAATTAATACTGTATATCATTTCTAAGGCAGAAGAGCAGTAAGGGCTAGGCAATGGGGGGTTAAGTGACTTGCCCAGGGTCACACAGCTAGGAAATGCCTGAATCCAGGACCTCCCATCTCTAGGCTTGGCTTTCAATCCACTGAGCCACCCGTCTGCCCCCTGCCCACAACTTTTAGCACCATGCTCTCCAACGGGCCACTGACGACAGGATGGCATTGTAGGGAATCAGTCCACAAGCATTAAAGTACCTACTATGTTTGTGCCAGTCACTGCGCTAAGTGCTAGAGTTACAAAGAAAGGGGGGAAACTCAGTGGTTGCCCACAAGGAGTTCCAATTCTAATAAGAGATAACTAGGTATATGCACGATAGAGTAGGTGGAAGGTAATCTGAGAAAGGAAGAAAGAGCAGTTGGCAGACTTTGGAGTCAAGAAGACAGAGGTTTGAATCCCATGTTAGACATTTACCAGCTGTGTAGACTCCCACCCATGCCTCAATTTCCTCATCTGTAAAATAAACATAATGCAGGGGCAGTGAGGTAGCTCAGTGGGTAGAGTGCCGGGTCTGGAGACGAGAAGTCCTGGGTTCAAGTGTCTGTCCTCAGACACTTCCTAGTTCTGTGACCCTGAGTGAGTCATTTATCCAACCCCCCATTGCCTAGCCCTCACCGCTCTTCTGCCTTGGAACCAATATTTAGTGTTGATTCAAAGACAGAAAAGAGGAGTTTTTTTAAATAAGCACAATAGGGGCAGCTGGGTAGCTCAGTGGATTGAGAGTCAGGCCTAGAGAAGGAAGGTCCTAGGTTCAAATCTGGCCACAGGACACTTCCCAGCTCTGTGACCCTGGGCAAGTCACTTGACTCCCATTGCCCACCCTTACCACTCTTCCACCAAGGAATTAATACACAGAAGTTAAGGGTTTAAAAAAATGAAATAAAATAAGCATAATGCCCATAGCATTGTGGGTGAGGCCATCGTTCTATGGGTGCTGGCATCAGAGCAAAGGAAAAGGTGCCTCGGACAGACCTCCTCGTTACTAGGCATCCTCCCAGGGACAGACATGAGGACTGTGACCCTGAGCCAAGAGCTGGCCAACAATAGCTAGCAGCTTTGCTCTCAGGCCGCCGCAGATGGAAGACGTTCTCCCCTGACGGAGGCCCCGAGCTGAGGCTTGATGAAGAAAGGATAATGAGCAATGCGGGCGGACGAGAGTGTATCGGCGCGAAGAGTGAATGCATTTCTTAATGGAATCGCTCAGGCTCTTTTCAAATAAAGGAGTACTTGGGGTTTTTGCTTGAGCAACTTTTGGGGCAGATGGATTTTTCCAATGAAGCAAATTCACTATCGCTCATAGTCAAACGTCCTTTCACAGATAGGGACTTCAAGTCTTCAAATCTAAACTACTTCCCCTCCTCATAATCCAAATATGAGAATATTCTTTTCAATAAAGAGTTCATCTTGTGAGTGGTTTCAGTCACATCAGACTCTGTGACCCCATTTGGGGTTTTCTTGGCAGATACTGGAATGGTTTGCCATTTCCCTCTCCATTTAATGGAGACATTTAACTGAGACAAATAGGGTTAAGTGACTTGTCCAGGGTCCCTTTGCTGATACCAGACTTGAACTCTGGTCTTTCTGACTCCAAGCCCATTGCTCTAACCCCTGAGCCACCTGTTTCCATTCATCCAGCTTCTATCTGAACACTTCCAGTGACAAAAATTCACCTGCCTCTTTAGTTGTTGGACTGCTTGCCCCAGTTCATTTTCTTCCATTGGTCAAGATCTACCTCCCTGGTGACTCTTGCCTCCCCAATTATAGCCTGTTTGCCTTCTGAGAAGCAGAAAACATAGTGATTTAGGAGTCCCAAGACCCGGGTTCCAGTGGCAAATCTATATTGTGTTGTCCATGGATAAATCATTTAAATCATAATCAGCTTCATTATCTGGGAAATGAGAGGGCTGGCCCAGATTGTCTCTAAAGTTCCCTTCTAGCTCTGACATTCCACCATTCCGAATGCGTGAAGGCAACTACCATATTCCCCTCAGTCCTTTCTTCAAGCCATGAGCATCCTCAGTTCCTCCAACCATTCTGTGTCAGAGTTTCAAGACTCCTCCATACCATTTGGGTTGTCCTCGCAAATACGGTTCCTAAAACCAGACAAGACGACTCGGCCACTGTGGTCTCTGTCCCATCCAGATCCAGGTATTACCAAGTGATGTTTCTTGGGATTGCCTTCATTTCCTTTTGGCTACCACAAGTGGCCACCTCAGTCCCTTCTGGACTTGTGGTCAGTCTCAGAAGCTTCAGACAAGCCACGGATTAGTGGAAAGAGCAGAACCCAAAGACTGAACTCAAAACCAGGCTCTCCCCCTTCCTGGTGGTGAGATAAGTCCCTTGTGCTTCAGTGCCTTGATTTGCGCATCTTTCTAATGGGGATCAAAATACTTAGACAACCAGCTTCAGATTGGTTGGGAGTAAACAGAGTGATTTGAAAACCTTAAAATGATTTAGAAGCATATTATCATTTGGGAGAGGCAGAGGACCTGTGATTTCATTGGTATGGCAAGCTCCTAGGTAAGAAAGTCCCCTCTACTTATGAGAAAGAAAACCAGCCACATTCAGAGGAAGAACTGTGGGAGGAGAAACACAGAAGAAAAACAACTGCTTGAACACATGGGCTGATGGGGATACTATTGGGGATGTAGACACTAAACAATAACTCTAGTCCAACTATCAATAATATATAATTAGGTCTTGATCAAGGATACATGTAAAACCCAGTGGAATTGTGCGTCGGCTAAGGAGGGTTTGGGGGATTTGGGGGAGAGGGAAAGAACTTGAAATATGTAACTAGGGGAAAATATTCAAAATAAAAATTAAGGAAACAACAAAAAAAAGTTCCTTCTACCAGTGCAAGTCTCTGCAGGTTGTGGATCAAGAGAGTTGCACGGGGACACCCACACATAAAATCACTTACCCAGGGTCATACAGCCTGTGTCTAAGGGAAGACTTGAACCCACATCTTCTTGGCTCTGAAGTCAGTTCTCTATCCATATAGCCCTCTATATCCTATGTCAACTAATGGAGTTAATTCTCACCGACTCATACAATCCTCAGGAGAGGTTGAACTACTAAACCAGGACTCCTCGTTCTGTATTTATATACTGGATTGTTTATCCAAAGACGAAGTGTACAATTTGACATTTCTTTGTTAAATGTCTTCCTTCTGATTTAGTTCGTTGCCTTCACCACCTTTTGAATTCTGATTCTGTCATCCACAACGTTTGTGTGCCAGCTACAAATCTGATAAGCATGCGCCTTTGCCCTTCATCTAAATCCAGGATTCAAAAATGCTGGACTAGATTTGACTAAGGAGATAGGAAGGTCCAGTGGAAAGACCACTGGCTTTGGAGTCAAGGGATGTGGCTTCAAATTTCACCTCTGATGTGGCCTGGGGCAAATTGCTTAACTTTTCTGGTTTGTTTCATCTGTTCAATGAGCTGGCTGGACCAGATGACATCCTGAGGTCCCTTCCAGCTTGAGATCTATGATTTACAATTCTAAGTATTGAGTCACCCTCTCAGGTGACATCAGTAAGTCAAATCCTTTGGATCTCCTCTGCTCTACATCTTATAACCCCTTGACACCACTTTCAAGTTTCAGATAAAGAGAGAAGCAGCTCTTCTCCTTGCCAAGACCAGCACTTCTACTTACCCCCTTGACCCATCTCCTCTGGCATATTGTGACTGCGATTATTCCATCTCTCCTTAACCTTTAATATCTAATAATAATTATCTAATCTTTAATATCTCCCTAACTATTGACTCAGTCCTATTGCCCCATTTGACCCTAACATCCTTAAGAGACTGTTCTATAGCTTTCTTCCTCTTCTGGCCAATGACCTAGAAAAAAAAAATGTGGTCTATTCTAATTGCTTCTTCTCCTTCCACTCTCTATTCAGCACTTTACATTCGGGCTTCTGACCTCATCATTCAGCTAAAATCGCTGCGTCCAAAGTTACCAATTATTTCTCAATTGCCAAATCCACGAATCGTTTCTCAACTCTCTCTCTTCTTGGCTTGGCCATCTTTTCACCAACTGCCCCATATGCCAAGTCCAAAAATCATTTCCTGAGGAATCTTTTCATGTACAGAGCTCTAAACCAAGGGCCCCAGTGTTTGGCACGAGTGCCTTTGAGTCCACTATTTCAGACAGGTGCCTGTCATACTTTATTTTATTTCCTTGTAACTACCCCCCTTCCAGTTCCAAATAATCAATATTGTTAATACTCTTGGGAAAGGGTATGTCAATCTATGTTCCCTGCCCTGCCCGCCCCCCTGCACCTTGCTTCTACTCATCAATCTGATCAATCAATAAATGTGAATTAAGCACCTACTATGTACCAAGAACTAAGCTCACTTTCCAAACAAAGCATCCCTCTCTTCCTACTAATCACCAATATATGATGTCTCCCTCCATGAGAATGTAAACTCCTTGAATGCAGGGACTGTCTTGGCTTTTATGTTTGTATCTGAATTCTTAAAAAAAAAACATTTTCATTTATTTGACTCTGTTAAGTACCTTCTCCTAGAAAGTCTCTCCTCTCTGGGTTTTTATGGCATTGAATCCCCTTGGTTCTCCTCTAGTCTGTTTGACTCCTCCTTCTAAGTCACCTTTGCTGGATCATCTACATCCCACCCTCTAACTGTGGATGTTCTATCCTGGGCTTTTATCTTTCTCTACATATATTTTTTACTTGGTGATTTCATCAACTTCCACGGATTCAGTTATTTTGCTGTGTATGACTCCCAGATCTCTGTAGCTAGATCTCAACCTCATCTTCTCCTAAACACCAGTTCTTCATCACCAACTAACTACCTCTTGGATATTTCAGTCCAGAGGACCCATGGGCACCTCAAACTCAACAGACCTGAAATGCATTGTTGTTTCCTCCCAAACCCATCACTCTCCCATCTTCCTTATTTCTTTCAAGGATACCACCATTCTTCTGGTCGCCCATGACCTTGGAATCCATCTTCTACTTCTCCCCCTCCCTCCAGGCTCTCTCATATCCAACAAGTTGCCAAATCTCTTCCATTTTTACCATCACATGATCACACACAAGCACAGTGATCGTCCTCTTATCTCCCCCTATACACATATATTATTTCTTCTTTTTCCTTCTTCTTCTTCCTCCTTTCTTCTTTCCCCCTCTCCCTCTCCCTCTCTCTCCAATGAATTAGTCTCCCAACTTCTTCTAGTCTCTTTTTTTCCAATCCATCCTCCACACAGCTGCCTAAGTCAAGTTCTTAAAGTGCAAGTCTGATCCCTGCCCTGGCTCCCCATTACCTCACAATCAAATGCAAACCCTTCTGTTTGGCATTTGAAGCCCTTCACAAGCTGGCTCCAACCTCAGGTGCTACATTCTACGAAGGTCTTTGCTGGTCCCCCAGGCAATTGGTGCCTTCCCTGAAATTGTTCTCATCATTCAGTCATTTGCAGTTATGTTCGACTTTTCTTGACCCTATTTGGGATTTTCTTGGCAAAGATACTGCGGTGAGTTGCCATTTTCTCCTCCAGCTCATATGATGTAGGAGGAAACCGAGGCAAACAGTGAATTGACTTGCCCAGGGTCACACAGCTAGTCAGCATTTGAAGACAAATTTGAACTTGGGACTTCCTAATTCCAGTTCCACTTAGCTGCCCTGAAATTACTTATTTATTCTGTATATAAATATTTGAGGACATGTTGTCCTATTCCTATCTCCCCAATGAAATGAAAGTTCCTTAAGGACAGGGTCGTTTATTCGTGTCTTTGTATTTTCTGTGTCTAGCACATGGCAGGCACTTACTAAATGCCTATTAATTGGACACAGGTAAAAAGAGGAAGATTCATTCTCTGCTTTTACATCCTGGCTCACGGGCTTTCCGTGTGCACCTGTATACATATACCCATAAGCGCATGGATAGGGTATATATACGGATATCCTATAGCCTTTTTTTTTTTTTACATAAAATGATGTTCCAGAAACTATTATTTGCTGCCCTGAAATTCAGTAATTAAGTACCACTACGGTGATGGGTCAGTACGATGGGACAGGCTCTTGTCAAGGCATCGTCCTGCCTAAGGAGAAAACCAGAAAACAGCCACTCGAATATCAGGAGTCAGATGGAAAGGGTGGTGGGAAGGATGGAGCTATAAACCATCTATACATACACACACACGTATGCACACATGTGTGTATACATACAAGTGGGCACACACACACCCTAAAGCAAAGTGAACACAAGAGAAGAGACCAGGGCCAGGGCAGTCTCAGCAAGTGTCCGAGCTCCTTGAACTGTCCAGGAAGGATCCTTTCTGCTCATCGTTCCCCTGACCGTCCCATTTTCCCCTTTTGTAGCCGGCTAGAGACTCCAATCTGATTCGAGGCAGACCCTTAGAACAGATCCAAGATGGCAGAACTCGTGCTCTGCCCAAAAATAAAGGCTCCAGCCAAGATGGAGACTGCACCCCAGGAGATTAAGCTGGACCTAGAGATGGAGGAAGGAAAACAAAGGAGGGGAAAATCATGGTTCTTTTCTGACATTTTTATAGAATCTACAAGAAGAGCTGACAAAAAAAAAACATCTTCATGCCCAGGGAACAAAGACAGATATTTCTCAAGCACTCCGAGTGATGAGGGACTCAAAACCATGAAAAATTCAACGTGCAGGCGATAAGAAGCCCTTTTTCTTCTCTCCAAAATCACCAAAGCAACTACCAAGGGGGAGGGAAGGAGGGAGGCTGGTTTGAAGCTCAGCTCCCTCTCTTTCCCTCTGCTTAGATTCGAGGGAGAGGGAGAAAAGGAAGATGTGGAAAGAGCCCTGGCCTGGGAGTCAAGATGTGCCCTGGAATCCTCTGCCCCGACTTACTACTTGTAGGTCCTTAAGCAAGTCACTTCCTTTCTCTGTGTCTCAGTTTCCTCCAACAAAATGAAGAAGCAGGATTAGAAGATTTGTTCCATCAAATTCAGGTTTCCTCAGAGAGGGAGTGGGAACAAACAGAGCCTCCTCATGAGAAGATCCGATTTCTATAAGATCGGATGCTCACTCCCCGTGCAATTTGGGGGAAATCACTTAGCTCCCCCAGCCTCGTTTCAGTTTCTTCAACAATACAATGAGGTCCCCTCCATCCCTAGAGCTCTGGTACCATGACATTTGGGCTGGGGGCACAGAATTTAATTTAAAAAAAAAAGAAGCATTAGAAAAAAAAAACACAGTCTTATAGAACATCAACCTCAAAAAGGTCATCTAACTCTACCTCCTCATTTTATAGATGAGGAAACTGAGAGGACTCAGACAGGGTTCCCTGATTCCAAATGGGGTGTTCTTCCCACTTTAAATTCAAGTCTTTGAGAGGCAAAGCCACAGAGAAAAGGAGGAGGTACAAGGCTTCCCACCTTTTCTCTATAGACAATGACCTGTGTAAAGGGCTGATACCAAAATGGGAGGGTTGACCCCGCATGGACATCCAGCCCAATCCCCAAACAGACGAGTCAGTATCTTCTACATCTACAAGGAGACCTTACTCAGATGGCCTCTTTGGAAAGAACAGCTCAGGTCCAAACTGTGGACAACATGTTCTAAGATCCAATCCACGGGGACCTCAGAGGCAACTGGTCCAATCCCTTCAAGAATGAGCCTTCTCTCACAGTGATTCCCAAAGTGGGCACCACCGCCCCCTGGTGGGTGCTACAGTGATCCAGGAGAGTGGTGATGGCCACAGGTGCATTTATCTTTCCTATTAATTGCTATTAAAATTTTTAAAAAATTAATTTCCGGGGGGCTAAGTAATATTTTTTCTGGAAAGGGGGCAGTAGGCCAAAAAAGTCTGGGAACCACTGCTGAGTCTACAACATACCTGACAGAAACACCTCCATTGAGGAAGAAATCCCCCATCCCCTAAAGAATGCCTTCTACTTTGGGGGCAGCTTTCATGGTTAGGAGGGGCTTCCTTCCATCAAGCCTACACCTGGATCTTTGCAAGTCCTTTTGGTAAAATGGATGTGCCAGGCTCAGGCAGTTTCAGAGAGGGAGAGCATGGAGTCTCCTGGGATGCAAGGATTTGAGGTCTGTCTCATCTCATGGTGATGGTTCAGTTGTTTTCAATGGTGTCTGACTTATGTGGAGCAGTGGGTGGTGAAGTGGATAGATAGAGCTTTGACAAGGGCCTGGAGTCAGGAAGATCTGAATTCAAATCCAGCCTCAGGTGCTTACTGGCTCTGGGATCCTGGGCAAGTCAATTCACCCTGATTGCCTCAGTTTGCTCATCTGTCAAATGAGCCAGAAATGGCAAATTGCTCCAGTATCTTTGCTAAGAAAATTCCAAATGGGGTCATGAAGAGCTGGACACACCCGAAAGTGATTAAAAATGTCTCATGTGCAGGTTGCAATATTCAAACTCTTGTTGAATATATATATATATACACACACATATGAACTTGAACTATATATGCTTGGAACTATGGGAAATACGAAGACGTAAAACATAGACTGTCCTCAAGGGGCTTTTACTTTATTCAGGGAGATACCATTAGAGGTTGGTGGATGGTTCAGTGGATGAGATTAAGCTTACAGTCAGGAAGACATGAATTCAAAGCCTCAGATACTTATTAGCTGGCTGACCTTAAACAAGTCACTCCATTCATCTCTCAGTTTCAGTTTTTTAAAATAATTATTATATTTTTCTTTTACTGATTACATAGAGATACAATTTTTAATAATTATTTTCTGACACTTTGTAATCTATTTTCTCCCCCTCCATCCCTTTCATTCCCCCCTTCTAAACCTAGAGATTATTTTTGTTGTTTAGTCATTTTTCAGCCATGTCCAATTCTTTATGACCCCATTTGGGGTTTTCTTGACAGACACTGGAGTGGTTTGCTATTTCCTTCTCCAGCTCATTCTGTAGATGAGCAAACTGAAACAAACAGGATTAAATGATGTAGCCAGGGTCACACAGCTAGCTTCTGAGGCTGAATTTAAACTCAGAATTGTTTTGACTCCAGGCTAAGCACTGTATCCACTGTGCCATCCAGTTGCCCCATAGCTTCTAAGGTCCTTTTCAGCAATAAAGCTAGGAACATCTATTACAGGTACACAGATATAGAACACAAAATAGGATATAATGCAGAGGAGCGATGGAGAGAGGGGAAAGGGAGACAGAGACAGAGAGGGAGAAGGAAAAAGAGAGAGAGAGAGGAAGAGAAAGCTGGAGACAGAGATGGAAACAGAGGGAGAGGTGAAAAAGAGAGAAAGAAGAAGAGAAGAGAAGGAGGGAAGGAGGGAGGGAGGGAGGGAGAAGAAGAGGG
Organism: Gracilinanus agilis; assembly: GCF_016433145.1. NCBI lineage: Eukaryota > Metazoa > Chordata > Mammalia > Didelphimorphia > Didelphidae > Gracilinanus > Gracilinanus agilis. Next base: position 60,112,803 of record NC_058131.1, on the reverse strand, counting down.
AGAGAGAGAGGAGGGTGGAGGGAGCTGAATCTATTTGTATAGGAGGAGAAATAATGTAAAGGAGCAATCCCAGTCAAATGATGTAGAAAAATCTAAAGGAGAGGGACTTAGTTGGGAGGGGAGGGAAGGGAAGAGGGTTTAGGGAAAGCTTTATGGAGGAGGTAAACTAAGCTTTGAGAGAGGAGAGGGACTATTAACCTGAAGGAAGATGTCCTCTAGACATGGGAAATGGCCTGTGTGAACATCTGGAGGGAAAAGCAGGCTGAGCCAGTCATTTCCCTCCCTCGTTTCCCTCAGGCCCTTATCTATAAAATCCGAGGGCTTAGATTACAGGTTTTCCAGGAGGCTATGATGGAAGTCATTCCTGAACAGGAGGGTAAACTTTTAGCCCACTCAGACAAACCCACCTGATTCTTGGCCCCAGGTTCTCGGTGTCTACTGCACAAATGAGACACAGCCCTGCAAACAAACAAAACACCAACCATGGGGTTAGCCGTCAGATCCAGAAATACTCCACGAGACCTCTTAGAGCCTGCAATGGGCCTTTTCACATGACTGATTGATTGCCTGGTCTCCTGTTTATCACTCTCTAGCATGGCCTTTTCTAATCTCTGCAGGTCTCCACATCTCCTCAGTCTCTCTCTCTTCCTTCCTTTCTTTCTATCCTTATCTTTCACTTTAGAATCAATACTGTGTATTGGTTCTAAAGCAGAAGAGCAGTTAAGGGCTAGGCAATGGGGGTTAAGTGACTTGCCCAGGGTCACACAGCTAAGAAGTGTCTGAGACCAGATTTGAACCCAAGACTTCGTGTCTCCAGACCTGGCTCTCTATCCATTGAACCACCTAGCAGTCTCTCATCTCTCCTCTTTCAAATGAGGAAATCAGACTAAATGATTTCCAAATTTCCTTCTGGTTTTATAATTTTATGATTCTGAGGCTTTAATATTGAAACTAATTAGTCTTATTTCAAGAGCCCAAATTAGCGAGTCTAAATTTAGGAATCATGGAAACACAAAATGCTTAGAGCAGAAAGGTTACTTTAAACAACTAGTTAACAATCTAAAAACAAACTCCTGCTACCACCCGCAGATGGTGAATGCATAATAAAAGGCCAAATTTTAGTCCCAGATACTTCCGACTTGCTGATTCTCTCTCCCACTGACTTTTTCTCTAACAATCTTTTCTAGCCATCCGGGGAGAAACCCTCTCACCACCCTCAGTTACCCCCTGGGAAAACCATGCTGGGTAAGATATGGAGGGCAGAAATAGAATTTCCTTCAAGGCCCCCAGCAAGTAGACCAATTTGGCTGGAAAGGAGATAGAACAATGGGGAAATAATGGCAAATCAATCTGGAAAAAATTGTTTGGAGCCAGATTATAAAGGGCTTTAAATGTCGAGTCAATGCCCAGTACTTTTATGAAATACCTGCGTGATTCAAAGTCTTGTACTAACCCTCCTACCTCTTCCCAGGCTGATGGGCTAATAAGGCCCTGGGCTTGGGAAAGAGGCTTGGGGTTCCTTCCAGTTCTGAGACTCTACGGTATCTGCTACTTCTTTAGGACATTTCTCTAATTTTGGGCTCTATCCAGTTTGCTAGCCAAGCCCAGCACCTGTCATAGTATCTGTTTCTACGTTTAATGATGATATACGGCAGCAAACTTCTCTAAATCAATGTCTTAACTTACGTTTCATATTTGCTAAAAAGCTTTTGGCTTCTATTGATTTAACCATCTATATACATTAAGAAGTCAGTTGTTCAACGTTCAATTCTCTGTGCTGATGGATATGGTAGAAATCAGCCATGACCCCATTATTTCATCGTTTATGAAAATGGAGGTTTTCTTAGGAAGTCATCTAGTTCCTTCCTTGAAGCTCTGGTTTAGGCTGGATGCCTTGGTACGACTTGGAGAAGTAGTTGGCAGGAATTGGACACTGTTTGGCTTTGAGGAGGATTCCCTGACTCCTGCTACGGTCCTCTTAATTCAGCCTAGAGCAGTGATGGCAAACCTTTTAGAGACTGAGTGCCATACCCCACCCCTGCTCTACTCCCCACCCAGTCAGGGGAGGGAGGAAGCACTCCCATTGGGCTGCTAGGCAGAAGGGCAGGTGAAGTGAGGAATGTCCTCAGGCCCATGGAGAGAGGGAGGGGAAGATCTCCTCCCCAAGTCTCTCTGGCTTTCTAGTAATGAACTCTGGCTGGCAATGGCACGTGTGCCCACAAAGAGGGCTCAGTGGTGCCATAGGTTCACCATCACTGACCTGGAATATTCTCCCCTCTTTCCCCAGAGCCTTGAGTCTCCAGAAGTAAAGCAAGAAGACAATCAAAGCCTTTGTAAAGAGGAGATGCTCACCTGGGAAGATGAAGATGAAGAAGGCACTGATGCCCCCAATGACCTTAATCACCTCCCCAATGTCTGGGACAAACAGAGCCAACAAAAGCGTAGTGGCTACCCACAGGCCTGTCAACAGTACTCGGACCCAGGTCTCTGAAGGGTCTACACACTCTTCACAGCCCCAGACATTGGAGCAACTCAACCAGAAGTCCTGTATCACTGACCTGTGAGAAGTCAGTCAATAAACATTAATTTTTATTATTAATTAATAATTTTTCTATGTTACTTATATAATAATGTAATGTGTGATATATGAAAATAAAATAATAGCTATTGAATCTAGACTACTATGGGGTAGTTATTGAACTAAATGAGATACAAAGGAAGTCAAAAGAGGGTTGCCACCCTTGAGGAGTTCATGATCAAATAACAAGAATCTAATGAAGCACCCGAGTCCACACATGGGGCCAACCTTTGGCAATGGTGGTCATTGGCGGCCTATTGGCTCGTTTCTTTTTCATGAGGCCAGATCCATTTCTTTTCACACTGATTCCTAGGGGGTAAGCCATCCCCCTTCTCCCAGGTAACCCTACCAATTGCTGGTGCCCCTCTTCCCTAACTAGCTTGGATTCAGGCACCCTGGTATTGGGAATAAGTCATTGGACCTGATGTCTGGAAGATCTACGTCCGATTCTACCTATGACATTTATTCGTTTTGTGACCTCTAAAATAAGGGAATTGGACTAGGGACGGGCACCTCCCAGGCCCCCTGCTCTATATTAACCATCCTGTGTTTTATTTTGAATTTACTCTATCTTTGAATATGTACATATTGAGAGCAGGACTTATTTGATTTTTTTTAAATATATATTTGCATCCCTACTGCCTGGCATATAATAGTCAATGAATTCTTGATTGGTTCCAAGATATCCAAACAGGTACTCTGAATTGAATAAAAACCAAATATTTTTAAGGCAGCTACCATATGTCCAACCCTGGACACCAGCGTACCATGTTAGGTGCTTTGGGAATAGAACAACAGGCACAATGCTTCATGCTCTTAAAGAGATTAGGCCTCCTGGGGAGGATGAGAGAGTAGGGAAGCACTAATAGCTCACTATGATTTAATTTAAAGTCACAAAGTGTCTGCCCCACAGCAATCCTGGGACAGAGACTGGCAAAAATGATTATCCCCATTTTACAGTTGGGAAAGCCCAGGTCAAGAAAGGCTCTCTTAGTATTCTACATGTAAGCCAATCGCAACTGCCTCCTAGCCTGTGGCTTGCAATTTTCCAAGCTTTACTGATTCTGCCCCTATGCCTGGAATGCCCTCCTTCGACTCCTCTTTGCCTCTTGAATTCTTCTCCATCCTTTTAAGCCCAATTCAAATATCACCTTCTCTAATCCCCCAGCTAGTCTCCACCTCTGCCCATCAGACACCATATACCAAGTGTTTCTTTGCCATCAACATGGAACCTGGCCAAGAGTACTGGTTAAGAAACAATGGAATAGGAGGCAGCTGGGTATCTCAGTGGATTGAGAGCCAGGCCTAGAGACAGGAGGTCCTAGGTTCAAATCTGGCCTCAGGCACTTCCCAGCTGTGTGACCCTGGGCAAGTCACTTGACCCCCATTGCCTATAAAAAAAATTAAAAAGAAAATTAAAAAACAACAACAACAATGGAATTGAGTCACAGCTTCCTATTGCATTGACAGGATGGTTAATATAGAGTCAGGGGGGCCTTGGAGGTGCCTGCCTCTAGTCCAATTCCCTTATTTTAGAGGTCACAAAACGAATAAATGTCAGAGGTAGAACTGAACTAGAGTTGCATGTTGGTGATAACGTATCATGGATTTCTTCTAGTTCCAACTCTTATAGGTCATCCAAAACTCAGAAAATTAAAGTGATTTATCCAAGTTCACACAGCTAATACATGTCAGACCCATGGCTTGAACCCAGATCTATGACCCCAAAGCATTATAGCTACCATTTATGTGCCCAGCCCAATTTACTTCGTTGGAGCCTTGCAATAATCCTGCGAGGGAGGTGCTGTAAACCCCACCCCCACCACAATTTTACAGATGAGTAAAATGAGGCAGGTAGCAATTACGTGACTTGCTTGGTTAAAGTCCTTTAAGCTAAACCAAAGCAGGGCTCCCTGATGAGGTAGGTCCCAGGGGCTAGAGATGGCTCCTTCCCATCCCTCAGCTGGAACCCAGGGGGGCTCAGTTCCACTAGAGGGATGACCTAAGGCACTAATCCAAGTAATTGATAAATCATGTTACCTGCCCAGGAGGAGAGTAATCGGGTAGACGGTCACAATAGAGACACCAAAGAGGAATCGGGCAACAATGACCGTGATGTCATTGCCTGGGTAGGACATCAGGACATCAGCAGAAACATTATCTCCAAAAGTCAAGAAACCAAAGAGCCCTGCAAAGTTTCAGAGGATTTCAAATCAGAAAGGATTAGAGAAATCCTACCTCCCTTTGGCTCAGAGTACACAGATAGCACCTGGCTGCCCCACAGGCCCAGATAAATCCCTTAACGCCTTGAAAGATATTTTTCTCAGAAGTCACAAGGCCTAATGGGAACTCAGAAGCATCTCTGCTGAAATTAAAGTTTCTGAGCCTCAGAACAGATATGTGTACGGCTGCTAACTTAGCAAGGAAATGATGAGTGCGTGAAGGGGAGGAAAGACAGTCAGAGGCCTTCTATGACCAAAAGTGGGGAGAAAAAGTGGATGCTTGTAAACGTCCCAGGCTTAGGTACATCGAAGGCCCCTCAGAGACCATAGCTTAAGGGGAAGGGAGCCTGAATTATTGGGCATCCAGAGCATGACTAGCAAGTCTGGTGGAGTAGCTCAGTCACTGCTTTATGGACAGGAAGGGAGCAGAAATTCTAGGGAGTAGTTTGAGGGTACAGCATGTGTTTTAGTTTATTTTTTTTAATCTTTATCTTCTGTCTTGGAATCAATACTAAACATTGGTTCCAAGGCAGACGAGCACTAAGGGGTAGGCAACTGAGGTCTATTTACTGTGCTATCTAGCTGCCCCTTACTCATATTCTTTCATCTCAATTTTATTATGCGCATTTTACAGAGGAGGAAACAGACTCAGAGGGGTGAAATCACTCACCAGCATGAGGTCAAATGGCCCCAGGGTCCCCTCCCCAAAATAAAAGGTTGATGGAGAAAGGGCCGCTTCTCCAACATCAAATAGACTTTTACCTGTCAGGGAATAGATGAGGCAGCAGGCTAGCATGGAGGCCACAGACACTAGGGTCCAATGGGAGAGGTTTTGGTTGTACATGCTACAGTAGATGGATACACTGGCTTCGTGACACTGAAAAAACAGAGGATGTCATTGAGCACCCCTCATGCCCCCAAAGGACTCTGCCCTCTTCCCGTGTATAAGAACAGGCCAAGGGGTTCACATCTTAGAAATCAATGGAACTAGAGGCCTCTGATAAGAGCTTCCCATAAGCACAGAGTCAAGCCTACGGCCTCTGCCCTGAGAAAGGAATCCAAGAACAGGGCATCCTTGGCTTTCCCCAATGACTTTTACAGCCTCATTTTCTCGGGGAGGGGGGGGGCGCCTAGATGGCCTATGTGTGAACTGTCCCAGGCAGGATTTATTAAATTTTTATGAACCTATGCTTGCCTCTTTGCCTTAGGGCCTCTCCATTCCCTCTCTCTTCTCTCAGCAGTCACGAATCAAGAGCTGAAAGAGACCGCAGGGGGTCATCTAATCCAAACCCTTCATCTTACAGATGAGAAAACTGAACCCTGGCTAATGGTCAGAGCTTAATCAATGTGTGCTTCCTTCCTTCTTTTCTACTTCCCTCTCTCTTTCCCTTATTTCTTTCCTTCCCCTTCTTCCTTTCTTTTATCCTTCCTTCCTCCCTCTCTCCCTCCTTTCTTTCCTTTTACCTTCCTTCCTGTCTTCCTTCCTCTTTTCCTTCCCTTCCTTTTACCCTTCCTGCCTCTCTCCCTGCTTTTTTCCCTTCCTTCCTCATTTCTTTTCTTTCCTTCCTTTTCCTCCTTCCTTCCTCTTCTCCCTCCCTTCCTTTTACCCTTCCTGCCTCTCTCCCTACTTTTCCCCTTTCCTTCCTCCTTTCTCTTTCCTTCCTCATTTCTTTTCTCTCCTTCCTTCCTCCTCTCTTCCCTCCTCTCTTTTTCTCCTTCCTTTTACCCTTCCTGCTTCTCTCTCCCTGCTTTTCCCTTCCTTCCTCCTCTTTCCTTCCTCATTTCTTTTCTTTCCTTCCTCCTTTTCTCTCTTCCTTCCTTTCTTTTCTCTTTCCTTCCTCCTCTTCATCCCTTCCTTTTACCCTTCCTGCTTCTCTCCCTGATTTTTCCCTTCCTTCTTCCTTTCTCTTTTCTTCCTTATTTAAAGCTTTTCTTTCCTTTCTTCCTCTCCCTTCTTTCCCTTCCTCTTTTTTCTCCCTTCTTCCTTCCCTCCCTTTTCTTCCTCCCTTCCCCTAAGAAAGATAAAATGACTTCCTTAGATCACACAAGGAGTAAATTGCAGAGCTGAAATCCAACAGGTCCCCTGATTCCACCCCACCCCCAACACTCTTTCTGCCCCCCAAAGTCCTTCCCCCTCAGATCCTATCTTCAACTTTAGCACGCTGACAGTCACACAACCTCTGTTGCTGAATCTAGCCTCTTCCCCACTCTTTTCTCTCCGGTCCTCTCACTCATTCCCAAGAGTTCAGATCTCTTGCAGGGCCTCTCTCTTTTTCTCCTGCCTGAGAGCATGGAGAACCTATTCTATAATCAAGTCATTCCTGGGTGGGGGTGGGGATGGAGAGGCTGGAGTCCATCCTCAGCCCCTGTCTCCCTGCATCCAACATATGTGCCTGGCAACAGCAGCCTTGGCCACTGTTGCTAGGAGAGGCGAGAGATGGAGCCCAGCAAAAAGGGAATCAGGGTGCCCCCTTGTGGCTCTCGGGGCAAGCACTGTGGGAAGGCCACTTTGTAAAGCAGATGACAGCAAAAACATTCTCGAGATTTCTTGGAAAAAAAAGTCTGAGAGAGAAAAGCAGAGACGAGGAATCTGGTGGATGTCTTTCAACAACCACGGATGGCTCACAAGAAGGAAGCTACGAGGGCGAATGGGCAGGGAAGGGAGATGCTTTGGAGATAAAGCTTTGGCCCTCCAAGAACATCAGTGAGAAAGAAAACAGAAATAAGAAATCCTGACAGTCAGAGGCAAGAAGGGGAACAGCATCCCTTCCCACGCCTAACTCCTAAACTCAAGGGCTTGCTTTTTTTTTAAACCCTTACCTTTTGTCTTGGAGTCAATACTGTGTATTGGTTCCAAGGCAGAAGAGTGGTAAGGGTAGGCAATGGGGGTTAAGTGACTTGTCCAGGGTCACACAGCTGGGAAGTGTCTTAGGCTGGATTTGAACCTAGGACCTCCCATCTTTAGGCCTGGCTCTCAATCCACTGGCTCCCCAAGGACTTGCTTTTAATGAAGCAGAGGAACTTTGGGGCTTTTGGGGGAGAAAACCTTTAAAATGAGAAGGGAGTGGGTGGAAGACAAGCAGACTTTCTCTGACGGAGGAAAGTGAAAGGAGTGTTGGTCACCTTCTAGGAAATGCAAATGTTTAAAGGAGGAGATAGATAAAACTGGAGAAAGGTTCTCCCCCTTCTCCTTCTGTCTCCAGAGCTTTCTACATATCTAGGGCAAGACCTACAGCCTAAAGGGTCCATCTGTCCAAACCCCTTCATTTCCCAGAGCTCTCATCCCAGAACTGAAGCTCTACTCAATTAAGCTATCTTAATTAAGTCATACAGAATCCCAGCTCTGCCATTTGCTGATCCAGATCTCTCTCGTCCTATACACACAGACACACACACACACACACACATAGAGTTATCATAGCTTCAGAGTTGGAAGGGGCCATGTAGTTCAATCTCCTCATTTTACAGATGAGAAGACTGAGTCCCAGGGAGGGTAAATCATTATCCCAAGGTCATATAATAGCATCAGAGGTCCTCTGACATTAGTGCTCGTTTCTTTCCACTGCACCCCTCTTAACTGTAAATCTAGCATCATTTCTACTATAATCCTGTTAGCTTCTTGTCATTGATGTCAGGTAGAGATGAGAAAAGCAGAAACGAGAACTGCAAGTACTAGATCAGCACAGAAGTTGAGAAATCACTTAGTCAAGTGACTAAAAACAGATTAAATATATTTTGGATTTATTATTAAATTATTAGAGTATTAATTATATTATATGTAATGGTATATATTATATAATGATAATTATTATAAGTTATTAGAATATTAATTAAATATATAGAGCAAATATAGAAGAAGAAGGAGTTGAAGATGACACAGATTTGAGCTTGGGTGATGGGGAAGAAGGCAATGCTCTAAACCAGTGATTCCCAAAGTGGGCACCACCGCCCCCTGGTGGGTGCTGCAGCGATCCAGGGAAGCGGTGATGGCCACAGGTGCATTTATCTTTCCTATTAATTGCTATTAAAATTTTTTTTAAAATAATTTCTAAGGGGCTAAGTAATATTTTTTTCTGGAAAGGGGGCAGTAGGCCAAAAAAATTTGGGAACCACTGGTCTAAATAGTAATAGGGAAGTTGGGAAGAAGGGAGGATTTTTGGAGAAGGGAAGATAATGAGATATATTCTGGGCATGTTGCATTTGAAACGTCATGGGACATCAAATTCGAGATGATCAAAAGGAATCAGAAATGTGGGATTGGAACAGCAGAAACATTAGGGATGAATAACTATATATATGTCAATACATATATATGAATGGATAGTTTATATACATATATACAGAAAGACAGAAAGAAAAAGTATATATATATGTGTGTGTATATATATATGTATATATATACATATATATATATATATATAAACTATCTGTTTAAAGATGAGAATTGAATCTATAAGATCTGATAAGATCACCAAGAGAGGCAGCAGGTAGAGAAGGTGGGCCAGGACAAAGCCTGGGGGGCACCCATGTTTTGTGGATGTGACATGGACAAAGAATGGGCAAAGCAAATTGAGAAGGAGTGATAGGGCAGATAGGAAAGCTAGGAAAGTGTTAGGAAAATATAGAGAAATTATTTAGAAGAGAATGATCAGCTATGTTCCAGGCTGAAAAAAAAGTCGAGAAGAATGAGGATTGAGAAGAGCTCATTAGAGCTGGCAGTGAAGAGCTTGCTGGTCATTTTGGAGAGGGCAGTTTCAGTTGACTGAATCTGAGTCCAGAATCCAGATTGCAGAGGATTTCAGAGAGAGGAAGGAGAAGCAGAGACACCTAGTGTTGATGGTTTTCTCGAGTTGTTTAGCTATGAAGGGAAGAAGAAATAAAGGATAACTTGATGAGGATGGCTGGATAAAATGAGTTTAAGGATAGGGATGCCCTTTTCCTTTGGAAGCAGCAAGGAAGAATGGAAGGGAGAAACTGAATATAAGAGAAAGAGGAATGAGGGGAGGAGTCTGCTGAAGTAGTCCAGAGGGGAGAAGATCAAGGATACATATAGAAGAATTGGCGTTGGCAAGAAGAAAAGCCATCTCTTATTCAAGACCAGAGTGAAGAAGGAGCTAGTGAGGGAATGTATCTGAAGAATTTGAGATGAGAAGAGGGAGCTCTTAGTGAATTTCTTGGACTTTTCCAGTGCCATTTGAGGCAAAATCCTTGGCTAAGAGAGTTGTGGCTAAATGAGAAGCCAGAAGAGGAATGAAAAGATCTGGAATATCCCCTGGAAAGTGGGGTGGTGAATCAGTTAGCACGAAAGAGAACTCTTGCTTTGTTGGAGCAAAGTTGAGACTAAATAATAAATTTGAAGCGGACACAGTTTCATGATTTGCTTTCCAGCTTTCTTTGCAGCACATAACTAGGAGCAAAGAAATGGGTGATGGGAATAGTCTAGTTTGGATCGTGGCAAGCATGATTGGCGACAGGACAATGGGGCACGGAACTCAAGAGCAGAGAGAGTAGTGCAGAGTTAGGTTTAATTAGCCCTAGGAATATGTCCCAAATATTTAGAAGTTCACGAGTTCCTCGGGTTAGTACTGGGTATCTCTAGAATACTAAACTTTCTGAAAGACCCTAGTCCAAGCCCTCGAGCTTATCGATCCTTTAAAGGTCAAATCACTTGCTATCTCCAGCAGGAAATCTTCCTCGATTCCTGGGGAGTTAAAAAACACCGTTCTCCCTGGACTTTGAACAATGAGTTTTATAGCAGTGCATGGCAGGCACTTATCTAAGCTCTGTGTCTCCTCCTGACACTTAATACGGTATTCTTCGTGCAGCTGTGCTTCAATCTTTTTTTCTTAAAAAATGTTGCTCCCAATGTTCTTGGGGACTAGTACAGCGCTCAGTTTGCCCATTCGGTGCCCCTTCCTCACACTGCAAGGCTAGCCCATCTCCCTTTCGGATCTGGTCATACGTTTCCTGGAGGCTCTAGTTTGTGCCATTCGGGTCCAACTCCGGTATTTCATCATGGCATAAACATGACCCTGGATCATCCGAGGCAGTTTGCGGGCTGGATTACGCAATCCATCTGCAGGTATGCAGGCAGATGGCAAGTCCCTGATAAATTATTTCCCATTTAATCCATCTTTCAGCTGACAAAGGGATTTCCTTAAAAGTCTAAGTCAGACCACGCCAACCCTTCCCCTACTCAATAAACTCCCTTTTCTCGTCTATATCAAATAATGATTTTTTTTTAAATGCAGATCAGTTAGGGGATGCAATGGATAGAATGCTGGACCAAGAGCCAGGAAGATCTGAATTCAGATCTGGCCTCGGATATTTACTAGCCCTGTGACCTTGGACAAGTCACTTTGCCCAGTTTGCTTCAGTTTCCTTAGCTGTCAAAAAAAACAAAAAACCGGAGAAGGAAATTACAGACCACTCCAGTATCTTGGCCAAGAAAACTCCAAATGGAGTCCCAAAGAGTCAGATAAGACAACCATTTTTTGGCATTTGAGGCTCTTCCAAACCAAGCCCTATTCGACATTTCCAGGCTTCTTATATGGTCTTCTCTACAATATAGGTAGAGCACCCTCCCTTGCAGATATCCATGCCTTTGCACTGGCCATTCCTACACAATGAACCAGGCCTGGAACATTCGCCCTCCTCTCCATCGCTTGGACTCCCTGCTTTCCTTGGTCACTCTTTGAAACACTCACTACTTTCTATAATTTCTATGAAGCCTTTCCATGACCCTCTTCCCACATTACTGCCTCTGTCTCTCCCACCTCCTTGGCTCATTCCCCAAAATTTTCTATAACTGCTTTATATGGTTTTTTTGTTTGCTTTATGTTTAATTCTTACTTTCTGACTTAGAATCAGTATTGTGCATTAGTTCCAAGGCTAGGCAATGAATGGGGGTTAAGTGACTTGCCCAGGGTCATACAGGTAGGACATGTCTAAGGCTATATTTGAACCCATGACTTCTCAGCTTCAGGNAGGGAGGTCCCCTACCTAGCCGACTTGGCTGGCTTCCTGGCTGCCGTGTTAGAGCTGCTGCATGTTTATTAGGGAACCAGGGACGAGGCCAGCAAAACACACCACTCTCAGGCACTGCCCTGCCCTCCTATGGGACAAAAATGACCCGGAAACCAAATCTGAGAAGGGATGGTGGGGAGCAGACAAGCCATCTGTTTCTAGTTTTCCTGAACTTTAGCACTAACAAGCTGATTTTTCTTTTCCACATGGAAGGAATAGTTTTTTATTATTATATTTTATAATTTTGTAAGTTTAAATAATTTATTTTATAGGATATAATTATAATATAATAATATAAATTTATAATTATATTTTATTATATTGTTATATATTGTTATTATTTAGGAAGCCTTGAGTTCAGATTCTCACTCCGATTCATACACTCATGGACAACTCACTTAAAACTCTTAAAGAGCAGCTAGGTGGTCTGGAGTTAAAATCAGATTTTCCAGTTGTGTGACCCTGGGCAAGTCACTTAACTCCAGTTGCCCCAGCCCTTACCACTCTTCTCCCTTGGAATCTATACTTAGGATCAATTCTAAGATGGAAAGTAAGGGTTTAAAAAAAAAGTTTTAAAAAACTCTCAAGGGGGCAGCTAGGTGGCTCAGTGGATTGAGAATCAGGCCCAGAGATGGGAGGTCCTGGGTTCAAATCTGGTCTCAGACACTTCCTAGCCGTGTGACCCTGGGCAAGTCACTTAATCCCCATCGCCTAGCTCTTACCACTCTTCTGCCTTGGAGCCAATACAGAGTAATGATTCTAAGATGGGAGGGAAGGGTTTTAGGAAAATAGACTTGGAACTGTTGGAGAGCAAAGACTCTGTTTCCTTCCACAAAAATGACTAGCTCAGGGCTGGGCACTTTGTACTTGTACTCCAAAACAAAAGGTAAGGGTTTAGAAAAAAAAAATTTAAAAACAAAAAAACAAAAAAAACTCTCAGGCTCCCCAGCCAAACTATCTAATAAATTATAGATAGATGGTTAAATCCTCAGGAATGGAGAGTTTCCTCACTGGGGAATCCAAGCCAAAAAAAAAAAAGTGCATCTATTTACTGAAGAAATATAATACAGAATTCCTTTTCCTTCCTTAATCTCTATTCAGGAAAGTGCAAACAAAATTCCCAGGAAAAAATCCAAGATCTAGTCTTGTATCTCTTTATTCTTCCCATCGAAGTATAAATGTACCTTGTATATTTCTGGAAGCTGATTTCCCGAGGAGCGGACAGTGGGAAAATGATGAGGACACAGAGAATGGACATGGTGAAGCGTTGATCTGTATACCAGGGCTGAGGGACAGTGGAGACGCTCCCACTGAGTGTTTCATTTGGTGAGAAGAAATCACACACTGGAGAAAACAGGAAGGAAATTTGGATCATGGTCGCAGAGCTGGAAGAGCCCCCAGTGGCCATCAAGTCTCTTTCCTTCATTTAGAGAAGGAGAAATCAAGCCCCAAAGAGGTCAACTTGTTTGAGGTCCCTCAGGCATTCAATGGCGATGTTGGGGGCTTCTTATCCCAAACCAATAACTGGAGCCACCATAGATTCCCAGGGAGAATATCAGGGGATGCTGGGTTTTGTCCTATCAGCAGTAAGATCAAGAATCTGGTCCTGAGGCTGAAACACAGCAGAGACCCCCAGGAGGACAATGAAAGAATGCCAAGGTTTCTTCAAGTTGGCTTTGGTCTACAGAAGGGCCAGTTAGGACATGCCGCCTCATTTGAGCCTCACAACAATCCTAGGAGAAAGGGGCTGTGATTATCATCTCCAGTTTACAGATGAAGAAACTGAGGTAGCCAGAAATTAAAGAAATGCCAGAGTCACACAACTTATAAGTGTCTCAGGCCTTCCTGACTCTGGGTCTGGTCCTCGGTCCGCTGTGCTAGTTGCCTCAATAACATTTTAATTTTCTAAAAGATTATATAAATTTTGTTCCTTAGGGTAAGGCAGGAATCAAAGTCAAAATTCGTTTGCGTTTTTCCCAAACCACCAACCAGGACAACATAATGTTTCTCTAGGTCATTGAAGGAAAAGGGATATCCAAGCTGACAACATGGCGCTCCCCTGTCCAGTTTGTCAACAAACATGGCATGAGAGACTTGAAGTTTTCAGGAGATTCAGGACAGGGCAGAATTACATTTTAATCCCTTTTGGTGAATTACAATAGAGTAGTTTTGGCAGATGGGAGAGGGGCTGTCTGGAAATTAAATCAATAAGATTTTCAACTCTTGAACTTGTTAGCACCCTAGATGAGTCCCCTTCCCTCTCTGAGCCCTGGGGAACACCCTCTACCTAGTTCAGAAGGAAGATGCTTTGTAACCATTAAGTCTCTATCAGAAAGTGAGTTGCTATAGGATTGTCAAAATAGGACCTCACTGTGTTAGTGATAAATTCTCCAGATTCATCTGGAGGGAGGGTACTTACATTTTTCCATCTGATCTCCCACAACCTTCAGGAAGGCCACAGAAATCATGAACATATCTACAATGAAGCAGATTTCGCAGAGCTTCCCAATGGCTGGTCCACAGAGCACTCTCACCACACCCTGGTAGGTAGACTGGCCACTGACGGACGCCGAGTAGCCCAGGATGACCAAACCACTGATGAGGAAGACTAAAGACACCTGTCAAAAGAAGACCCTTCAGTGAAGTTTGGTTGCGGCCACTGGCTGCCTTCTTCAAGGACATGAGCAGGGGAAGATGGGAGAAGCCCATCAAGGGATTCAAGTTGAAGAAAAACAGGGATGCTCAGGGCTCATGCCCTTTCATTGCTAGGACACTTCAGGACAAACTCACGACCCACAGGCCATGCTTCACCAAATCTCCTCAATTCTCATCTTTTCCCTACAGTAGGACTGCAGGATTTAGGACTGGATAGATTCTGAAATATTCAAAATCAAGAGTTCTTAACCTGAGGTCCAAGGACCATCATCCTATCTCTACAGTAGGATTACAGAATTTAGAACTAGAGAAAATCTAAAATCTTCTGGATCAAGGGTTCTTTACCCAATGCCCACGAACCATTGTCTTATCCTTATAGAAGGATTGTAGAATTTAGGACTGGATAGAATATGAAATATTCTAGATCAAGGGTTCTTAACCCAAGGACTACCCCTGTGGATAGACTTCAGGGTGTCTATGGACTGGAATTGATAAAAAAAAAATGATACCTTTATTTTCACTTACCTTTGAGTTCCTTTGCAATCCTATGGATTTTATTTAATGCATTTAAAAGCATTATTCTGAGAAGGGGAGTACAGACTTCCCCAGACATCCAATCAATTAGCAAACATTAAGTGTCTACCATGTGCCAGGTACTGTGTCAAAAGTGCTGGTGATAAAAAGGTTAAGAATTCCTATAATATCTAGCTCAATCATTTCATTTTCTAGATGAAGAAACCAAACATCAGAGGGGAAATGACTCACCCAAGAGGCAGCAGAAGAGCAGAACTAACATTCTAACCCAAGCCTCCTGACTCAAGTGTTCTCTTTTTTCCCCTTAAACCCTTAACATTCTATAAGCAAGGACTAGGCAACCAGAGTTAAGTGACTTGCCCAGGAAGTATGTGAGGCCAGATTTGAACCCAGATCCTTCCAATTCCAGACCTGGCTCTCTAGCCACTGTGCTATCTACAAGGCGATCTGGTGTAGCAACACCTTTGGGATATGAATCTTGGATCTAATATTTATTTGCAAGCTGTATGACCTTGGGCAAATTTGAGATTCAGTTTCCCCAGCTGTAAAATGGGGATATTTTTACTACCTGTCCTAAGAGGGAAAATTTGTGGACCTTAGGGTGCATTCACTGGGGAATGGCACAAGCTATTGAAGAGTTCATTAGGGAATGGCAACAAATTGTGGCCCATGAATATAATGGGATGTTCAGCTCCATAAAGAATTATGTATATGAAGAATTTGGAGAATTCTTTGGGAAATTTGAATGAATACAGAATAAATAGAATTATGAAAATAGTTTAGTGAATAAAGCTCTGGACTTGGAATCAGGAAGACCTGAGTTGAATCTTGCCTCAGACACTTATGAGTTGTGTGCGCCATGAAAGGGCAATGAGTTAATCTCTCTGGGCTTTAGTTACCTCATCTGTCAAATTAGGAAGTTGAACTTCATGAATTCTAAGGTCTCTTCTAGCTAGTGATGATTTACATGGTGACCACAATAGCTCAAACTAGGACTGAAAGACTTCTGGATCAAGTTTTGACTATCTTGGAGTGAGATGTTGGTCAATGCCTAGTTTCCACCATATTGTTTTCCAGTTTTCCCAGGAGTTTTTGTCAAATAGTGAGTCCTTCAGTAAGTAGCTTGGGTCTTCGGGTTTACAAAGGTTATTAACTACTGTGTGTTGATTCTCTAACCTCTTTCATTAATCCACTACTCTATTTCTTAGCCAGTACCAGATCATTTTGATGATTACAGCTTTATAGTTTAGTGTGAGATCTAGTACAGCTAAGACTCCTTCTTTCATTTTTTTCCCCATTAATTTCCTTGGTATTATTGATCTTTTGCTCTTCTAAATGAATTTTTTTTTTCTGGTCCTAGGAAATAATTTTTGGATAGTTTGATAGGGTACCAAATAGATAATTTAATTTATGTAAGATCATCATTTTTATTATATTGGCTCAGCCTATCTATGAGCAATTAATATTTTTCCAAGTCTGACTTTATTTTTGTGAAAAGTTCTTTGTAATTGCAGTCATTTACTTGCTGGATTTGTCTTAATAAGTATACTCCTGGGTATGTTATATTGTCTAGGGCAGTGGTTCCCAAACTTTTTTGGCCTACCGCCCCCTTTCCAGAAAAAATATTACTTAGCACTCCCTGTCACATACTATCACTGCCCCCAAATGCACCTATGACCATCACCGCTTCCCTGGATCACTGCAGCACCCACCAGGGGGCGGTGGCGCCCACTTTGGGAATCTCTGCTCTAGAGTTATTTTATTAGAGTTATTTTAAATGTAATTTCCTTTTCTATCTCTTACTGTTGGTCCTTGTTGATAGTAAGTAGAAATATCGAGGATTTATGTGGGTTTATTTGTATCCTGTAGGTTTTGCTAAAGTTGTTCATTGTTTCTATTAGTTTTTTGGTTGATTCTCTGGGGTTCTCCATGTATACCATCATATCATCTGCACAGAATGATAGATTTGTTTCCTCATGGCATTGTTCTAATTCCTTCAATTTCTTTTTCTGCTTGTATTGCTGTAGCTAGCACTTCTAGAATAATATTAAATAGTAGCAGTAATAATGGGCATCCCTGCTTCACCGTGATCTTATTGGGAAGGATTCTAGATTTTCCCCATTACAGATTATGCTTGCTGATGGTTTTATTACTTTAAAGATAGCTTCCATTATGCCAATGTTTTGTAATGTTCATATAATGAATAGGTATGGTATTTTGTCAAAGGTTTTTCTGCATCTATTAAAAGTCATGGTTTCTGTTGGTTTTGTTATTAATGTGGTCAATTATGCTGATAGTTTTCCTAATATTGAACCATCCCTGTATTTCTGGTATAAAACCCATCTGGTCATGGTATTGCTAGTATTTTATTTTCAAATTTACATCAATATTCATTAGGGGGACAGACTATAGTTTTATTTGTTTTAGCTCTTCCTAGTTAAGATATCATTATCATTTTTTGTGTCATAAAAGCAACTTGAAGAATTCTTTCTTCTCCTATTTTTCCAAATAGTTGAGGTAATACTGGAGTTAATTGTTCTTTAAATGTTTAGTAGAATTCATTTCTGAATCCATCTGGCCCTGGGGCCTTTTTCTTAGGGAGTTCTTTGATAATTTGTTTAATTTCTTTTTCTGTGATGGGGTTAAGTATTCTATTTCTTCTTTTGTTAATCAGGACAGTTTATATTTCTGTAAAGATTCATCTACTTCACCTAGATTGTCAGATCTATTACATATAGTTAAACAAAAAAAACTCCTAATAATTGCTTAAATTTCTTCTTCACTGGTTGTGATTTCACCTTTTTCTTTTTTGATCATGGTAACTCGGTTTTCTTCTTTCCTTTTTTTAAAATCAAATTAGCCAATAGTTTGCCCATTTGATTTATTTTTTTCATAAAACCAGCTCCTTGTCTTGGTTATTAATTCAATGGTCTATTTATTTCATTGAAAGACTTGTGAAGTGTAATCAATGCAGCGAGGTGTGCCTTCTCCTATCTGTTGGCAAAGGAGCCTTAACATGTGCTAGATGAGGAATACATTCTCATACACAGCCAATGTGTTCGTTTGTTTTGATTATACATATTTCAAAGGAGAGAAGTCCAAGTGACATTTTTTAATGATTAAAAATGTTTTTAGAAGAACATTAGGGCACCATATAAATGTGAGTTATTGTTCCTGTCCTTATTGCCAGAGACTTAAGTACTCTGATTAAGGGAGAGAGCTAGATTGATAAATCTCAGTTTGGCCACGTGGTCTTTTTTGAATCAGATCCCAGAATCCATTCACTCCTCAGAAATAGCATCTGTTCCCACTCAGCCATATGTCATAGCAAGAACAGTGAAGCTGGGGTCAGAGGACCTGGATTCGAGCCCTAGGCTCTACAACCTTGGACAAGTTGGTTCCTGTCCTTATGTCTCCGTTTTTCCTTCTGTAAAATGAAGGGGTTAGTCCAAATGACCGCTAACATCTTTTAATTAATTAATAACATCTTATGATTTCTATAATTGGACAATTATAGGAAAGAAAGTAGGCGAAGATAACCTCAAGGGTTTGGGACTATGTCAATAGAAAAGTTCTAAATTAGAAAGCGGAAGAGATCCATGACTGAGCTTGGTAGGGTTTGCTTTCAGGATCTAAATTATCCATGGAGATACCCAAGGAAAAGGGCAGGAAGGTAATAATCTGGATGATTCCTCCACCTTTCCAATGGTATGGTCTTCCTGCTTCCCAGCTTGACTGTAAACTCTTGAAGAACGAAAGCATCTCTCTCACAACTCTGGTGTGGGACCCTACATTCATTAGTGGGTACTCATTTTTTTTTAAGGTCTTGGGATCATAATCCTAAGACTAAGAGCTAAAAGGGAGCTTAGAGAAGATCTTGGCTGTTTTTTTGTGTCTTGGATCCTTTTGGTGACTTGACAAAGCCAATGGATCCCTTCTCTGAATCATGTTTTTAATTAACTAAAGGAAATGCTAAATTTCAGTTAGAGGTTAGTAAAAACAAAGATATAATTTCTTCTAAGCTCATGGTACACCCTCCCTTCAATCTGTCCACGAACCAAGAGCCCTATAGACTTCAGGTTACAAACCTCTAATCTATCCCAACACTCTCATCTTGAAGATGAAGATACTAAAGCCTAGAAGGGTAATGATTTTCCCAGAGCCATTCAAGTAACAAGTAGTAGCTCAGCCAAGATTCTAACACAGGTCCTCCAACTCTGATGCAAAGAGGGGAGGATGGAATCTTTCTACCATACCAAGGAGCCTCTTGCTTTTTTAAGGGGACTCCCTTCAGTTTAGGGTATAGTGCAGAGAACAACAGATTGGAAATGAGACATGTATGTAAATCCTGACGGATTGATCTGGGAGTCATTTCCTTTCTCTGAACCTCAATTCCCCTGCTCAATTCAAGAAACAATGAATTTTCTTTCCAGCCTTCTCTGACATCATCAGCCCATCCAATGAGTGCCAAGAGAAATGGTTTTTAGCTAATAGCTCAGTTGGGGGGGAAAAAAAGTCTTACTGACAAATAAGAAGTCATGCACATCCATAAAGTTAATGCATTTTATATTCTTCTCAATCCAATGATAACAAAGGAGATTTCTATTTTCCTCAGGGGGGATAAAAATCCATTAGATATCCAGCAATGTTAATTCATTCATTTAAATAGTCCTGAAACTGAGGGATATTTCTATTATAGAAATTGATGTGAAAGGAATCCTGCCCTCAAAGAGCTTAAAATCTAGTTGGAGAGAGAAGATGATACATGAAAAGTAAACTCACTACAAGGTAATAACATTTTCTTGTTTAAGTGATTGTTTTTGCTGCAGAAAATTCTAGAATTTGAGAGTTAGAAAGGGCCTCAATGGTCATCTATTTCAGCTCATATTGGAAAGGGCTGCTATAATATATCCTACAAGTGGTCAACTAGCCTCCATGGAAGCCTGGAAGGACAGAACTTGCCCCTCTCAAGACAGTTTATTCTATTTGGGGGCAGTTCTGCTTGTTAGAAAACATTTCCTATCCTACAGCCTAAATTGGCTTTTTTTTTTTATGGTTTCCACTCCTTGCACCTGGCCAGAAATATAGTCTTATACCCAGAGGTCCCAATTCTAGCTAGCCTGGCTTGGAGGGCATCGATTAAGCAACCAGCCTAAAGTACCTATTATGTTCAAACAAGTAGAAAATACAGAGATAACGAAGGGCAGAGTCCGGTCCTCAAGGGACATAAAGATACAAAAGGTAATCTAAAGTATGGAAAGGCACCAAATCTTGGAGGTAGCATCAACAGGACAGTTTGATAATGTCCATTCCGGTGACAGCACACATACAAAAGACTTAGGGCAGCTGTGATTTTGCTCCCTCCTCACTATATGAGATACCTACTAAAAGTAACCCTTTTAAAAATAAAGAAAAGGCTGGGCACTGGTCATGCACACTTGTAGTCCCCTCTGGTTGGGGATTGCTTGAGTTTGGGAGTTTTGAGCTGCAACAGGGCTAAGAGTCCATCAGGAACTAGCACTAAGCCTTCCACCGATACGATGAACCCTGGGAAATGGAGTCACCAAGCTGAAAACCAGAATAGATGGAAAAAGACAGAGCAAGTTAAAGCTTCCATATTCAATACTGGAATCAAGGAGCAGCCAATGCATTTCCTGCCCGGATGAGATAGAGAGATCCAATCTCAAATATGTATATGGGTATGGATATACACAGAGTTGCATAGCAGGTAAGTATCAGAGGTAGGATTTGAACCTGTGCCCCTCCTGGCTACAAATCTGACACTTCCTACCTGGGTCACCCTGGGCAAGCCATTTAATCTCAGTTGCTTAGCCCTTGTTGTTCTGTCTTAGAACTGAGGTAAATTAAAAAATAAATGTCTCAATCTTTGGCTTACCTGTACTTGGTCAAAAGAATACTACTCTGGGAATGAGGAGATCCAGGTTCTAGTCCCACCTCCATCACTAAATCATTGAGTGACCTTGGGCTTCTCGCTGTCTCTCTTCCTCTCTAGGACTCAATTTCCTCCTCTGTAAATGTGGAGATCCAAGATTCCTTCTGGTTTTAATAGTCTGTGATGACTCAATATATACACAAATGACTATGATTTCATCAGGTAGAATGTGATAGAAGCAAAAGGGTCATGGGAAATTCAAGGAGGATGAAATGGACTTCCCTCTCCTAGGGAGGGAAGAGATGGCATCTGAGTTAGGTTTTGAAGAAGAGGAAGGAAAATTCAACAGAAATGAAACTGGATGAGGGAAAAGGGAAGAATCTATTCTAGGTATTGAGGCCAGTGTGAGCACAGAGATGGGGGAGAGAGCAGAATGAGAATGAGTGCTAGGGAGTAGTCTGGTTTGGCTGGAAATGAATGTGAAGAGTATTATTATGAGAGAAAACTGGACAAAAAGAGCAAGACATAAGTCAGATTCTTGTGAGGGGAAGAGAAGAGGAAGAAAGAAGAGAGGAGGGAGATGAAGAGAGGGAGGCCAGATTCTTGTGAGTCTTGAATATCTAAAGGGCCTTGATTACTTATTTCTTTGGTATTTTTAAAGTCTTGCCTTAAAAGAGGATTTTGAGTTTTGTTAGCAGAAGAGAAGTACATGGTACAGTGAGTAGAGGGCTCGCCTTGGCACCCAGAAGATTCGAGGTCATCATTTCACAGACTTAGAACTGGCATGGGCTTTACACAGTCTAACTTCCTCATTTTAATAGATGAGGAAGCTGATAGAGGTTAATTAATTTTACTTGAGCCCAGATCTGCTGATTCCAACCCTGAGCATCTTTCTACTCTTAATACTTAATACTTAATCACTTAATAGCTCCAGGCAACTCTCTAAGACTGAATACCCACTAATCCGCATGGGAGGAGGGTTTCCACAACCAGTGGAGTCAAAGATAAAAAAGGAAAAAGAAAAAGGAAAGAAAATATTTCATCTAACCACACTGACTTTTACGCACATTTTGGTGGAGATTTGCTTCTTCCCTTCTTCCCTCCCAGCAAAGAAATCACCACCCTCGACCTGATTGCTTCCACCTTTCTCCTAGGAATCCACAGAAACCAAACCAAGCCTCCTGGGGACTTACCAGCTCCATGATTAAGGCAGGGGTGATACCACCTGCTTGACTGAAAGCCCATGAGAAGTTTAGGAGTCCAGCTCCCAGAGCTGACTTCAGCAGGATAAAAACAGCTCCAACAGAGGATAAGCCAGGAGGACTGGCATCCAAAGAAGGCTTCTTCAACAGGCCAATGTTTTCTCTGCTCACCTCTTCCATATTTAAAAAAAGAAGGGAGGAAAGAGTCCAGCTTTCAGAACTTTCCCTCTTCTTGGTTAGGTTTGGGGTCTCTTCCAAGAGTCAATTCAGATCTGATCCCTGCTTCCAGGAGAACCACGTTTCTCTGTCCAGCTTCAGTTGGAGCCAATGAACACACCTTGACTTCTCCCAACCACTGGAGAGATGAGAGAATATACTGGAGGCAGACTCCACCCCTCCCTTCAGTCCAATACCTTTCAGCTGCCCTAAACTTCTGCCCGTTTCCTCATCACCCAAGTTCCACCCCCTCACTCTACCCTGAACTCTTCTACTTCATCCTACAGTCTTTCTCCTTTCTCTTGTCTCATACCCCAGCCCTATCCATCGCCTACTTCCACTGGCTCAGCTGTAATCAATGATCAATCCATTTCTAATTATACTCCCATACTTTTCTAGGTACCTTTGGGTGTGTCCTTCAAATTCCAACCCTTCTCTTCCCCTCTCTTCTAGATATCTCCTTCATACACCCCCCCCACTCCTAAATTCTATTTTTAAGTGGAGAAAGGGGGTGAGTGTGTGTGGAGCCCCTCCAATTAATGAATTGCTCACAGAAAAGAGTTTCCTGGCTTGTTTTGGCCTTGGGAGGGTTAAGGAGGATTATATTCTTCAAGCCAATAGGAAAGCTGAGGAAAGGGGATTCAATACTTTGTCCTAAAACCTTGACTGGTTTTGGATGGTAATTGGAAAGGACTTCTTTAGTTAGTTTGACTTTTTTCCCCCCTTTTAGGAATTCATAGAGTTCCAGAAGCTTAAAGCTACTTTCAGCCCCCAGAATTAAGTGGTTCAATCTACTGCCAACTCTCTGTCCCCTTCATATGCCACACTGGAAGGCCTGAAGAGTGAGCATCGACCCATGAAGGATTTAAAGAGCAAACAGCTGGAAGAGAGCAGAGGTTCGCCGTCTAGGTGGCTTCCTCATTCCTGGATGTCAAGCTGAAGGATCTTGGACATTTCTGCCCATTCCTGACACTTCACCCAGACCCCACAGAATCTGATCTCCACTCCTCCTAAGTACTTAGGTTGTCTTGAATAATGAAGCAAAATTATATATCTAGTAGGAAGAACCCTTTGTCTTGGGGACCAAGGTCCTGCTTCTAAAGCCTGATTGTGTTATCTTGGATAAGTGACTTCCCTTCTCTGCATGTTTGTTTCCCCATATGTAAAATGACAGAGTTTGGATTTCAGGGGTTCTTAACCTGGGACTAATGAATTAAATTTTTTTTTTGAAAATTGTATTGGTTACTCATTAACTTTTATATTACATATTACTATAATTAATTTTCTTTATAGTCTTTCCTACAGATTCTTTAATATCTTATTCTTAATACGATATTATATATTCTTAAAACAAATATGTTAATACTTTATTTTATACATTTGAAAACATGATTCAGAGCCTGGGGTTCAGAGGCTACACTTTAAGAACCCCTGGATTAGATTATTTCTAAAGGGTCTTCCTAGATCTAAATCCTATGACCTTTCCCCCACCTCTCCCTCTGACCTAAGCTCATTAGTCCCTGTATCCTAGGTTCCTCCTAATTCACACAGGAATCTATATGTCCCCCAAATCTGGCCTCTCACCCTGCTATTTTTTTTTAACCCTTGTACTTCAGTGTATTGTCTCATAGGTGGAAGAGTGGTAAGGGTGGGCAATGGGGGTCAAGTGACTTGCCCAGGGTCACACAGCTGGGAAGTGGCTGAGGCCGGGTTTGAACTCAGGACCTCCTGTCACCCTGCTATTTTTAATCATCTAATCCTGCCTACTACACCATGCCCAACTGAGTCGGTCTGGCATGAATTCACCCTGGGTACATTTCTTTCTATCCTATCTGATGTTTTTGTGTGTATCTATCCCATTTCTTTTACTTTGGTTTCAGAGGATTTAGAACTAGAAGGAACTTTAGAAATCATCTAGTCAGGGCAGCTAAGTGGCTCAGTGGATAGAAAGCCAGGCTTAGAGTCAGGAGGTCCTGGATTCAAATTTAGCTTCACACGTCCTAGTTGTATGGCCTTGGGTGATCCACTTAACCCCAATTGCCTAGCCAGCCCTTACTGTTCTTCTATATTGGAACTGATACTTGTTATCAATTCAAAGATAGTAGGTAATTTTTAAAAAACTCATCTATTCCAACCCATTTACTTTACAGAGAAGGAAGCTTGAGATGATATACAAGTAGAGACACAACTGAGATTAAATCCCAAATCCTCTGAGTCCAGCCTGGCATTTAAAACCCTCCATAATCTGGTTGTCATTTACTTTCCAGGCTTGTCTCTCTTTATTGCCTTTTATTTACTCTCTGTTCCAGTAACACGGGGCTGCATTGCTCTTTCTCAAAACCAGTATTTGCAATCTCCCACTTGCATGACTTTTGGAATGTTCTCCTTCCTCTGTCTTTTGGAGTCACCAGCTTCCTGTAAGACACTTGGATGACACCACAAGACTGGACCATGAGCAGAGCGATCCCCAATCACCCAAGACTGAGGCACAACAACCATCTATACTCAGTATAAACTTCTCCGTGCTCTTGGAAGGGAGGAGCTGTTTCATCAGTTGTCTTTGTACCCCCAACATCTAGCGCAGTGCCTTGATGAATTGAAATGACCTATGGGGCTCTTCTCACTCTGGAATTCCTTGGGACAGAGTCATCCAATTCCTTCTTGCAAGGCTTTCCAAGAACCAGTGCTTGATAAGCCCTCGACGACTAACTGACCAACTAACCTACTTCCTGACTGGCTCATCTCCCAGCATCCACTTGAAAGGAGAGCTAGAGCCAGAACCTCTGTCCAGATTTGGGCACCAAAATCTGGAGCCTCCTTTACCTCAATGTGAGGACATTCTCTCCTCCTTTGCCCAATATTCGGGACTTAATCAAATAATTCAATTCTGCTGGTTTGGGTTATGGCTACAAGTCTTTCCCCTACCATACACAAGTGTAGGTGATGTGCATTAGCCCTCTAATCAGAGCTGAATCCATGGATCCTAATTTATTTTCTCTTTTTCAAATATCTGACCTCCTGATCACAGTGAGAATAGAGATTTGGCTTGGGGGCCACCTAATTGCAGCTGTCATCCCCATTATCTCTCAGTCCTCTAAGTGCCTGGGGCCACTTCCCAGTCCCTGCCTCTTAGCTGGTCATTAGCTGCTCATAGAAGGATTCAAGGATCATTAGCTTGCATGACTTAGAAATTGGCCACTGGGCTGTGAAATTCCAGCCAATGGGAAAATCTCGTAATTTTTGACAGTGCTTTGATATCCAGCTCTCTTTGGCATTAGAGGGGGGTCTGTGACCTTTCTTCTGAAAGGAAACCTGCTGAGCCCCAGTCTGAGCAAGGGAGTGAATCGGCAAGCAGACTCATCAAGCTCTGGGGGGCCCTCCCTGCCCCCACCACAGCTCAACGACCCAAAACCCACACGTGGGAAAAGAGGAGCGATTCTGCCAGGCCGGCTCACAAGTCATGGGTCTAGAGAGCTAGAGTTGGAAGGGGACCTCAGCAGTCAACTAGTCCTACCCCTTCATTTTGCATATGGGGAAACTGAGACCCAGGGAGAAGTAACTTGTCCAGGGTCACACAGATAGTACTCATATTCCAGAATCACTGTACTTTCCAGCATACTCCCAGCCAGTCCATTCTCTTCCCATGATACCACACCTGCCTTCTTGCTTGAATGAATTTGCTATCGATCTCCAAGGTCCAACTCCCAAGAGCCAAACCTGAGGCTTTAGGTGCAAGTTAGCAGGTCTCGCTTTTACTCATCACACACTTTGGCCCCCAAACTCCATCCATCCCCTTGCTGATTACTGAGGGTCTGGGAGGAGACAGAGAAAGTGGGATGCAGAGAAAAGATGAGAGCAGGCAGAGTCGGGGAGGGGAGTGGATACCTCTGGACATAAACAGTAAGTATGGAACTCCCAGGGACCTGAGAGACCATCTGATCCAATTCTCCCCATTTTACAGATGAGGAGATGGAGGCTCAGAGGGAGGTGACTGCTTCTGGGTTACTCAGGTAGCCAGACCTCAAAAGGTCCTTAAGATGCTGTTTCAACTGCACTTTCCCACCTACCTATCCCAGACAGTTCCAAGTGGGTCTCAGCAAATAGATCCACATAGAATTAGAACCCCATCCTAACAGGACCAGGGAACAGATAGTATTCATGTCTCCCATTTGTATAAGCCTTCACTTATTTTAGAATTTATGCCGTCATTTGATTCCTTTATTTTGAAACCTTCATCAGCTGGAAGGAACTAGGTCAGGTCCCTGCTGTTGATCTTTGCCATTGATGAGGGGATCAGTCTCCTGGGGGCAAAGTCTACAAGGTCTGGAGCTTGGACCAGGAAGAGAGTCAGCATATGAGGCATAGTTTTTCCTCAGAGAAAGAGGAAGGCATCCGGACAGCCAGAGACCAGGATTTAGTGAATCAGCAGTTACAACAGCAAGTTAGAGTTGGCAAAAAGAGATCTGGTCTTCTGTGATTCTAGATCAACAGTCTCAGAAGGCTTTGGGCTATCTAGGGAAGTTCTCCACACACTCGTCTTTCCTCTCTTTGTGGTTCTGATGGATAAGGTGAGTGTGTTTGATAGAAAGGTATTCTTACCAGTCATTTTTCAAATGTCTTTCCTATACAGTCTGTGCTTGTGGCCCAGACATCTCAGGATGACTTTGATCTGGCCCAAGGTGATGGCCAGATCATCATCTTGAGGAACTGTCCATAGATTCAGTTGGTCTTCAGGTTCCCCTCCGACTGGGTCTTTTTGGTTTCAATATCCTCTTTCCATCTCTGGCGCTGGTCCACCAGTAGCATTCTGGGAGGTTTCACGTTGTCCTTGGATGAGGAAGTAATGAAAGTATGGTGGTTGGCAGACCAGGAGCTCAAAGGCTTTCTCATTTGATTTTATCATCTGATTTCAATCACCGTTTTATCTTCCCTTTCTGTCCAAACATGCCTCCTTGCCCATCACGCCTCTCCATGCGTTCTGGTTTTCTTGTATTTGTATCCCCAGCACTTAGTAAAGTGCCCGGGTATAAGTCCTTAATAAATGGGTTTTTTTGTTCATTGAGGTAGTGGAATGTTGGATGTGATTCAAGGCCTGAGCTCTACTCTACATAAGGGCAGAATACGGTGAACCCATGTATCAACATCGAGGTGGTACCCTAAAACAGAGAGCACCAGGCTTGTAGTAAAGAAAACCTGAGTTCAAATATGACCTCAGACACCTCTGCTTGCCTCAGTTTCTTCATCTGTCAAATGAGAAGGAAATGGCAAACCAGTCCAGGATCTTGGTCAAGAAAACCCCAAATGGGGCCATGAAGAGTGTGAAATTACTTATTTCTGGAAGCTCTCCTCTCCTCACAGATCAAGATCATATTTGCTTTTTTGTCTACCTCATCATACCGCTGATTCATATTGAACTTGTGGTCCACTAAACCGCCCCAGGCTCCTTTCAAAATAACTGCCTCCTCCACACTATACTTGTGAAGCTGATTTTTTTAAACATACAAATATTAACACACTTTACATTTCTCCCTATCAGATCTCCATCTTATTAGCAACAAGCCAGTGCTTTAGCCTAGTTGAGCTCTTTCTGTTCCTCTCAGTCATCTGTATCATTATCCAAGTCCTCAATAAAACAAAAACATAAACAAAAACTTGAGCATGGGACCAAGCATAGATCCTTGGGACACTCCACTGGAAACCTCCTGCCTGTTGACATTTAAGTATTAACTACTTCGGGTCCAAACATCCATTTTCTGTAGTCATTTTACTGTTGAAGGTACCTCTCTCCCATCTTCTCCATGAGAAAAGTACAGTATATTTTTATCAAAAGCTTTGCTAAAAATCCAGATGAAGGGGCAGTTAGGTGACTCAGAGGACAGAGCACCAGGTCTGGAGATAGGGGGTCCTGGGTTCATATCTGGCCTGACACTTCCTAGCTGTGTGACCCCATTTGGACAAGTCACTTAATCTCAACTGCCAAGTCCTTACCATTCTTCTGCCTCAGAACTGAAATCTAGTATAGATTCTAAGACAAAAGGTAAGGGTTTAAAGAAAAGAAGAAAAAATCCAGGCTAAGTTGTCTCCACAGCATTTCCCTCATTCACTAGTTGAGTCATCCTATCTAAAAAGAAAATTATTTTAGTTTATGACCTGTTCTTGATGAAGCCATGTTAGCTCTTTGCATCATCTTTTCCCTTTCACCAATTGTTGATAAGCTGAAGAGGAAGGCAACTAGGATGGTGAGGACCTTGATTCTATGTCATGAGAATTGGTGAACTGGGCAGATTTAGCCTGGGAAAAAGGACTGGGGTAGGGGAAAATGAGAGATGTCAAGTACCTGAATGGCTAATCTGTAGAGAGGACTTCTTGTTCTGTTTGGCTCCTGAGGACATCGCCAATAGCAATGAGTGGGAATTGCGGAGGTCCTAATCCCAGGAAAAAATTCCCATCAATTAGAACTATCCAAAAAATGGAATGGGCTCCCTAGGAAGGTGCTCCATGCTTCCCTCATCTTTCCCAATCCCTGGAGATCTTCTAGCAGGCTCCCAACAAGCATTTATCAGGTATGTTACAGCATATGAATCGCATTAGATAGCAACTGAGGTCCTTTCCAATTTTCAAATTCTGTGATTCTCTGAAATCCTTACTCTACCACTTACTACTACTTGCATAACCTCAGTTGAGTCCTTTAAACCCATTGTTCTTCCATGTCCTCATTGGTCAAATGAAGAAGTGAGAGTAAAGGATTTCTAAGACCCTTTCTGGCTCTAAATCTACAATCCATTGTCATTACAATAACTTTGGAAGGTAGACAGAGTATCCTTATGTGATGGATTTGGAAACATAAGAATTGGAAATATCAGAATTATTTGTCCCAAGACCACACAATTAGTAAGTGATCAAGCGTAGACTCCAAATCAAGTCTGGTTCAGTTTAATAGTAACAGGGTTCTCAGAAAACAAATGGATGGAATCTGAGCCAAGACCTGAATAACCAGTCTATCAGGGGAAAACTTTTATTTCATCATGAAATGGGTCCATGATGGTCCAACCTAAGATCACCTACAACCAAGACCAACCTCTATTGAAGGTGATCATCAACTAGAATTTAAACATTTGAAAACCAAGACATTTCTCTGGAACCATTTCCCACTGAATCATCTGGGCATGAAAAGGAAAGTAAGTTGACCTTTTGGTAGAAAATGAATCATTGATTTTTTGTAGCTTGTAATATCATTGTGTTCAATAATACAAAAATAACTATCCTCATATTTCAGGTAAGAAAAGCCTTTTGAATCTATGAATTGGAAGATTATTATCTCTAAGGCCTTAAATATAATAGATAATTAAATAATAAATTAGAAATAATAAATGCTTATTGCCTGAGCTTTCTGGTTTTATAGAAGGGGAAACCAAGGTTCAGACATGGGACAAGAGTTGCTCAGGGGCACAAAGCTGGCTCATGTTGGGGCCAGGAACTCAAACCCATGTCTCCCGACTCCCACTGCAGGGTTCTTTCCATCACATCAGTGTCTGTTTTTAATATAGTGTTTAATACTGTGTGATTAGCCTCCTAGAGAACCATTCATCTGTTTCTCGCCCAACACAGGCACATGATAGACAGTCATGTGTATGAAGAAAGGTCAAGCGTCAGTTTTACGTGATGAGTACAGGAATCAAAGAGATGGGGAGGATGATTCATGAAGGATTGGGCAGGACTAAACATTTTTGCTTACCACAATGCAACAGTGTCTGAGACTGTGCAGTTGGGGCCCCCACCTGAATCTTAGAGACAGCGCCTTGGGTGAAATTCCAAAACTCTATTATTTAGCCTGTATCCACCCTGCTGTCTGTCTACCCCCCATGGACTCTCCAGCTCATCTTTGCACACCAACGATGAGAATGAGTATCACATCAGAGTCCTTTTGAAAAGCCGGCCTGGGGAAGAGCTGAG
The DNA here is from genome assembly GCF_016433145.1 of Gracilinanus agilis. Lineage (NCBI taxonomy): Eukaryota > Metazoa > Chordata > Mammalia > Didelphimorphia > Didelphidae > Gracilinanus > Gracilinanus agilis. The sequence goes on along the minus strand of NC_058131.1, from coordinate 60,082,524 downwards.
CAGGTAGGCTTTGTCTGCATTGGTAGCAAGTTCTGGAACCAAGCTTTAAATCCTAGCTCGTACATTAATCAGTATTTTGATCTGGGACTGTCGTGAGCCCATTTCTTCACCTGTAAAATGGGGATACCAAAGCTGGCACTATGTCAGAGGTTTGTCATAAGGAAATGTTAAACTCTGGAACTGTATTTGCTGGCTTGCCAAAGCTTTGCCGTGCTCCCCTCTCCTTGTCCCGATACTCGATCTCACCCTGATCTGGGGGGCCCAGAGTCCCTGACCTCTGTGTCCGTGATTGCCCAAGCCCTGTCTGTATCAGCCCATTCCTCACTCAGGAGCTGTCAGGGATGTCAAGCTAAAACATGTCCTGCTGTTCTAAATCAAAACAGCCAGCAAGAGCCACAGTCTGACCATTTCATGGGCAAAAGGAACAATTCATTGAGTACAACCCTGCAACTTGGGAAGAGACCCAGGAGATCCATTCCAGAAATCATGTAGGAACCCATCTTCAGTCAGCGAAAGAGAAAAAGTCATAAGATCAGAGAACTTGTGGGCTGGAAGGAATCTTAACAGTATCCAGGCCACTCCTCTCATTGCATCGGGAAACTGAGGAGAGAAGGGAACTGAACTATCCACAGTACCCCGCCACTCTCCTAGGTAAGTGGCAGTGCCAGGATTAGAACCCAAGTCTCTCGATATACCTAGTCCACAGCACTTTAAAACTTAAACCTTTTACATTTTAGAAAGTCCTTTAATTTCTTCCTTCACCTACCCCCCTCAGTGGGTCGCTAGGTCTCTCCAACAGTGGGGCATCTGGTGCAGGGAATTCCTCACACATATTGTGGGACCCTGGTGGTCCAACCCACTTAACTAATATCCCTATATCTATCTTAATGTAGAGAATGTCACACAAACGGGTACGTGCACAGACAGACAGAGGTCCAGAGTCTGTCTGAATGGGAGAAGGGACGGAAGAAGAGCTTCATGGAGACTTGGAGAAGTCAGTTCTAGCTCTAAGACTCTTGAAGCCACAGCAGCAGCTGAGTCGGGGGTAGATGCTGTGTGACAAGCCACATCACCATCTCTGTTCGGGCCCAGCTGCTCTACAACTCCCACCAACTTTCCAGGCTTTCTGGTCCATGTGACCCATCTACGTAGACATCTAGGATCCCACCAGGCCGTTAGCCTGGGTTCCTCCTTTCCCACTGCTGTGCCTTCTCCTCAGATGGGGGAGGCAGATGAGTGGTCAGCTGGGGTAGGAAAAAACAAATTAATTACTCATTACATGAAAAGATGAGGGGGAAGATTCACGGGGGGAGCAAGAGTTAACAGGCTGCTCCAGAACCTGTTCAGCTGGTTATCTGTAAAATCAATGATAGGGGAAGAAAAAGAGGCTGCTAGGTGATGTTTTCAGCTTCTTACAGATAATGCATATTTATTGAAAATTTCCTTCACCAACAATGGTGAAATCAAGACCCAAAATTACAAAAAATCATGGCAGTTGGTATTTATAAAAATAAAGTGAAGGTCTCTGTCTCACGGATTTGTGCTAGTTTCCTTCCAGTCTCAGTCTGTCCTTTTTGCATCATAAAGATGGATGGAGCTTATTATTCCTTATGACATAATATTAGAAAATTGCATTCCATTGCCAAAAAATAGTTTTGTTTCCAAATACCATCGGTTCCTAAAGTGACTTTTTCCAACAATAAATATAGAAAATAGCCTTTAACAAACATTTCCATTTGGTCAGGATTTTTTTGTCTGTTTCAAAACTCAATTTCTCCTCTTGGGTTAAAAAGCAGCCCAACAGCTTTCTGAGAGTCTTCAAGTCTTTGGCGTGGTGCATTCAGCTGCTCTTCCACAGAGTTTTCATGCATGGCCAACTGGAGAAGTTCCTTCTGCCAGAGGCCAATGTCAATGAGATGATGCTTCATGAGAATTGAATCCTGCCACCACCACCACCACCACCCACATGTAGGCAAGGCCCATTTGGAATGGGCTCATTTAATGAAAAAATGAGATCTCTTTTAAATGGGTGTCACCCCTGCACAAGAAATCTTTGCCAGCAACAACTGCCTGTCCCCTGAGGCCATACAAGAGGGCCCTCTTTGGTGATAGGGGTCAGTCACACTGAAGGGGTCTTTGGTGGATGGACCTGCTGCATGAGCTGGGGGCGCTTCACTCTTGGTTTCCTTCTCTTGGGCCTGCTTTTAGCTTTGTTGATTTGCACCACAAAGAAAGCCAGAACCACCATGGCACCCAGGAAGGCAAATACAGGAATTGTCTGTCCTACATCCTGATTATAACGCCCAGGCATTATCCCTAAAGAAGGAAGATTAAATTAACATGTCAGTAAAGCACACATACATATTGGGATAATTTGTTTCTCTGAAAGGTCCAGGTTCAGCAGAGATGAAAAAAATACTCATTAACTGGGCAATGGTATATTATAAAGCCTGAATTACCCCTTGGACATCGATGACAGCAACAAAAAATGAATTGAAGAAACAGTGGGCATCTTTCCTGACTTTTTCAGCATATACAGATTTACTACTCCAGGAGTCAGGAGCTGTCCTTTTGGCTCACTAAAGGAGAAGATGAATTTCCTCCAGGCTCACATCCTCACACTAGGGGAAGACCCTTGAGTGCTTCTCAGTGACAAGCTCCTAAGCCAGGCGCAAGGATCTGGAAACCCCACTTAGGTGTCTCAGTTAGCTTCCTGGGGATCTTAAAGCCTTCCTGGTGCAGTTAAAGGTTATCCCTCCGAAGTGCTCCTCAGTTTCCTGCCACACCGCAGCCACAGTGCATGTAAGAGCCCCAGAGAGAGTCTGTGAATGGTTCTAAGGAGTAGGTTCAGAGAGGAAACAGACTCTTCCCCCAAAGGCTGCAAATCCCTATTCCAGACTTGTGGCCCTGGCTTCTTCCAGAGCTCCTAGGCCTTGGGGATCCAGGCAGGGAGGGTTTACTGCAAAGTAGCACTTCTGTCACCAAGTGGAGGCCTCACTGGCCAAGTAAGTGGGAGCTTTGGAAATAGATTTAGGCTACGCAACAAAGCCAAAGCTCATTTGGGAACTGAATCAAGAGCGAACTGGCTTAAGGCAATAATGGCACACTTATAGACTTACCTCCTGGAATATCCCAGGCTCCACTTTCTCCAGGAGACAAAGGTCTTACTTGTGGCCGACTGGTTCGAAAGTTGGGTAAAGCCATTTTGTCTAGGTCAATTGACAGTAATTTTTGATGTTTCCAGAGATTACTGGGGGAAATAGTTTAAAAAAACAATAAGCATTTAGATGGCCTGGGAAATTTTAGCAAATACCTCAAAGTAGTTGTAAATATAAATTTGATCCAGTTAGCCCCCTGCATGTGAATAAAATTGTACTGCCTCACTAATAACCATTCACAGCTATGTAATAGTTAGCACTTTGCTGACAACAATACCAGGAAGGAGGCAGTAAAAGTATTATGATCCCCATTTTACAGATGAGAAAACTGATGGGCTAAGAAGGGGAAACAGTCTGTATAAGGCCACATGGCTAGGTGGTGCTATAACCAGGACAAAGGCTCAGACCTTTCTTTTTATCCATTATATCCATATCTATCTCACATCTCCTCAGTGCCAGCACCCTAACTCAAACCCACATTGCTTCTTAGGCTACTAACAGGCCTATTGCCCTCTCTTCCAAATGACTGTGGGTCCACATTGTAGGGAATTATCTAGATATACAGTGCTTCCTCCAAAGAGAATGGAGGCTTCTCGTGGATGGGGGCTCTTTCCTGTCTGTCTCTGTACCTCCTCCAAGGCCTAGTGCCCAGAAGGTGCTGAGAAAAGCCTGGACTTTTGAAGAAAAAACTGCTGGAAGCATCTGGCCAAAGGCAGTTTGAACATACATCAGGTGGCTCCTGGCTAGCTGGGCAATCCCCAACAAGTCACTTGACCTTTCCCAGCATGGAAAACAGGCTAATGCCACTTGGAACGTCTAGTCACAAGGACAGGGAGTGCCAGTTGTTCCAGGACTCTGACCCAAACAGTAAAGCAGTAAAAGAGAGAGCTGGAGAGCCACAGAGATCCAAGGGATGTGTGGCAGGCTGCAGCCAGGAGGCACACCAGGATCAGAGGAAGGAAAGACCATTTGGTCCAAAGGGGAAAGGAAGAGGACAGGAGAGGACCAGCCATCCCCCCTGCTTTCCCCTGGGCTCATTCATTATTGATTTGCATTTGAGATACAAAGTTTAGTCAATGAAAACAAAGGACAACCTAAACTGGGCAAACCTGCACAGCCATCTAAGCAGGGGAATACAAACCAGGCTGGCCAGAATGGCACAGGAGGGCTACCATGAAGCACTAGAAAACCTTTTCCCATTTAGGGAACTAGCCTTGCTTATCAGCAGTCTGGCACCTAGTTGATAGTTAATGCCTTTTGACAGCTATTTTGGCTGTAATAAATTTGAATTTTAAAGGCATAATTGTATTAAATTTGAGATTACTTATGGCATATTTATAGGGGTGAGCCATGTAACTGGATACAAATTGAAAACCTTGAAATTCTGATTAGCTTATGTTCTGGAATTCCTTTATTTAAGCAATGCCATTTGTAGACAAAGGAATTCTCCCTGGCGAATTCGGTTACTAATACAGATTCTCCCAATAACCTGACTGGCTGACGTGGACCACACACTGTGAAGAGGTGGCAGAGGCACACTGATATTAACCTGCAAGGGTTTGAAGACGAGGTAACACACAATGCTAAATTAAGAAAGAGAAAAATGAGGCATTTAATTCTTCTGAATAAAGTGGATCCAGCACGTAACTGATTTCCCTGAGGACAATCCAAGAAGAACAGTAACAGAATGCAAAGGGAAAGGGTGGCTTTGGGTGGCTGACCAGGGCAGACCTGGGGACAGCCCTCTCTAATCTTGAAAGTGAGGCCTCTCAGAGAAGACACCATTAACTCTTTTGGCCGACATGGAACACTGCTATCTCCTTCTGACGTTGCCGACCATTAAAATTTCCAGAAATTTTCTATGAGAACAATTGAAGAGCTCTATTTCCTTTTCCCTCACTTAACCAGCTGATCTTTAATTTACTCTTATTCTATTTTAGTAGATTCAGCCCAACATCATATTCTGTTGAGATCTAAAAAGATCCAAAGGGATCCTCTGTCTTCTGACGGGCTGGTTACTATCCTTCCACATTGAGTCATGTTCAAACCTGATAAACATGATGCCTCTTCTTTCTTCAAGTGACTGTTAAGATGTCTTATGACACAGGATCAAACACAGATCTCTAAGTTTTTCTACCAGGGCCTTTCTTCCTTGTGGAAGAAGCCTTTAAAAACTATTCTTTGGGTCTGGCCATTCAACTAGCTCTGAAATCACCTATTACTGTCTAGTTCACATCCCTCTACCTTTTCCACAAGAAAAGCATGAAAAGACTGCCAAGTACTTTGCTAAAAGTCGATGTCAACTGGACCTCCCTCCCTCTCCTGATTTACCGCTCTAATAATCCCATGTCAAATGGGGATAGTGCTCTGCCTACTTCAAAAGGCTTTTCTAAGGTTCTAATAAGAAATGTGTATAAAAATCCTAGACAAAAATATAAGATTTTACTGTTGCTTTTAACAAAGAACTGGCAATCTATAAGAAATGTGGTTTTTCTGGTTTTTCCACCTAACTGAGCCTTAAAAGAAATGTAAGGTATTTCCAGGCTGGGCCACCATGGCCAGAGAATAGATGTCCACACTAATTACAGGGAAATGTAAAACTGAGGGTAGTTAAAAGAAATTATCAGGAACCTGAGTTCAAATCCTTGTTCCCTACTTATTGTCTGTGTGATTTTGACAGTCTGAGGACTTCAAATGAAAATCCAATGATACTGAGTACCAACCTTGGCAGAGTGAGTTGGTGTTTGCTGAATTATTACTATCTGCTTGGGTGGCACATGGAAAAGTCAAAAAGACCCAGGTTCTGGGGGCAGCTGGATGGCTCAGTAGATTGAGAGCCAGGCCTAGAGACAGGAGGTCCTGGGTTCAAATCTGGCCTCAGACACTTCCTAGCTGTGTGACCCTGGGCAAGTCACTTGACCCCCATTGCCTAGCCCTTACTTCTCTTCTGCCTTAGAACCAATACACAGTATTGATTTCAAGACAGAAGGTAAAGGTTTTTTTAAAAAAAGGCAGGTTCAAATCTTATATTTTGTTATATTAGTCGTCTGATCTTGGGCAAGTCATGTATCCACTCCAGGCCTATTTCCTTATTTGTAAAATTAAGGAGTTGTACTTGATGGCTCCTAAGAGCCCTTCTAGCTCTAAATATATGATTCCATGACTGAAATCTGTTTTAAGCCCTAGCAATAGTGCATGGATTTTCTGCAACTTTCAAAAAGGAGTGCCAAACGGCAGTGGTTGAACTTCAAACACAGGTTGATGTGTTCCTTGACCGTGTATGAATGACACTACGATGGTGTGTGGCAAGTCTGTGGCACCACGTGCATGAGAGCTGGAAAGGTGTAGGTGTCTAGTTTAATCCCTCATTTTATATGAGGAAGCAGCCTCAGAAAGGGTGCGAATCCTGACTCCAGGGCCAAGGCTGTCTCCCCTACACCAAGGTGCCTTCTTGCTGCTTTAATAAATGAGATGATGGGCAGTAAAGAGGGAGAAAATGCCACGAGATGGAGTACTGAACGGGAGGTGAAAAACACAAGTGAAAACACTTGTGTGAGATGGCGGCTACTGGGAAGCTAACAGGCAGCTCTTCCTATTTCAGCCAGGACTGGCTATCAGAAGCAGCCAAGACATGGGGGAGCCCTTTGGGGCTTACTGAATAGGAGCAGCAATGGGTCTCCCAAGCCTTGACCTGGGGATGAGGCAGGAAGCCTTGCGCTCTAGACACGGCAGAATAAGGATGCTCTGAGGTCAGGACGCTTCTTGGGGACACGACATAAACAAGGCAGAAGCAGCAGACAATAAAAACCGAGGCCTGGGCTTAAAGCCCTCCTGGCCAAGGGAAGGGAAGGCGAATCGAACTGCCGGCCCCCTCTTTTCCTGTGTGCCCCGACTCCTGAGCTGGCACAAGCTCGGGGGCATCGGCAGAAAGGAGGCAGAGGGATAGCCCTGACAGGCCGCAGGACCAGTTTGCAGGGCCCGAGGTGGGTCCATCAAGAAGGGGGGCCGATGTTAATATTCTAATGCCATCCTTCCTAGTCAGTGATGCAGGAGCTTGTGCTCTTCTGAAGCCACTCCTCTGTAGTCGCGACTGCTACGGCATCAAGGTCCCTGCTCCAGAGGACAAGCCGAAGGAAAGAGCCTTGAACGTCCCGACCCTCGGGAGGCCCAGGCAGCTGTGTGCGCCTTCTACGTCACCAGGAGGGGCCCCTTAGAGGAGGCTGGGCTAAGGATAAAGGAAGAAGAGACAGCGGCAGGGGGAGGGAAAAGGGAAAGGCAGAGAAAGGAGGGTCTTGGGGATCTATAAAGGGCTTACTTGAAATGGTCTAGAAACACAAATAATCCATGTTTTGTCCTGGAACAGTGTGCATCCTGACAATTTCTAAACTGTTTTTCCCAGGTATGTAGAGTACACTCAGAAGCTGAAGGCCCAGGGGCAACTGGGTGGCTCAATGGTTAATGAGCCAGGCCTGGAGATGGGAGGTCCTGGGTTCTAATCTGGCCTCAGACACTTCCTAGCTGTATGACTCTGAGCAAGTCACTTAACTGCCTGGCCCTCATAACTCTTCTGGCTTGGAACCAATACTCAGTGTAGATTCTAAGAGGGTGAGGGTTTAAAAAAGAAGTTTAAAGGCCTAGGGCAGTGCTCCATGCCAGGGGAAGTCACTCCTCCTGGTACAGCAACTTGAAGCACAAAGGTGTGCATTCTTTCACTGTGGCCAGACCATCCCCTCTCCCAAGACCCCTGCAAGCCCCTCTGCCCCATCTGCTCAGAGCCAGGCCCAACCAGTGCTAATCTCCAAGCTCTGCTCTAACACAGCTCTAGAGCTCTAGTTGCTTGTATCCACTTCTTTCTTGAAGAACTGAGTTTGGACTTTAAACATAATATACATTTCAAATTTAATTGGTTTTTCTAGGCTTTTCTATAAAATCCACAAGATAACATTCTTTTAACCTCAATGAATAACTGACTACTTTAACATGTACCCCTTCTTCAAACAAACATGTGAGGATGAGTCAGAGCCACGTGGGGCAGGCAGCCCCCAAGAGGAGCACAGGTCTAGGCTCAGAGAGGGGAGCAGCAGGTCTGTGGCCAAGTGCTGCCCTTCAGCAGTGAGATCAGCTAGACTAGATGATGCCCAATATCTCTCAGCATCAATGCTGTGGTCCTAACAGACTAAGGACATCACCTCTTAACAGAGTACTCTGTGTTTTCCTTAAACTTCTCAAATGAAGGAGAAGATTTTAAAATGGAAGCAGAAGAAACCTACATGAGTTTGCACCTCTTGCTCAGGGTATGCTCACTGAATCACTAGGCTGGCTTGTTTTAAACCCTTCCCTTCTGTCTAAGGCATAAGAGAGGTAAGGGCTGGACAGCTGGAGATGAATGACTTGCCCAGAGACTCACAGCTAGGAAGTATCTGAGACCACATTTGAACCCAGGAGCTCTTGTCTCTGGGCCTGGCTTTCTATCCACTGAACCACCTGTTCACCCCTAAATCACAAGTTTTAAAACATGTATTAGCTAGATTTAACAAAAGTCTTCATTTTTTAATACCAAGAGAGAACTTCTCTCACAATTAAAAAAATTTTTTTTTGTTACGAATTTTAGGCATCAACAAACAAGAAGTTTCGATATACACAGAAAATAAAATTTTATATGAAAACTTGAACTTCTGCTCTGTACAGTTTATTAGCTTTTTCTTCTGGGTGTTAAATGAAATATGGTAGCACCAAGACTGTACTGCCTGCTTGTGGCCCCCTTTGAACTTTTTTCTGCCAAGAGATCTATTTTAGAACGTCTATATCAGGACACTGACTTAAATTAATTATTTTAATACATGTCAGAAAGTAAGATTGAAATGATCAAATGGCAATGTCCAAAATCTTCCAGCACAACCAAACTGATATTCTTTACCAAATTACTCTTACTCAAGAGGTTTCAATAGCTCCCTACTGCCAATAGAATAAAATACACACTGCTCTGGTTTGACCTAGAAAGTCCTTCACAATCTGCCTCAACCATCTTCCTAGCCTGGTGCCAGCCCCTCTCTCCCCAACACACCCACTCTCTCCTCTCAAGTCTGTGCCTCTGCTGGTGCTCCCCCCACTTCCCCCACCCCCATGGGATCGGTCTGCGCCCCTCCATCTTAGCCCTCATAGCGCTGGCATGAGCTATTCCTCTTCAGACAAGAGGCCCTTCCTGATCTCGGCACTTCCTTCACCCTTCCCTACTTCATGGAAGTCACTAGGTATTGTGTGGCACAAAATCTATGTACTTCTCACACGTGTACAGCTGCATCATGGTCTAGGCAGAATGGCTGCTCCCTGAAGGCAGGGTCTAATCTGCTTTTCTCTGTGCCCAGCAGAAGGTGTCCTGCAGAACAAAGACTTCTAGAGTGCCTGAAGGCTGAATAAAAGCCCACCCTTTGAAATGAGCCCCCAAAAGGGAAGGGTGGGAGGACCCACACAATACATACCTCGGGGCAGTTTCATTTAGAGGCTGTGGTTTGGCCCAAGACAGGTGAGGGCAAGCAGGAAGAGCCCGGGGTTTTGGATCTCCTAAATGGGCCTCAAGTACCTTTGAATATCGATGCAGATGGTTTCCTACAGTTTCAACACACACATACACACACAGAGATTACTGCTATTCAAATAGAAGGGCAAAAGTAATGTTCCCCAGGTTTTCAAATTTCTATAGAGATGTGGCAGTTACCATCATGATAAGGACACTATCTTGTGAAACTTTTAAGGGTGTGGGCCAAGTCTTTAAGAGAAAATGTTCCTTTTCAAGGTTACAGATGAATGTGTCAACAAACCACCCCAATTATTAGTGTTCTATCCATAGCACTGCTACATGCCCACCCATTCTGTGGGTCAAGAACCCATTTGGAGTCTAGAACTCTGGCAGAGACTCCCATCTTGAGGGGATGTTGCTTTTAAGAGGCTAGGTAGTCTAGGTGAGTTATTTGCTTAATTACCCTGTTAATAAAACTTGCAAACAAAAAAAAATTCAACCCATGAAGTACCTTTGAAACCAATAGTCTGTTCAGATTTTGCGGGCACTTAAAAACTAGTATTGTTGAATATTATGCAGTCAAGAGGACCAGATCAACTTCATCACCTGGTCAGAAGAGAATGTCAACTGCAGAATCCCCATGTTAAATTGAGTCCAATTATCTTCTTTCAAGAAGATACATCAACCCCCTTACCTTCCATCCTTTCTGGGAGAGCAGAGCCTGCTCCATTTGGAGGGCGATGCCTATTTTCAGAATGGCTGAGACTCGGAGGTATCACTCCATAAGAAGTATACTGAAGAAGAGAATCCAGAAGCCAAAAGCAATCTGTGAGTAAATTAACAATAAATTTTAAAAGTTGTTAAGAGAAGAATTTGCACACACAAAAAAAGCATGAAACCTTTTAAAAATATTAGAACTGATATAGGGGTAGATGGAGAGAAGCTGAGGAATATAGCTGGGCATACTCCCTGCTCTTCTGGTTAGAAGTTAGAACCATAGAAAAGGTGAAAGGTAGGTTAAGTCCAGACAAAAATAATTCAAACATGAATGATCAAAACACTCAAAACATACAAAACCAATTACACCTATACAAAAAAGAAATAAACACAAGTGCCAAATGCTCATTGTAATGAGGAATGCCTAATAAACAAGACCAGTCTTAAGCTGCCATTCCAAAGCAAACCTTACCCTCTACCATATATATATTTTTCAGAGGAGATTATTAGTTTTGGTTTTTCATCTTCTTATTTAAAGAATGCTTACAGTGACTAAAATACAAAATTGGAAACCGGAGCTATGACAAGTAAAACCACCAGTCAGTTCATGTGAGAAGAAATATTAATCAGTCTCTCTGAAGTCAGTCCCAAACTCCTACCATGCCTTTGCACTGTGACTGCTTAAACATCCATCTGCCTTCTTTCTTTTCAGATTTGTTTGATTTCTTACATTTCTAATTATAGTCCTTATGCAATGGAAAATATTTTGGAAAAACTTGACTTTCTAAAGGTAGAAATGCCCTCTGAGGTCTCTTCCTATTTAATGCCTGCTGGCCTAAAGTTCTTTGATAGAAGAGGACCTCGAAAAACTCTTGTTTTAATAAGACAAACTTAATTTCTTTATTAAACAAGTGAAGAAGCTACTCCGCAACTGTGCCTACAATAACTACTTTCTGTCCATTCCCAAGTATCATTAATGCCAGACTGGCCTTAGCTTCAAGAGTCATAAGGAAATAAACCACCAACATCTTTTCTCTCCTCAAAGAGCACTTATGATCATGTGCTCACAGGGCTCAAGAGCCCCCAAACTGAGCTTGTAAAAGCTGACACTGGAAATTTCAGACAAGCCCAATCTTCTCAGGCATCTGGAAATTTCTGAAGTCTGTTTCAGGGGAGCTCAACTTTTGAAGAAAAACTGTAGAAATAAGACATTAATCTTTTAATCCAAATGTCACTTTAACTCCCACTTTTGGTTTTTAAAACAGCCCTATCCCATTGTGATATTCATAATCATGTCAGAAATTCAACCACATTAAGTTGCGGGCATATCAGGAATGAGACAGAGCTTTTATTTATGCTTCATAATACAAAGCTAAAATGAAGCTTTTTCTTTTGATGTTTTCTAGTTTAATGCCTTATACCTTGATAAATGCTTCTAAACTTATAAAATTATTTTCAGACGGGGTTAAAGTCAGCACATTATAAATCTTCTTTTCCATTGACCAAGAATGAGTCAAAAGCCCTGGAATTTAACCACAGAAAGCAATTTTCATAAATGAATCTTATGAAGCTGTCAGCAGGGCAAACATGACTCCCATTTGATGGAGGAGGACCCTGAAATTCAGAGGTTAAATAACTAACTCCAAGTTAGTAAGGGTCCTCAGTGGCATCTTGAGCCTAGACCTTCTCTCTCCCACTTGAAGAGGAAGACAAGAGTGCTGCCTGCCCAATACTAATAATCTGCTCCACTCGACAAGATGCCAGGAATGATAAGCACAGGAATCTAGGGGCATTTCCCCAGAATACAGTGAGGAGATAAGAGAACATGTCTATTCAGCAACAGGGAAGACAAGTTTGCCCCTAGACTTGCGTACCTCTCAATGACGGTCTTTCTGGGGGAATTCTGGACAAGCAAGGCCAGGGTGCTGGGTACTTTTTGGCAATGCTGCCAAAGTCCCATTCTTCCTTGTGGGGCTTTTATGGTAACATGGGGATTTAGAGGTCTGAGGCAGGCCTGGGAGGAGCCATGGGAAGGTACCTAGGGCTCTCTCTGGGGGTGCAGGTCTTATTTACAATCCAGATAACAAGAGGCAGCTTGGTGGCACAGTGACTAGAGACAGGCCTAGAGTCAGCAGGACCTGGGTTCAAATCTGACCTCAGTCACTTCCTAGTTGTATAATCCTGAACAAGTCACTTAATCCTGTTTGCCTAGCCCTTGCCCCTCTATCTTTTTTTTTGTCTGTCTTTTAATGATCTGCTTTTATTTTTGGAGTAATAATTTCTTTTTTTTTTTAACATTTATTAATATTCATTTTTTAGAAAAGTTAATATGGTTACATGATTCACGTTCCTACTTTCCCCTTCAACCCCCGCCCTCCCCCCACCCCTGGCCGATGCACATTTCCCCTGGTTTTAACATGTGTCATTAATCAAGACCTATTTCCAAATTGTTGATCATTGCATTGGTGTGGGAGTTTCAAATCAAAATCCCCAATCATGTCCACCTCAACTCATGTGTTCAAGCAGTTGTTTTTCTTCTGTGTTTCCACTCCTGCAGTTCTTCCTCTGAATATGGGTAGTGTCCTTTTCCATAAGTCCCTCAGAATTGTCCTGTGTCATTGCATTTCTGCTGGTACAGAAGGCCATTACATTCTATTTTACCACAGTATATCAGTCTCTGTGTACAATGTTCTTCTGGCTCTGCTCCTTTCGCTCTGCATCAATTTCTGGAGGTCTTTCCAGTTCACATGGAATTCCTCCAGTTTATGATTCCTTTGAGCACAATAGTATTCCATCACCAACATATACCACAATTTGTTCGCTCATTCCCCAATTGAAGGACATCCTCATTTTCCAGGTTTTTGCCACCACAAAAAGCGCGGCTATAAATATTTTTGTACAAGTCTGTTTATCTATGATCTCTTTGGGGTACAAACCCAGCAATGGTATGGCTGGATCAAAGGGCAGCTTGCCCTTCTATCTTAAGAGCTGTTACTAAGGCAGAAAGGGTTTAAAAAAAATCCAAGCATCAAGATTTAAGATGATTATATGAGTATGTCAATAAAGTTACTAAATCCCATTGTCTTTTCAATGACCACAAAAGGCTCTCACCCTTTTGTCGATGACTATCATCCAAGCAGTTAGAGTCTCCATACAGAACTAAGCGACCTCCACCTTCTGAAGGAATCTGATAAAGTCCCAAAATAGGGACATTTTCAACAACTGCTGTCTCCTGCTTTAAAACTTCCAGACCTAGGGCAACAAGGAAAACACAGCCATTCAGCAGAGCCTAAAAAACAAGTGGGAACCTCACACAAAGTATTTTTGTAAGGAAATTTATTATTTTGCAATTGCTACTTGTCATTTAAGAATTCACTTGTATTGAGAAAGTCACAGATAACTTTGATACCCTAGTCGAAGTAATTAATTGAATTTCAGCAAGAAGTCAATGTCTTTAAAACAAATACTTTTAAGTGCATACTAAATTCCATTTTCTCTTCAATTAATGGTGGAGATTTGGTTCCAATCTCAGAACTCACCTTCTGCTGGTTAAAAAGACCTAAACTATCCCATCCCTTGGGCATGATGAGAGCTGCTGCCTTTTTAAACTGCATCCACATTGTTATTTTGTGTGTGGTGAGAGGTTTATTTGTAGGTAACAGTTTAAATTATTTAAAATTATAAAGTGACCTAAAAAAAATACCACCACCACCATAAATCTGGAAGGCACCTTAACAGGCCACCAAAGTCTTCTTCACCTTGGACTGAGAGAGGGGCAGCATTCAGAGAAGACCTAGCTCCTGCCATCCTGAACTACCTTACCAGGAATCTAACAACCTGTGAAGGAGCAAACAGGGAAACTACTGCTCAGAACAGAGAAGAGACTCATCCCCCAAATCACAAGACTAATTAGGAGCGCCCTAGAACTAGAAGCCCAGACCCATGACAACTAATCCAGTGTGCCGGGCTGTACCACATTCTCTGTCTTCTTTTCTTTTTAAAAACATCTCCTAGTGGTCATTTGGAATGGATGACTGGAGTTGAAAGAACAATATTAAAGGGGACAGAATTGGGAAAATGCTACAGGTACTGCACTTCTATTTGTCCTGGTTTCAACAGTATGATGTCATTTCTAACTCAGCCTCTTCTCAGCACCCAAAAGCTGCTGATCAGTTAAGTTAGGCAATAAACATGTTTAAAGGGCATGATGTGCCAGATACTTGCTAATCACTGAGGATAAACGACATCAGTCAAAGAGCTCACAGTCTAACAGGAAAGATGACATGAAAACAACTCTACAAACAAACCACACACAAAATAAATTTATTTTTATTTTTATTTTATTTTTTTATTTTAAACCCTTAACTTCTGTGTATTGACTTATAGGTGGAAGAGTAGTAAGGGTAGGCAACGGGGGTCAAGTGACTTGCCCAGGGTCACACAGCTGGGAAGTGTCTGAGGCTGGATTTGAACCTAGGACCTCCTGTCTCTAGGCCTGGTTCTCAATCCACTGAGCTACCCAGCTGCCCCCTACAGAATAAATTTAAAATAACTAACAGAAGGAAGGCACCAGAATTATGATGGGGTGGGGAAAGCTGCCTGTAGGTAAGAGTTTAGCTGAGACTTAAAGGAAACCAGGGAGGTCAGTAGTCAAAGTGAGAAGAAAGAACATTCTAGAGGAAATGCCTGGAATGGAGAGATGGAGGGTTTCTTTCATGAAACAGCCAGGAGGCCGGGGTCCCTAGATCCAAGAGTACATGAAGGAGAATCTGTACAAGAAGACCAGAAAGCATGGTGGTAGGCTAACAAGGGCTTTGAATGGCAAACAGCATTTGTATGTAATCCTGGAGGCAACAGGGGGCCACTGGAGTTTATGGAGTAGTGGGGAAACATGATCAGATCTGTGCTTGAGGAAAATCACTTTAATGACTAAATGGAGGATGACTGGAGTGGGGAGAGACTTGATATAGACTAACTCAACAATAGTCAAAGTGTGAGGTGATGATGAGGGCCTGCATCCATGTGGTCAGAGGATGGGTCATTTGTCCTTGCCCCTAGGCCTTAAGGTACTCAGGCTTTTTCATCTCCTCTGCCTCTGAATGGGTGAGTCGGCCTTCCCATCTGCCCAAAACTAAATCCTCCCATTTGTGTGGTCTCCTTTCATTAGGATGTGAGTCCCTGAAATAGCAGAGATGATCCTGTTTTTATTGTCTCGTCAATATTAAGCAAAATCTAAGGTACACAGCAAGCACATAATAAACACTTTCCCATCCTATCATAGACAGTCTGGTCCTTGCCAAAGGAGTTGAATTAACTATTGTCCAACACCACAAGAAGTCGCAAATCTGGAGCATGAAGAGACCCTTTTGCAGATCACTTGGTCCAAGCTCCACATTTTATATGGGAGGACACTAAGGCCCAGAGAAATTATGAAATGTGCCCACAGTCACAAAGGTAAAGGCTACATAAGGAGGATTCAAATAAGGATCCTAATCCTAATTCCAAACCTCTTTCTACTGAACCATGCTTCCTTCCTTAGTCCTTAAGTATTCAATTGTATTGATTCTGTAGGCTGGGAATGATTTCAAATCTGAGACAATCAGGTATCCCCTTATCCTTGATATAAGTTCAGACTGTTGAGCCCCAGGAAGAGAGGGGCCATACAGTATTCCTTGTAGCACTTAGCCCAGGGCACTGCACTTCACCTAAACTCACTGTAGTAGTTTAATAATGATTGGTGAATGAATGAAAGAATAAATAAATGAATGTCTCAGAAATCAGATGAATAGCATTCTTACCTTGGTCCTTGAAGGTCTGTGTGATCACAATGCCATCTTCTGGGAACTTTGCAATACTGCACCCTGATGCATAGTACACTGAAAAACAATTGTTTAGATTTTTGAAGGAGCAAGTCTATCAATGAATATTCTTTTTTTTAAACCAATAATTAATCCATCTAGAAGGTCCAAAAAGACAGGAAACTAAAATCAATGTGATAAACATCATCATTTCTATAACTGATATAAAATGTAAAAAATTAAAACTTGCATTTTTAAAAGTGTATATATTATGCTCTGTTGTAGTTTTCCCACTTTTGGAGGAAAATTCTCTTTTCAAATCTTTTAAAAATGTAAAGTTATACCTTATTACCTCATTTAACTCTGATTCAGAATTTACATGCAAGACTCCCCACAATTATCAGATAATTTATAATCTAATAACTAGATTAACTTATAAACAATTATCTATTAACTTATAATCTAATAACTAGAATAACTTATAAACTAATAACATCTTCTCAATCTCCTTTGCTAGATTAGACTAAATCTTGCCCGGTAACCATAGATGTCTTCCAAGGCTCTATCCTGGATCCTCTTCTCTACTCTCTATAATATTTCACTTGAGGATCTTGTCAGCCTCTACGGATTAATGATCATCTCTATGCAGATGCCTTTCAGATCCAGTTGTCTAGTTTTCTCTCTCTCCTCTCCAACTGGATGTCTCATCAACATTCCCCTAAACCAGGGGTCGGCAACCTTTTTGGCCGTGAGAGCCATAAATGCCACATTTTTTAAAATGTAATTTCGTGAGAGCTGTACAGTGCTCACAGTGCCGCTCCTGTAACAGCACCTGAAAAAATTGACTTTATGGCTCCTGCAAAAAGAGCCAGATATGGCTCGAGAGCCATACATTGCCGACCCCTGCCCTAAGCTCTCTCCATCTCTTAAGTGTTTTGGGCACCCTCAGAAAGTGCCAATTACCTCCAGGATCAAATATAAAACTCCTGTTTGGCTTCAGCCCTTTATAACTGGCTCTGATCTCTCCAATATTCTCATATCTTATTTCTCCCCATGTGCTTTACTATGTAGTGACTCTGGCTAAGATATTCCCAACTCCAAGAATTTCCTCTGGCTGAACTCCATACCTAGGGTCCTTCCTTCCTGCCTTCTTGCCTCAGTGGCTTCCTTCAAGTGAGTCATAGTCAATAACATTTATTAAGCACCTACTATGTGCCAGGCACTATGTTAAGTACTAGGGATAGAAAAAGAGGCAAAAGATAGTCCCTGCTCCCAAGGAGCTCCCAATCTAATGCAGGAAATGACAAGCAAACAAGTGAGTACAAATGATTGATATATAAAACAATGAAAGAGGGCAGGCACTATAGAGAAGAGGAGCTGGGAAAGTCTCTCTGTAGAAGATGGCATTTCATTTGGAATTTAAAGGAAGCCAGGACGGGGAAAGGAGGAGGAAGTGCATTTCCAGGCATGGGGGACAAACAGAGAAGATGCCCAGAGATGGAGGGTCTTGTTCTTGGACAGCCAGGAGGCCAGTATCACTGGATCTGAAAAGATATGACAGGGAGTAAGGTTCAAGAAAACTAGAAGGAAAGAGGGGGCCAGATTACAAAGGGCTTTGAATGTCAGCTGAAGAATTCTGTACTTGATCCTAGAAGTGGCAAGGAGTCTGTCCTGCAGGCTGATCCACCTCTTCTTTAGGGGGAGGTACTTGCTCCTAGGTCAGCCAATTATCTCACTTTGAGATGGCTCTAATTGTTGGGGAGTTCTTCCTTCAACCAAGCCTGAACTGTCATCTCTTCAGGTTCCACCTATTTATGATGTCTCTTTCTAATCTCTGGAGTCAAGTAGAAGAGATCTAATTATTCTTCTGTGAGCCTTTCAGATACTTCTGGACAGGAATTTTATCTCCCTAACTCTCCTCTTCTCCAAATTCAGCATCCTCAGGTCTAACAATTAAATACTCATGGTATGTTCTCCAAATGTTATATTAGTCACCCTCTTCTGAAGTTTTTTGTTCAGACTTTTCTCAGTGGTGGGGTCAGTAACTGAACAGCACTCCAGATGAGGTCTGAAAACAGAATATTACCTCCCTTGTTTGGGGAGCTATATCTCTCTTAAAAAAGCTAGCGTCAAGCACATCCTAGCTGTGTGACCCTGGGCAAGTCACTTAACCTCCAGATCCTGGCCCTTACCATTCTTCTGCTTTGGAACCAATACACAGTATTGATTGTAAGAAGGAAGAAGCTTAAGAGAACATTCATTTCTTCGATCATGATACCTCACTGTGAGTTCTTAAAGGCCATGCTAGAAAGCAATAAGCCCTGGTGGACCTTATCAAGCTAAGCTAAACAGGTTTCAAGAATTGGCCTAGCAAAAACACATCAAAAGATCTGCTTGAGCTAAACTAGGAGAGGTTCATTTAAAGGAGGCTGGCCACAAAGTGATGAATATTTTTGGTAAGAAATTACCACTTCGATATGGGAGGGTTAGAACTTTTGAATGCAGAACATGTGCTCATACTGATTTCAAATTAAATGCTTAGCCACAACAGGCTAAGGGGAAACCAATCAAAAAGATAAAGTAAAATGTTCTGGAGACATTTTTACAGTTCTGGTTACTAAAAATTATCTTAGTGGGAAAATCTGTATAAATATTGGAAACTTAAGATTTTAAAATTTTGGAAGCAAGTAACATGAGAATTTTGTGAATCTCATGTATTCCAGGTTATTTAGAAGTGTCTCCAAACATCTTGTCAGAAATGACAAAGGGGGAAGAGTTGTTTGTTGATATAGACATACTTATAACCAGTATATACATTTCCTTTGAAAATCTTCAGTGGTCCTCTCCATAGGTTTTCTGTTTTTTGGCAACATATTAATATCTGAAAATCATCAGATCATTAATATCAGATATAATTTCTTCAATTATCATTCTCCAAGAAGAAACATGCCCTGTTCTAAAACAAAACAAAAGTCTTACTGTCATGGTTGGCCAAGGTAAAATCCCCTTCATACAGGCCATCACTGAACGCCATGCCCCAGACAGAAAGAAGTTCATTTAAAGCTGGAATGTTAGCCCCTCCAGTATCCGGCATCCACCACTGTCTGCGAAGGTAAGAAGACACGGTTTACTATTACACACACCTCCAAACATTACTGCCTGCATTTGATCATTTCATGATAGAAATAATGTTCTACTGTCCCAAATTTAAAACATACAGAATTGACCTGTAAATAAGCATTCAATCAAAAGCAACTGCTACTGTGTTAACCTTTTTTGTAGATGTAAATGAATGTCAAGTACATAAAAGTAAAATTTTCAAAGAATTAAAATCATGGGACATTTTAGATTTTAGAAAGGAAAATGGAAACTTACTAGAAAGATATAAGCAGCCATGTGCTTGACCCATTAAAGAAAAAAAAAAAACAGAATCAGAAAACCAGGGGTGATTAATCATATTATAAAAGGTCTTTACTTATAAATGAATGTACTACTGGGGCTCTAAAAAGTAGCTCTTCTAGCACATTTATGGTTTTACAGATCATTAACTGATCGACAGAAAAGAGGAACGGACAAACCTACAAGAATTAGGAGTCACCAAATGATCCATTAGAAATTATGATAAAGTGTCTTTATGAATATTGTTTTAAAAAAAGATTTACTTTACAAAAATTAACTTGATGTGTAACATTAGGGAGTACGCTTTTAACTTCCCTTGCTAAAGCAGTTCCTAAAATATCTTCCAGGCTAATCACCAGGCTTAATACATAATAATAAAATAATAAAAATAATCATTGCTTTGCTGCTCCTGAGTTAAAATGAATACCAAACATTGCCAAGCTTGCTTCCCAAGTGCCAGCTCACAGCAGTACCTTGTATTTTCATCATAAAACTTGACTTTTCTCATTACTGAAGTGTTGTACCAGTCACTGAACACAATAAGTGAAAGACCATTGTCAATGTCCCTCCTCAACTTGCTGATTTCTTCTGGAAAGTATTCTTCTTCACTGTCAACCATCAGGAGGGTCCCTGAGTAAATGACATTTTCACATTTTGGAATTAGTACAATACAGAGTAGAACATAAAAAGTAGAATATTAAAAAAAACCCTTGAGGGCAAGGACTACTTTCATTTTTATCTTTGTATATATAGCATCTAACAAAATGCTTTACATACATTTTGCATTTAATTAATGTCTGTAGAAGGTAGAATCATCTTTGGGTGCAACAGTTTCAGAAACATAGTAAAGGACTGGTCAGGTCCAAACTCCCAATTGTATTTATAGTTCTTATTTGTTCTATTCATTTCTCTGCTTATGTGATGTTCAGAGAGAAAATTAAAAAACCAAAAATGTTTAGATTTTGGTCTTTTTTCTTTTTTTTTTTTTTTTTTTTAACTTTTGAAGAATGGTACAAAGAATGCTCTTTCGTGGAGGAAATGTGTTTTGGTATATTGTGCCTGGAGTACTGCATAGGCAGCTGCGTCGAGTGTAAAGGACTATGAGCTTAAGAGTCATAATTAATCAACCTACCAACAAGCATTTATTAAACACTAACTGTGTACTGGGCCAGATGTGGCATGGATAGGAGATAGCTGGCCTTGGAGATTCTAACAAGTGGTCCTGAGGAAGAGTGTGCCAGGAATTGGGGGGTAGCCTCTGGAAAGCAATAGAGGCAATGAAGCACTGTGGAGGTAGAAAAAGCCAGGCTGTAAAAGTCAAATAAATGGTTTTATATGTGATCTAAGAGGTAACAAGGATCCACTGCAGTTTAGTGAGTAGGAGAGGGGGAGGTTACAGGGTCTGACTGATAGCTGAATGAAAGAACAACTGTGGTGAAGAGACTTGAGGCAGTGAGAGATCCCCAGGATGGCTTCTTCAATAGAGCAGGCAAGAAGGGACAAATGCCTGACCCCGGACTGGAACTGTGTGAGTGGAGAAGGGGATGCATTTAAGAGATGCTGTGGAGGGAGCCACAACAAGGTGAGTCCATGTGTGAGTTGAGAACAAAAGGATAGAGGCCTAGGGAGAAATAGGGAAGTTTAGGAGAGAGTTCTGGGGGAAAGAGAGTAAGTTCTGTTTGGGATAGAAAGTGTTTAAGTGCCTCCAGGGCATCCAATACAGTTAGTGATACAAGACTAGAACTAGATGAAGACAAAGACTTGTCTGGAGATAAAGATCTGGGAAACATCTACACAGAGATGGTGACTGAGGACCTGGTCACTAAGTGATGAGAAGAGAGAACAAGGTTCCAGGCAGAGCCCTGTGGGCATGGCAATATAAAGATCAAAAAAAAAAAAAAAACCTGAGGAGCAGTCAGAGATAGGACCCTGTCCCCCAAATTCAGAAAGCAGGGAATATGCAGGAGGAGGTGATCAACAGTGTCAAAAGGTGCAGACAAAGGTTAAGGAGGAGGAGAATGGAGAAGAGGTCACTGGGTCTGGCACTTCAGAGATCACTGATAATCCTAGAGAACATCCCAGGCCAAATCTGCACACTGCTACCCATGAGCCCCATGACTGGGGGAATCAATTTTTTTAATCTGCAGCTTCTTCACATAACAGAGGGATAATAAATATGTACTCCCTACTTCCTAGTCAAATGAGATACTTTATGTACAACACCTTGGAACCAACAATATAGCATGGTCTGTGAGTTATCCTCTTATCTTGCTTTTATTCATGATAAACTTTGAATACATTTAACAAACTGCAAAATGAGGCAGAATGAAAAAGAAAACAAAAAGACTTATTCATACTCACCATACTGACTGGCATCAAAACACGTGAAGGGTGAGCCAAGAACTTCAACAAAATAACCCATACTTCTCAGATGCTGGTACATGTCCCTGAAGTTGGTGTGTATGTGGTCCCCATTCCTGAGAAAAGGAAAGCAACAGCCTTTACTCAAACTATATCCAGAGAATCAAACAACTGTTGTATTCTTTAATATTTAGTCACATTTTATCTTTTGAACAGCTTCTTTCTTTTCACACGGGGCCCTGACTAGATTAGGAGATCAGGTAAAACTTCCAACCAGGTCGTGAAATACAATCAGTATACCACCATGCCCATGTCACAGAACCACAGAATTTCAGAATTAGAAAGGCTCATAGAGGTAGCCTATTTCAAGCCCTTGAGCAACACAAATCTCTAAAAACATCCTGGGGAGTTCCTGGTTAAGATGGCGGCAGAGTAAAAAGCAGCTGCTTAACCTCTCCTAACCGAAACATACGGGACTCCTCAAGAAGACATAAAAATAAATCCAGAGGAACAAAGGGACCCCACAACAGGGCACAGCATTGGAGGTACGTGGAATCGGGGCATTTCCATGCTATAAAGGGGTGAAACAGCTCTCACTAAAACGCAAGCTGAGCAACCCCCTCCCCTACCCTCCACACCACCTACAGTGCCAAAGCCAGCTCACAAGAGCTAGAGCAAGCTTGGGGCACCCATTAAGTCCCTGGCAGCTACCTGGGGTCACCAGGGCCTGTTCCTGAGAGCAGCAAGACTTAAGACCCCAAGAGGCTAAAGAACGTGTGAAGACTTTGAACGCAGACCCTGAGCGCAGGCATGAGTGCGGGCGAGGACGCAAGCCCAGACACGGATCCTGAGTGCAGGCAAGGACTCAGATCTTGAGCGCAGGCGCAGACCTTGAGTGGGGACCCAGTGCAGAAGGGGTTCACAACTATGGAAGCAGCACCCCGAGACTGTTAAAGGAGCCTCGGGCAGAGGAACAAAAAGGGGACCACCAGGAGGCTTGACCCGGAGAACAACTAGACCTGAGACCTCAGGAGCCTAAAGAGCGCAGACAGACCCTGAGTGTGAGGATAAAGCTGAAAACGGGCTGGACTAACAATGGCAAGCCAGAGACAAGAACCCAAAAGAGAAAGATCATCAAGAAGAAATCTGTAACACTCGACAACTTTTACACAGATAAAATCCAGACAAAAGAGCAAACAGCAAAGGAGAACAAACAAGTAATCGTATCCAAACCTTCCCAAAATAATGAAAACTGGCCACAAGCTATTGAAGAGTTCAAATCTGAGATGATGAAAAAGATGGAAGAGATTTGGCGAGAGAAGTGGGAAATAGCTCAAAAGGAAATTAACAAGTTAGAAGACAGAAACTCCCAATTGGAGAAAGATGCCCAAAAATCAAACAAAATGGTAAGCAAATTGGAAACCAAAATCTGGCAAGAAAATAACAGTTTAAAAGGTAGAATTTTGCAATTGGAAAGTGAGGCTCAGAAATCAAATGAACTGATAAGCAAATTGAACACCAGAAATGACCAGATTGAAAAGGAAAACCAGTCCCTAAAGACTAGAATTGAGCAATTAGAAGCTAATGATCTCTCAAGACAGCAAGAACAAATAAAACAAAGTCAAAAGTGATAAAATAGAAGGAAACATGAAATATCTCAATGAGAAAGTGACAGACCAAGAAAACAGGTCTAGAAGAGACAATCTGAGAATCATTGGTCTTCCTGAAAAAGCAGAAATTAATAGAAATTTGGACTCCATACTAAAAGAAATTATTCAGCAAAATTGCCCTGAAGTTCTACAACAAGAGGGCAATATAGACACTGAAAAGATCCATAGATCACCCTCTACACTAGACCCAGAAAAGACAACCCCCAGGAATATAATAGCCAAATAAAAACATCCTGGGGCAGAGCCAAAATGGCAGCTTAGTAGCAGCCAAAGAGGAAACTGCTTTGACAATCCTTCCAAACCAATCTTTAAAAAACATCTCAAAATGACCAAAAAAAAAAAAAAAAGATAGAGGGGGCTTTCCCATTAAACACAATTTGAAAGATAGACAGAAAGTTGATTTTCATGGGATAAGGGGAAATTGGAAGCAAAACTACTCAGAGGAATGCTGGTTGATCGACCCAGGTTCTGTGACTGATCATAAGCCAACTTCAGGATCCCAAGACCTGGGCTACACCAACAAAAGAGCACCTCAGATCCATCCCTTAAATTCCCAGGCCCTGGCACCAGCCCGGTGAGGCCCAGAAGTCCAGAGTGCTGGGCCCTTTCAAGCCTGCACTGCTATGGTGAAGACCTAGCCCCAGAGCAAAATAGCTCACACAGTGCTGAGCCCTACAAGCCAGCAGCAGAGAAGCCAGAATCATCAGCATTCAGAATTCCCAGTCCACAGGCAGAAAAAGGGTGGGAAAATGAGCAAAAAGCAAAACAAACTCTTAACCCTAAAAATTTCTATGGCAACAAAGAGCAAAGCACAGAATCAACATGGGATGGTGAGATCCAACCAACCACATGGAAAACTTCAAAGAAAAATGGAAATTGGTCTCAAATGCTAGAAGAACTCAAAAAGGAATTAAAAAAATTAAATAAGATAGGTGGGGAAAAAATGGAAAAAGAAATGACAGTAATGCCAAAAGAAAATAACAGCTTTAAAAGCAAAATTTGTCAAGTGGAAAAAGAAGCACAAAAATCTAATGAAGAGTTTTTTAAAAAAACAGATTTGACCTACTGGAAAAAGAGGCAAAAGAAATCCAATGAAGAAAAGAGTTCCTTGAAAAAAGTGAAATGGACCAAATGAAAAAGGAAGATTAAAAAGGTCATGAAAGAAATTCAGTCTTTAAAAATTAGAATTAGGCAAATAGAAGCTATTGACTTCATAAGACATCAAGAAACAATAAAACAAAATCAAATGAATAAAAAAAAACACAAGGAAATATGAAATATCTCACTGGAAAAACAACTGACCTGAAGAAACAATTTAGGTCTTATTGGAATACCTGAAAGCCATGACAAAAAAAAAAAGCCTAGACATCATATTACAAAAAATTATCCAAGAAAATTGCCCTGATATTCTTGAACAAGAAGGTAAAATAGACAATGAAAGAATCCACAGATCACCTCCTGCAATAAAACCCCAAATGACAACTCCCAGGAATTTGTTAAAGCCAAGTTCAAGAGCTCCCAGGCCAAGGAGAAAATACTGCAAGCAGCCAGAAAGAAATAATTCAGATCACCATGCCCCAATCAGAATTACATAGGATCCGGCACCGAGCTTCCACATTGAAGGATCAGAAGGCTTAGAATATGATATTCTGGAAGGCAAGGTAACTGAGTTTACAACCAAGGATCACCTACTCATCAAAATTGACTACATACTTTCAGAGGAAAGTACGGTCATTTAATAAAATAGATTCCAAGCATTCCTGAAGAAAAGATCAGACTTAAACAGAAAGTTTGATGTCCAAATAAAAACATCCTGCCTCTGCCTGAACACCTTCAGGGATGGGGAACTAACTACTTCGTGTAGGGCAGTCTATTTTGAGAGAGCTTTGATAGTGCAAAAGGTCTTCCTAAATGTACCTCTCATCAATTCCCTGAAATTCTCAGTCCCTGGGTCCTAATTTTCCCTTTAGAAGCCCAAGAGAACAACTCTAACCTCTATTTCATATGACAATCCTTCCAATATCTGAAGTCAGAGACTATATCCCTTTTACAACACTGTTACTCTGAGGTAGATACAAAAGACCAATGAAGAATGTTATACAACATGGTGAAGTGTGGCTCGGATCAGGTGGGCAGAAAGGAATACTTTGAAGAAATCTTACTTACTGCCCAATGTGCCAGGGTCTGCCAGACACAGTTGGAAGCAGAGAGCCAACTGTGTCTGGCAGACCCTGGCCATTGGACAGTAAGTGATAAGCAACAGAAAACATCCCCTCCCACTTTCCCAGCACTTGTAAAACATAGAAACACTAGGTAATATCCTGTGCACAGACACATAAGCAAGGCTTGTATACATTAATTTCTCTACATGCATGTGTGCACACATACACACATGTGCTCCAGGCCCCTAACATAAAAGGCATATACCATGCAGATTTCTGACAATAGCTTCATAGAAGAATGGGATACAATCTGAACCTGTAGAGAGAACACCTACATCAACAAGATCATAGACCCATCACAGCACTGAGGTATTAAAATATATGTGGATGTTAGAGATATGTAACATCTATAGAATATAAGACCCAGAGATCCTAGTTTCTTTATCCTTCTCTGGAAAAACAAAAAGAGGGAGTGAAGGGGAAAGATAGAATGAAAACTCAAATGAGAAAACTTGTAGAAAGCACCTTACCACAGGCTTAAAGCACTATATAAATGCTAGTTATTAAGCCAGTCAGCAATAAACATTTAAAAAGTGCCTGTGCTAACCTGGGGGTAATGGTGGAAAACAAAGTCCCTGCCTTTAAGGAGCTTACAATCTATGGAAGGAAGACAACACAAAAGGCAAGTGGAAATGCAGGGAGATGGGAGGAGGTGCCCAGTGCCAAGATATAATGGAAAAGTCAAAGGAGAGCAGCAAGATGAATTGAGAAGAGCCTGGCTTGAGTGCTCTCCTTAAAGGGGACTTTGGGGACCAGGGGGTATTCTAGTTGTTACTGTTAATGAGTCAGAGCAAAAGGGCAAAAAGCAGTTTCCTCTCATCCTACCTATTCATTCCAACGGTTCCTTTTCTCCTTAACCTTCATGGGATAGTTAAAACGTCACTCTCTGGGAATGCTGAAGAGAAGACTAATACTTTGCATAGGGATCTCTGAGGTTCCCTTCTACCCTAAGATTCAAATCAAGACAAGCCAAACATTCTATTTGAGAATAGTATCTGAAAGAAAAAGAACCCCAAATTCTGGAACCCCCACAGTGTTACTTAGAGACATCTTCATATTAGGAATAGTTTTATTTGGATTTTTTTTTTTAAACCCTTATCTTCCGTCTTGGAGTCAATACTGTGTTTTGGCTCCAAGACTGAAGAGTGGTAAGGATGGGCAATGGGGGTCAAGTGACTTGCCCAGGGTCACACAGCTGGGAAATGTCTGAGGCCAGATTTTAACCTATGACCTCCCATCTCTAGGCCTGGCTCTTAATCCACTGAGCTACCCAGTTGCCCCATTTGTATTTTTGATAGAGTTTTTAACAGTATGAGGATAAAAAAAAACAAAACAGAGGCATATCATCAGAACTTTCTGAGAATAAGATGAATCACACAGCTCAAGGGCAGTATGAAGTCGAGGAGATGGAATTATGTTTAAAATTAAATTAAAATTGCTATTAAAATAACAACTACATTTCTGATTTCTTCTTTCTTTGGAAGTAGAAAAGTAGCATTTATAATTTGTCAAGAAGAGAGAAAAGAGAAACTAAAGTTTCCATTCTGTTGTGTGGAAGTCAAATTGTTCAATTACATTTTGTGTCTATTATAAAAATTAAAGTTCATTTTTGGACAGCTAAATTACCAATATCATTAAATTACTGTTAATTAAGCATCTAAGGAAAAGCTGGCCATTCTGATCACTCCATTAACAACTTGCATTGCCTCCAAGTTTCCTGTATCTCTGCTGATGTCACAGAGCAACAAAGTGATAAGATTTGGCAGCATCTCCGTTTCCTACTGAAGTGTTATAATTGCCATTATCATCAAACCAAAGTCCTATCTACTGATATTTGGGTTTGTGTTTCTCCTTTAAAGGACATTTTTTTTATCAAGTTCTTAGTAAAAACTATCTAAAGATCATTAAATTGATGTCAGAATTATCAATGAGGCACAAATTTATATTTGCTGATTCTCTTCAACATTAATCTGAGGGTCACTGTACATACTACTCAGAGACCTCTCATTCAGAAACTTCCTTTTCCCAAATTCCGAAAAATCTTTTCCAAAGAAATAAACATATTCTCTCTTCTATTCCATCTTCCCCTTTCCCTCTTTCTTTCCTCCCTTCCTTTCCCTCTTCTCTTTCTCTTTTCTCCCTTATCCCTTCTCTTCCATCTGTCTATTTACCTGTTTCTCTCCTCATTTTAAAAGAGCAAAGTTGCCAGTTGATAAAAGAGAGTCTTGTAAATTTTAAGGGCAGCTCTTAAATGATAGGAAATAACCACAATTTCTCTTATTCTCCTACATAAGCTGAGGATTTCACTTAAAAACTGAATGAGTGGGGGACAACCAGGAGGACAGAGAGCCAGGCCTAGAGGCAGGAGGTACCATGTTCAAATCTGGCCTCAGACACTGCTTAGCTGTGTAACCCTGGGTCACTTAAGTCACTGCCTAGCTCTTACTGCTCTTCTACCTTAGAACCAATACATAGTATTGACTCTTAAGAAGGAAGGTAAAAGTTTTAAAAAATAAACAAACAAAAAACAGCATGAGAGTTTAACAAATCTTATCTGAGACCCACCCCCACCTATATGTCAGTCCCCAACCACAGAGGTAGCCAGGAAATGTCACCTCCTTAAAGTCAAAATAATAACCACTAGAAAACAAAACATTATAAGATAGGAGTCACCAAGACTCAATTTGTGTTTCTACTTGGTAGATGCCTACCAATCCAAGGGGTCATTTTTCATCCTCAAATTATCCCTGGGGAAGTATCCCGGTGGATAGCGGAGGTTGTGATACTGATCCCAGAGGACTCTCTTGCTTCGAGGAGGAGTAGGAATGATCTTCACCTTAATTGGCAGCTTCACAGTTGATGTCTGTTCTGCACCATTTTTAGACTGAAAAGAGAGAAGCCTGAGATAATCTTTTCCAAGAAGAAAGAATGAAATTTTACTGGTTTTAGAAGTTATAATTTAATGGAGTCTCAGTGTGATTTTCCAATTTAACCCCAAAATATGAAGACAGAATTTCTAGTACAACCAAAAAAAAACAGAAGAGCCCTTGGGTCACTGCTCTGATAATTCCACGGAAAATATTTTTGTGTTCAGGGCACAGATTTTATATTTAATTTAATGTACCTAAAGCCCCATCATCCTTAAGTATAGGTCAGCATTGGCAAAGTATTGGCATGCATGCCACGCTGGCACTGGGGGAGCTACTCCGTTTCCCTTCTTCCTAGCACTAGAGGACATTTTTTGCATGCCCTGTCCCTCTGTCTAGCCGCCCAAAGTGAACACTTCCTCCCTCCACTCTCTGGGGTGATGCCGGGGAGTTCACAGACAGCTTAAAGTAGCAGTTTGGGCATGCGAACTTGAAAACATTCGCCAATGCTGGTATGGGCTGAAAAACCAGGCATTATAGGGCAGCTTACTACTTGTCAACTTTCTAAAGCTTTCTAAAATTGTCTAAATTCAAGAAACCTTCAAGTCTCAAATTCCATAGCCTCTAAGGCCAGTAAAATCTATTCCATTTTAAATCCATTGCCTAGAAATTACAAACTGCCTTGCCATTTTCTTTTTCTTTTTTTAAAAACCCTTACCTTCCATCTTGGAGTCAATACTGTGTATTGGCTCCAACGTAGAAGAATGGTAAGGGATAGGCAATGGGGGTTAAGTGACTTGCCTAGGGTCACACAACTGGGAAGTGTCTGAGGCCAGATTTGAACCTAGGACCTCCTGTCTCTAGGCCTGGCTCTCAATCCACTGAGCTACTTAGCTGCCCCCATGCCTTGCCATTTTCAATCAGGAAAATACAAAAAAGATGGAGAAGAATCCTTACCCCTTTTGGAGTGAACTATGTTAAGTGTCTGAAACTTACTTCAATTTCTGCAGGAGAGGACACTGTGATCATGACATGACCTTGTGCGATGCCTTCCCAAGAAGCTGCTTTCTTTGTTACAGAAATGGAGATGGCGAGATACCCTGACCAAGGCCACAGGACTGAGGAGTATGAAAAAGCAACTTCAATATTATCTCCATTCTGGGGTAAATAGGGCTGCCAATCAGGCTAGAAACAAAAGAGAAAGAATATTGTTGGAGATGAATGAATATTTATCTAAATAGATGAAATTAATTCAAATTCCCAAGTTAACTAAGAAAATTCACTGTCTGATCTTTCTTCTTTGGTTTGGGGGGAAAGGGGGAGAAGGGGAAAAGTGAGAATGCTACATTTTTAAAATTAAAAGGAACTGAGAATTGGTGACATAGGATAAGAATTCCTATGGTACCCAGCAGTGTCATGTGACACATTACCAACCAGAAAGGCTATATAAGGCTTTTGAAAACATCTATGCTCTTTAATTTCCTTAAAAGTCTAAAGGGAAACAGCACAAAAGAAAAATAACTTAAGGAAAGATGAATTAATTTGAATTTGACCATATTTTTTTTTTGCTCCTTAAAAACTTCTTTATTAAATTTTTTTTAAAATTACCATATCTATTCTCTCTCCTTCTCACTTCCCCAATCCATTGCCCCTTGAACAGAAAGAATAAAAGAAAAAAAGCCCTCAAAACATTTGTATAGCCAAGAAAAACAAATTCCTGCATTGGCTATGTTCAAAAAAAGTCTCTTCTGACATTAAGTCCATCTCCTCTAGGTCAGGAGGTGAGAAGGATCCTCTGGAAATGGGGTGGGTGGGTGGAATCATAGCATTAATCAGAGTGCTTATGTCTTTCAACTTTGTTTGCCTTTGCAAACAAGCTATGATATAAACTTTCTCCAGGTTCTGCTACCTTCACTTTGTATCAGTTCACACATTTTTTGAAACTGTCTCTTTCATCATTTCTTATAGCACAATAGGAGTACATTGCACTCATATACTATAATTTGTGCAGCCTTTCCCAAGTGAATTCTTTGCACTGTTCTTCGTCACTACCAAAAAAAAAGTCACGACAAATATTCTAGAGGTTCTTTTCCTCTGTCTTTGACCTCTTTTGGGGAAAGATCCTAGAAGAAATACTGCCAAGTCAAAGGTATACAGTTTGGTAATTTGGGGGGGGGGGAGCTGCAAACTGCCTTCCAGAACTGCTGAACCCATTCAGAACTTCCCCTCCAGTGGCATTAATGAGCCCAATTTCCTGTGGCCCCCTCCAACATTTGTCATTTTTGTCATCTTTGACAATCTGATGTATAGGAAGGAGGCTGAACCTCTTTGATGTTTTAATTTTCATTTCTCTAAATATTGGTGATTTGGCACATTTTTTTAATATGGCTATTGATATCCTGAATTTCTTCTTTTGAAAACAGCCTGTTCAAAGCCTTTGACCACTTACCTTTACTTACTGACAACTGGCTTTTACTCTAATTACCTTATATCTTGGAAATGAGACCTTTGTCAGAAAGACTTACTGTAAACATCTTCCAGTAAACCAATTCTCTTCTAACTTTAATTACACCAGTTTCATTTGTGAGAAACTTTCTAACTGCATGTAACCCAAATTGTCCATTTTAATCTTTGGTAATCTTCCTCACTATCCCTGGGATAGTCATGAATTCTTCCCTTATTCACAGATAGAAAAAGCTATTTTCCCTTTCTCCTGATTTATGATATGACCTTTATGTCCAAGGGAAATGTTCTAGTGGAGCTTATCTTGCTATGTGACGTGAGAGGCTTGTTTGACTGGATTTGTGAAAGTTTTCCTCCCCAAGTCTAATTTCATTTTTCCAACATGCTTTTTACTGTCCTAAAAGGAGTTAAAGACCTAGGATGTCATGGTATAGGGTGTCCCCTCACACAATGTCTTTATGAATTAATAAATTAATAGATGATCTTTGAGAACTGCTACATCCAACAACCAACTGGATCATCATGAGTTTCAAAGAATTAGGCTGATCCTCACATGCCAAACACGCAGTCCTCTACCAGGTATAGTAGGAAGTGGGTGCCTTTCCAATGTTGTAGGACCCACCAGAGCCTTTGAGAATCCAAAGTTAGTGCTATGCCACAATGAGCCATCAAAGTAAGGCATCAGTGCTGAGTATTCAGAACACATTCATGAAATAGCTACAGTTTGAAACATTCAATTCAATGAACATTTATTTAAGGGGACATACACCATATTCATGGTCTTGGGCTGAACCCTGGGGATACAGAGACAAAAAGTTTATCTCTGCTCTCAAGAAGCTTATGATATAATGGAGGAAATTGCACACATGTTCATTTGGGAGCAGATGGACAGCAGGGAAAAGCATTACATGCAAAGATGAAGAATCAAGTATAATTCAATGAATCAATATAAAACCCATGATTACCAGGAAAGAGCACCAATAACTTGGTTAGTACTCTCACCCAGATCCCCAGGTAGTGGCTAACATTACAAGAACTAAACACCATCAGTGGAACCTAATGACCACAGATGCTTGGCAACATAACAAAGAAGAAATCACAGTCAAAGCAGAAAAGAAAGAGCTTACCTTGTCTACAATCCTCCCGGTGACCCCCATGCCATTGAGTATGGTGACATTGACTATGGTTGGCATTCCTCCATAGTAGATGGGCTGGGAGCAGTAAGGCCACATGTAGGGACACTCGGTCAGGTCTATGTAGCTAGGACTCAGACTGAAAACAAAAATACACTATTAAGAATGATGGGGGGATGGAGGTCAGGGAGTCTTGACCCATGAACTCATGGCATGTAGAACTCCTCCATTGTGGCAGACTGATAAGATGGTAACTCTGCCTAGAACATTTCTAAATGGCATCAATAAAAGTTAACCCATGTGGTTTAAAAGGCAGTGATGAGGTGATCTCAGCTTCACTACCTATAGAATCAAATGCCTCACAAATCCTTGGATATAACCAGAACTTGTAAAACATTATACCTACTACCCCAAATTTGTTTAGAAACATTCCAACAAATTCTTAATTGTTCTAAATAAAAAGTTTTATAAATACCAAGTACTCTTATACACCACCCCCAAAAGAATTCAGTTAAAATACTAGCATTATTGTCACTTATGGTTTTAAATTTT
The DNA here is from genome assembly GCF_016433145.1 of Gracilinanus agilis. NCBI lineage: Eukaryota > Metazoa > Chordata > Mammalia > Didelphimorphia > Didelphidae > Gracilinanus > Gracilinanus agilis. The sequence goes on along the minus strand of NC_058131.1, from coordinate 60,049,667 downwards.
ATCTTAAAAATAAAATCAAAGCTACTCATTCACATACAGAGCTGCCTGTCACCCATCAGCTCTAATGTTTCCCATACACCTAAGATGTCAACTTACCACAAATATTGTCATTTATGTGTGTGTACCACACCAAGAGACAGACTGTCCGCCCACCATCCCCATGGTAAGTTGCACAAGAGAAACTGACCTCGCCTGTGGCTTGTAGCTATTGAGGATCTGATAGGCTCTCAGCAGGTCCAGCTTGCCGTGTCCCTGCTCAAACATATTGACCCCAGGAAGTCGTCGGGCTGATGCAATCAAGGCCTGCTTCATACTCGCTGGATTTACCATTTCACGCTTCTGGACAGTACTGAAAAAACACACACAGACTTACGGTTTTCTCTTGGTGGTCAGACATGCCCGAATTAGCCCAATGATGCAAATCTGTGACCCATAATTGAGCTTTCTTTAGAGTACAGCAGGGGCTTCTTGGACCAAGTACAAAGGAAGCAGGCACTAAAAGAAGTGGAATGTGCCTAGTTTGGGGAACAGCAAACAACTTGCTATTAAAGTAAGTGTTCATTTCTTAAGTACTTAATTGTAGTACCACAAATAAGAAATACCACACTCTTTCCCAAGAAATTAAAATCTCTGAACAGCTAAATGTTCCAACTTGATGATTATCAACTATTCAGCCTATTGGGGGTTCAAAAGAACATGATCAAATGGCATAGAAAGTGAATTATCTTTTACTCTTCCATAGTTATATTACCCAAGAAGCCCCTATATGAAGAGAACCTGGAGAACTACAATCTAATTATTCTACAAGGCTACAAAAATCTCTCAAAAAGAAACCAACAAAAAAGAAAACCCTACAAATAAATATGCACAACACATACATGTTCCTATATCTCTGAAATACAAACTTATGATCAGCCCTCCCCTGTTGAGTCAAATGCCTCTTCAACCGACTGATGACCCAACCAATCCTAAAAGATTAGGAAACAAAATTCCAAAGAATAGAAGAGAAGTAGAAAGTGGCATGTCTTTATTTTATTCCTTTGCCTAATATCTATCTTTCTGGACAAAGTAAATTCAATCTGAGCCACTGCACTTAGCCTTTTTTGGTCAGTGTTCAACCATTCATATAACATTATTAACTTAATTCAAAAGTTTGATTCTACTATTTACTACTTACCTGACTAGCAAAGTTACAGCACCTGCTACCACTGGGGAGGCAACACTTGTTCCTGAGAGGGATCGGCATCCGCCCTTTACACCAGAGCCTCTCACTCCAGAACCATAAGTGACAATATCTGGTTTCACACGACCATAACCACCTGGGAGTTCCTACCAATGAAAAAAAAAAGAGAATTTCTCACCTCCCTATCACAATTATATACTGGCACAATAGATACAAATAGTCATAGCTCATTAAAATCTGAATGTAAGGGGCAGCTGGGTAGCTCAGTGGATTGAGAGCCAGGCCTAGAGACCGGAGGTCCTAGGTTCAAATCTGGCCTCAGACACTTCCCAGCTGTGTGACCCTGGGCAAGTCACTTGACCCCCATTGCCTACCCTTACCACTCTTCTGCCTTGGAGCCAATACACAGTATTGACTCCAAAACGGAAGGTAAGGGTTTAAAAAAAAAATCTGAATGTAAATATGGATTGTTTTAAAGTATATTGAAATGCTGCATATGAATAACTTCATAAACACACAAATCTCATCATAAAATTTCCCCACTGTATATATTATTCAAGCATGTTCATGATCATATGGAAATAAAATTATTTTCCTGAATTTTATGATGTTACTTCATACTGGTAAAATTACTTTCATCACATTCAGAAAATATTAAAAAAGCAAAAATTCTATTTTCATAATCCACTGCTCTATCAAAAATATTCACTCAAAACAAGAACACACATATCTTTCAATAAATATGGATGTGTTTCCTATAAAGATTTTATAGAAAGACAACATGAAGACTAGTTCTAAAAAGAACATATACTATACCCATGATTTCCTAAACGGAGACTAGGAAGGGACACCAAGTCTATCCTTATTCACTACTAGTTTGGCTGTCCTTTTTTTTTTGCGGGGGGGGGGGGGGGTATTTTTATTTTATTTATTTAGGATATTTTTACATGGTTACAAGATTCTTGTTCTTTCCCTCCCCTTCCCTCCCCCCCTCCCGTAGATGACATGCAATTCCACTGGGTTTTACTTGTGTTACTGATCAAGACCTATTTCCATATTATTGATATTTGCAGTAGGATGATGGTTTAGATAGACTGTCCTCCTTAAATATTAGGTCAATTTTTACTTTGGATGGCTAATCCCATCAATGTTACCAGGCGCAGATTTTGGCTTTGTTTAAGGAAGAAGAGCTATGCAATGCAAATAGCTATCTAGCAGTGAGATGGTTATCTCAACAAATCAGGGAAGCTCTAGACATTAACAAAAGTGTTTGAGAAGAGCTACCTGAAGGAGTCTCATCAAGTAATCTGTGTGCTAAAAGTTGAACTAAATGACCTCTGAAGTTCTTTCTAATTTAAATCTTATAATTCCATCTCTTTCTAAGCAGGTTATTTTAACTCTACATAGTCCTACCATATAAAACTTTTGAATTAGAGCTGTGAACTTCTGTTAATATTCTGGCTTCCTTAAAGACTTTAAAAGAAGGGCATAAATTATTGAGCAACAATTATTTTGAAAACTCCCAAACTACATCACTTCCCTGGACAAAACCCTTCAAATGTTTCCAATGGCTACCAGGAAAAGGTCCAAAGCTCTAAGCCTGGCATTCAAAGCCTTCCACAGTGGGGTTTCAACCTACCTTTCCAGCTTCATTCATTCATTCATTCATTCATGTCCCTCATGTATGTGGGCCCTCCCAGCCAAACTGAATTACATCTTACACCATACATTTCCTAGCATCGTCTTACCTTTCACCCCTTTAGTTAAGAATATTTCTCCATCTGAGATACTACTCCCTGCAGTCACATCCCCTGCTAAATCTCTGCCTGCTAACAAGCCACCTATCTTTCAAGGTGTAGGTCAAAGGCCACTTCCAACAAGACTTCCCCAATCTTTCCTCAGTTGGAAATGATGATCGATTCCTAATCAGATACCAAAGGAGCAGAGATTGAAAACTGGAAAGGGAGCTTAAAGGTCCCCAATTCCAACTCCTTAAATTTACAGGCAAGGAAAACAAAGCCCAGAGCAGCTTGTCCAAGGTGACAGAGCAATATGCAATATATCCATGAGAAATGGTTAATGATACACCAAATGTGCTCTTTTGCTTGCATCCTGCTTTGTATTTTTCTTTTGGGTTTGTTATTGAGAGGAGAGGTGTGGAGGAAGTCTAAACCCAGTGTGGAAACTCTACTGATGTAGAATGGTAACTCATAGGTAACTTAAGAATCCTTAAGAGTTTGCTTGGAGACAGGTAGGTGGCACAGTGATAGAACCCCTGATGTGGAAGTGGAAGGTTCTGGGTTCAAATTTGGCCTCAAACACTTCCTAGCTGTGACACTCTGGGCAAGTAAGTCATTTTACCCCCACTGCCTAGCCCTTACCGTTCTTCTGTCTTAAGGTTGTTTTTTTTTTTTTTAAAGTTTGCTTGGAGGCAATGAGAGATTAACTGGCTCACCTGTAATCACAAAGCAAGTCAGACCCCAGGTGTTTCTGAATTCAAGCCTAGCCTTTGGTGTACTATGCCATCACTGTCTTTTCTCATTATATTCAAATTTTTATCATAAGGATTGCTGTAGAGACCTGTGCTGAATTATAAATTCAAGGAAAGAAACTATGTCTCACTCATCTATTTCCGCCCCCCAGTGCCTAGCACACTGCTTTGAACATGATCACCCATCAAATCCAGCAGATTGTTGATAAACATCTACTGAAATAAGCTCCTCTATAAAGAATATCCCTCAAACCATTTTAACAAAATGACAAACTCTTGTTTAAAATGTGTTGAATGTCACTGAGCTCTAAGCTACATTGGCCTTTTGCTTCTTTAGCTGAACCATTTTACAAATTTCTTTTCTCCTTGCCTGGGCATGCCCTTTGTTTACATTTGCAAAGCAATGTTATACCATTCCATCCACTTTCAGTCTAAGATTTCATTAACTAATCAAGCCAACAAGGCTGCTGTCTTCTTTCCAGCAGATACCAGTAGCTTTTTGTCTTCCAATCTAGGGGAAAAAACGGTCTACCTGTTGTCCTGGCTTTGGAATAAGGACCTGCCTCTTCCTTGTCTACTTAAACCTATCAATGAGCTCCAAGGCTATCAAGCAAAATGAACAGTTTTTCAAATTAGACTAAAAATAAAGAAAAGCTTACCCAGGTAGTCATTCCCCTAGAAGAAAAGCGAGCTATATTATCTTCAAAGTCAATTCCGCCTACTCCTATCACATCCATCTGATCAGCAGGGTTATTGAGAGTGCTAAATTGAGGCACAAAAACAAGTTAAAAAAAAAAAAAGCAATGAATAATCTCAGTAATAGCAAGTTCCCATCCAAAACATCTACGGCTTCACCATGTTATTTCTGTGACAAACCCTTTTCAGCTCTGATGGACTGTTGCCTGGGAACAACTCCTTTTGTCTCCTGAACATGCCAGCATCACCCCCCTTTTGGGCTTTGATCTCACCTAGAATGTCCTCCTTGCTACCATGGCCTTCTGCCTCATCTTCCCCACACCAGCCCAAGTCCTACCCCTTTGGGAAAGCTGTGCCCTCTCCCTATCCTATCTTTTGAATTTTTGCACATTTGAGCCTCATAATTCAGCAAGAATACTGTCTGTATCACCTGCTAACTGCTTCATGTGCATTCTTCTTTGCCAACTAACTCTTTCTCCTGTTTCCCTTCATGGCAAGAACAAAGAAGGGGGTGCTCGAGAATTCTAATGATTGACATTATATTCGTGGATTCATCCTCCACAGTAGGATCAATCTCAAATAGAAATGGGACCATGATTTCAGACATAAGGATTACTGTGAGTCGTACACCAAATTAAGTTTTAAAATCTAATGTTATCTATGTTTTGTTATATTTTTGTCTATTTCTCAATTAACCTTTTAATATGATTCAAGTCATAGTTGGGAATGCTGTACCAGGTGCTTGGCACCTCTGTTCCACAGCAAACCATAAGGCTACAGATAATCAATCAATTAAGGCATTCTGAACTCCTAAAAGTGAAGAGTCTAAAAGTCAGTCAAGTAATCTCTTTCATATTCACTTTATATTCTATACTGATACCCAAACAAGTGACAATGGAACTGAAGGGAAAAGGAAAAAAATTTAAAAGTACCTAGAACTCTGCTCAACAGTCTGACAACTGAGATAATGAATTGGACAATATTTCTTTGACTTACTATCAAAAAAGTAGTGACTATCATAATACTGACAAAACCCCTAATTGAATCTATATGAAAGAAAAATATCATCTGCATTTCTGACATTATTTTAAGGAAGTATTTCAAATCACTTTTTAATGTTTACCAAAATAAAATCCCACAGAGTCTCCATAGGGCAGAGACTTCCTAACTACTCGACTGTTAAACATGCTAAATATGCTCTTTACCAAAGCTACCCAGAAAGCCCTGAATCTCTGATGACTCCTTCTCCAGATTCACACCCACCCTCCTTGAATCCTCATGTCTTCTCATGTCAAACCAGCACTTGCTTTCTTCTGGGTACCGTTGGACAGTTTATGCCATTTTAACACCAGGACCTCACCCTACTTTGTTACAGAGGAAATTCAATATAGAGAGCATCTCTCTTTGGACGGCATCTCTTGAAAAGGTTTTCAAGGTATGGACCCTAGGAGGTATGACTATATATATATATATATATATATATATATATATCTTGTAGGACTTAAGAGTTGGAAGGGACCTTAGAAACAATTTACTCCAATCCATAACTCATCTTGCCTTTGAGAAAACTGAGGCCCAAAAGGATGAAGGGAACTTCCCCCAGCCACCAGTTATTTCATTTATGACAGCTACAGTTTGAGCCCAGATCCATGTATTCTATCAAAAGCTAGCATACTTTCAAAACATGTATTTACCGAATCAAATGGAACATAAAAAAGGTAGGAAGTCCTTTCCAGTAAATAGAAACTTCTGAATTTGAATAAGTGGCTAAAAGATATAAACCACCATTATCTTTAAAGACAAAACATCAGTAATGATAATTTCAGAGAGAAAGCTACTTACCCATAGAGAGGCCCATCATTACCAATAGCAGAAACCATGATGACGTTGTTAGCTGTCAATTCCCATACCTAAAGAGCCAAAATAAAAAAGCACTGAGTGTTGAATTATACCTTTTTAAATAATCATGTAATTGTCGAGAAAATAATAAGAGACGCTCCTAAAAAAGGTAGGATTTTCTCAAACTTCCCCCCTAAAATGTGCCCAAATTTGTAACTATGGAGAGGTTAGTGACTAGTGAGAAGATAAAAAAACAGTCATTTAACAGATCATATTGTTTTGCACATTAGCACATATATAAAATACAATCATATATATGTTCTTCCCAATAGGAACTGGACAACACATAGTAGCTTCTAGTTTCCAAGTGCCTTCTCTACTATTCTACCAAGTTGGGAGACAAAGTGGGCTATTCTCATTCAACAGATGATGAAGGTGAGCCTTGGAGAGTGAGGTGACTAGCCTAGAGTCACTCTGCAGGAAAGGGAAGAGCAAGAACACAAATGGATTTCTTTTGAAAGACTCCCAATCCATTGTGTGCTCTTTTCCCATAAGCCCAAGGCTACTTCTCCAGTTACAAACTCAGGAAAATGCACCAGGAGGTTATTTCAAGGAAAGAAAGGGTATTAACATGATACTATATACTACCCGTAAATAATTATTTGTAAGACACAGAATTTATTGAATCCAGCTTCCACCTCACAAAGCCACACTAACACTGTAGAAAACCACACACTGCTCCAGAAATGAACTAGGCAAAGACTAGGTACTCCAGCAGGAGTCATAGCCACGCAACTTATATTCTCTGTAGTTTTTCTACAAACCTTGTCAACAAAAGGATGATCCATAAAGTCTGGGCCACCAATGCTGAGATTTAGCACATCAATTTTCTTTAAAATAGCATAGTTGAAAGCATCCAAAAACCAAGATGTATAAGAAACCTAGTCAATTGAAAAATAAGTTGTTTTAGTGTTTCAGTGAGGCCTCTCACAAGGCAAAAACTGGAATGTTATAAATGTGAAGTAAAATCATTGACATTTTCCTAGCATAAAATATTTTCACTTTGTTGAATAAAGCAAATTCCTAAAAGTTGAGTATGTAAAGTGAATCATTTCCCCATTAATTTCAGTTATGAAAATAGAGATGTTCTTATGTAACATAACTTTGGCTTCATTCTTTCCTCAAAACAATAAGAAACAAACCACAAAGCTGAGAAAATTTTATATTTTATTTAGAAAGTTTACTGCATATTAAAAAGAAAATGATAATTAGAATGTTGTAAGGGATCCATGATTACAGGTATATACAGTCACTCTCTCCAATAAGGTAAAGTACATAAACATCATAGCAAGCAGCACCATCAATTTCTATATCATGGCAGCTAGATGGCTCAGTGGATAAAGCACCAGGTCTGGATTTGGGAAAACCAAGGTTCAAATCTGGCCTGAGACACTTTCCAGCTATGTGATGCTGAGCAAGTCACTTAACCCCAATTGCCTAGCCCTTACTGTTCTTCTGTCTTGGAACCAATACTTAGTATTAATTCTAAAATAGAAGATATGGGTTTTAAAAAAAAAAAGAAAGAAAGAAACTGTCACCTGGTAGTGTTCAATCATTTGAGAAGGGCTTGAGTTCTCTGCATCTGCTAAGGCTAGTCCTCAGGCACTAGACACAGTTCTTCCCCAGACCTGCCCATATCAATGAGAATCCAAATGACCCTCATCTCAGAAGGTCTTAGATGTAGACAATTAGAATACTCAAAACAAAAGGAGCAGAAAATGAAGAGTCCTTTGAATTAACTAGTTAATCCACTGTTTTCTATCCCAAGGTGCACATCTGTATTTCAAACTCCAACAATGGAAACAATCCTTCTACAGGAGTTCACCCTGACATACAACTTAGTAATCTTTACCAAGTGACAGGATGTTCAGTATGCATTGTTCCTTAATGTAACAGAAGGGTACTGGGTACCATTCCAAAATACCAAGGACGGGATCCAAATTGAATTGGGCAAGGAAGAAGAGGAGAAAGAAAGGGGGAAAAGTGCAGTGTGATGTGAATGTTCACACAGTGGCTTTCTTAATGCTGGATACATTACTTTAAATATCACCAACTGATTTCAAAGGCTGAAACCAGAAATGAGTTACTAAAATGCTAACCTTTACCTATTAACAATGTTTTTTAATAAGTAGTTTTTAAACTGGTACCTTTTTTTAAAAAATCATTTTCCTCTTTAATTTGAAGATGTATATAAAACAGGAAACTTCCCAAGTTTGGGATTTACCACTAAAAATTAGAGCAATTTTCTACTGAATCCTATTGACACAATTTCTCAAGCCTGCAAATTAAAATAGTGATTTAAAAAAATTTTTAAATGCTTTTCATTTCATGAAAACTTTTTAAAAACACAAACTTAATTTTAAAGACACTATACCTTCACACATCCGCTCTTTATGCACCCCTTTGAAATTTATGAAACATCATCCCCAGCTAAGTAGTATGTTACTTTAAGCAATTTTGGAGAAGGAAACAGAGGCCCTCCAAGTTGAAATGACTCACCCTTGGCCCTCTGGCCACTACAGGTCAAAGGGTTTTTGACTCTATGCCCCAAGGACTGGTCACTACATCACTCTGCATTCCCTATAGAAAGATAGTAATTTTAGGATGCCTTCAAGCTCAAAAGATGGTACCATAGAATGAGAACTACAATCTCTATGTAGAAACAATGTAGATATATACCCCATTCAGAAATATTTTAAAGACTTTACATGCTAAACTGCCTCATTTTAAAGCACTATATAATGTCAACTATTATATTTCTAATGCAAATTCTATTTAGTCTGGAGTTAATCTTTGGCAGCTGTGAAAAAGTGGGACACAGCATAAACATTTAAGGGCCATTCCTTCAAATTAGCAAATGTAATCAATTTCAGAGATAAGAGAACATTTAAGAAATATCTACCTTGACTAATGTGTGTGGGTTTTTTAAAAAGCAAAGTAAAATTCCTTTAATCAGAGGTTACTTTAGAGGCAAAATCAAGTCTTCCTTTAGGCTACGGAAAATTTTTCTATTTTAAAAATTCATTCTAAATTAAGGTATTATTTGGGAGCTGAAAAATTAAATCCTCCCTTTTTTTCTAGTTTATGAATAAATGTGAAAAAAATGAAGACTGGATTAACTACATAACTTACTTTAAATCTAATTAAAATAGGCTGTTCCCACACTCCCTTCCCCAGTCCCCATTTATTGAAGGATGAAATTATAACAGTAGAATGATTGTTCTAGATATTATTTTTCAAATAAAAATCCTAACCTTTCCCAACTCTCCTATTCTCTTATTATACTTTGCTGGGCAGTCATCCTACATTTCATGCCATGCCTAGACTCTTAGAAAGGGCCATGACACATTCTATTCCTCCTTGCTATGTCCATTTCCATTTCCTCACCTCTGCACAGTATGCAAAATACTCAACCAGGAATGATTCAATTATTTGTGTTTGTTTTGATAAAAAATCATGCATGTTGTTTAATAAGCATTTAAAACAGTCACTTGTTTAAATTAGATAAAACAATTTTTCTTTCTTTCTTTTAAACCTGTCCATCTTAGACTCAATACTGGGTATTGGTTCCGAGGCAGAAGAGCACTAAGGGCTAGGCAAGTCATTTACCCAGGGTCATAGCTATGAAGTATATGAAGCCACATGTGACCTGACTCTCAATCCACTCAGCTACCTAGTTTGCCCCAAGATAAAACAATTTCAATGTTTGTACTGTTAAAGGTAATGACACTAAGTAGTGTAAGGCTAAAATGTCCATGATTTTACCTATTGAATCTAATGGAACTTCTCTCAACCAAGTGAATCATCTTATTAGCATCTGTTTTAATTAGAACAATCATTTAATTTTCAACTGTGACTACAAAATTACTTACCTAGGGGGAGAAACAAAATTATTGCTTTATAAGGTATACTCTATACTTTATAAAAATAAGTGAATATCTAAGTTACTAAGAACATGGATGAGAATAGGATTTTAGCAAATAAGAATAATTTACCTTTAAAAAAAGAAGACATGATTGGATTTAGTTTTTAATGTGAGGTGGCACTAGATTTAAATCAAATTTAGATTTAAATCAAATCTGACCAGCTTTATACCTCAAAATAACCCACCTGATTGTTGGTGAAGACTCTGAAAATATGTAACTCTGCATCAGGAGCAAATCCTTGGCATTCCCTCATGCTGGCTATCACACCTGCCACAAAGGTACCATGGCCCAAACCTGTTGCCCACAAGGAGAAATCATACTTAATATGGTTGTTTATTTCCCCTCCCCAAAAACCAACTATTTGGAAGCAAGAACTTCATTTCCAGGATCCCTGCTACACATAGTTCCAGCCTTCTTTCCCTCAAGACCCTATTTCCAAGTTTCCTACTTTTGGGAAAATTTCACCTATCACAGAAGAGAAACTTAGGTCTATGTTGAAGAATGATGGTCCTAAGATATAGAATTTTAACAGAAAAATTGGAGGACAGAAATAAATGTTTATCACTGAGCACAGAATAGGGGAGGGGCAGATAAGATATAATCTTTGAAAACATCCTACTTGTATCATTTTTACAGAGCTTCTTGGTCACCTACCATCATCTAATGTTCTCTCATTAGTCCAGTTGGTTCTCTCCTTGACATTTTTGAAATGGGGATGTTTCTCACTTAGTCCAGTATCAAAAACAGCAACTCTTACACTAGCTCCTAATTTCAGAGATAAAAACAAGATCATGTTTAGATAAATTTGCATCTTTTAAGTCTATTTATCCATATGATGTATTTCTGAACAATGAGATTCAAAAAACACAATGGAACTGAATTAGTAAAGAAAAAGGCTGGGATGTTATACCAGGGTTGTAGTAGCCAGGATATACAAAGAAAATTAGGTTGGTGCATTTTATGAGAACTTGCTTACCTAATTCTACCATTCAAAGGGACTGTGGATGAGAACACAGTGATGAGCATTGCTGGGTAGTGCTGTTGTGGTAATAAGTATATACCTTTGGTTTCTGTATCTATGGATGCTCTCATCACTCCTCATCTTGGAATGCCAGTCAAAGAAGCTGTAGGGTCTGTGGCCAACGGGACTGTGTCCAGCTGTGACAAGGCAGTTTTGAAGCCCTTGTGCTGGGCACATTTTATACACTGGAGCCTGTCTATGATAAATGATGTGCCCAGAGTCGGTAGACAAAGTCTCTCTGAACCCTTCCTAAGTTCTGGAGACAAACCTATCAGCTGTCAGACAACTAGACAATATGATACTTCTTGGTTATCCATCAAGAGTAAGAATCTATTTTAGGGGGAAATCCCCATCCTAAAGTACAGTATGTACTTTACTGTATGTATGTATGTGTGTATATGTGTATGTGTGTGTATGTGTATATACACAATAAAATGCCCAGTTTTAGGACAACAAAACCACCATGTCCCAGAGGAATATACCAAGTCCCCATGGCCAGAGTCACCCTAGCCATTCCCACAGGGAGGAGAGCCTGCACACAAGTGCACACACACAAACAGAGAAGATCCCATATAGTTCCTATCCTGGTCCCCTCAAATTGGGTCAGAAGGATCCAACTGGCTGGAAGATAGCAAAAGAGTAATAGCAAGAAGGAACAAAGTAGAGCAACCAATGGATGCTTAAAAAAAAAAAAAGCTTGTGTCTCATCTTGTCCAAGACTGGGGGCTCCTTTCTACACCATGATTCAAGCACAGGCTGCATTTGTCCTTCTGTTATTTCTTCCCTACTGCTCTAGCATATTCGATTTAGCTAGATTTCAGCTGGCTACAAATGGCAATGGGCACACGCCGTAAACTGTAATATGTGTTCCTGTCTCTTTGAGACAGACCATGCTGGTTCTCCAGTGGGAAAGCACAAGTAAGCATCAATCTAAAAGATGAGGCTGTTAGCAAAGAGGAAAGTGGTTTCTACCCTTCAAAGTAATCAAGATGAGGGCTCTTTTTCATGATTGTAACTAACCACAATAATTGTTGCCTTAAGAAATACCACATTCCAACCGTAAGTCTAAACCAACTCTGCTTCCTAGATAGAAATGCAACGAATTCTTTTTGAACAGGAGATCTCCTAACATGATATTTTCACAACTGATGATTCCTTTTCTACTTATCAGTCAATCTAAATAATGAAAGTATCGTTCCTTCCAGTTTGATCTTTAGCCCAATGACAAGGCCTCATCATTTGTATGATACTTGACAGTTTTCATAAGTATTTTTTCTATACTAAAATATATTCTCTTCCATTGGATTCTCACAAGAGTCCTGGGAGATAGGCAAGACAGGGATAATAATCCCTATTTTAGAGATGAGAAGATGATTATACAGTGAGACTGTGATTTGATCAAGATAACACAGCTATAGTCACTGGAAGAGCTAGGTCTTATGTAGCCAATCTTTCCATTAGAAAATGCTGAATTAATAAGAACTTGACAGGAATTTCAAAATGTAATGCTCTTTTACAAAAAAAAAAACAAACAAGTAAGTTGTTTTAGCCTCAAACTGACACAATCTGAGTCAAAAATCACTAAAAGAAAAAATCCTAACCAAGTCAACCTTCCCACCCCTATGCTCATATGCACCTTGCCAAATCTCAAGCAACACAAACATAACAGACAAGGAAGGACAAGTATTTCAACACCCCACCATCAGTGAGACTGTGAGAATAAAAGAGCATCCCTGACTCTATGTAATACATGCTTCTGAGACCCTGAATGTAAGTTAAATTGTCCAATGAACCATTTTAAATCTGCTAGGACTTGAAGCTATTACTATTTCAAAGTATCCTGAAGAATTTAATATCTTTTTTAAAGCAAAAATTGCTTTTGCAATGCAAATAATTGTCTACTGGTTTAAATGTTTTATAAATTCAAATCATATATCAGGTTTTCTTAAAAACAAAGCAGACCTGGAAGCAGCTAGGTGGCTCAGTGGTTTAAAAGCCATGCCTAGAGACGAGTGGTTCTGAGTTCAAATCTCAGATACTTCCTAGCGGTATGACCCTGGACACCTAACCCCAACTGCCTAGCATCCTTATTGTTCTTCTGCCTTAGAACAAATACACAGAACTGATTCTAAGATAGAAGGTAAGGGTTTAAAACAAAACACAAGGCATACCTGACCCCTAAAAATGCATAATTGTGACAAATGAGCAGTGGACAGGAAGCTTTCACAATTAAGAAAATTATTATCCTTCATGTTTACCATCTTTCTTGAGGTATCTCCATTCAGACATTAAGCCCAATAAAAAACTGAAGATAACTTCCCCCACTAATAAAACTTATTCTTTCACTGTTATCAAAAATATTTAGTTGCCTTTATTCTCTTTATGTAGAATGGTAATAGCTATCCATAGCCCTCCCCCAACCAGAGCAATAGAAAATAAAACTATTATCTGCCCTCTTATTATAAAGAACTATTGTAAAGGTCCAGCTCAGGCACCAACTTCTCAATTAGTATTCCCTGACCCTAACAGTCACAAGTGATCTTACTTTCTTTAAAGCCCTCCTAGTACTTTTCCTATGTGCTTATCACATTCTAACTGTGAATGATATTTCTATCACCCCTACTAGATTATAAGCTCTCTATAAATTGTGTATTTACCTTTGTAACCCATGCAACCGGAAGAGCACTACTGAAATTTGATTTTGGCAAGGGAGAGAGACTGAATGTCAGTTAAGAGGCATCAGAACTTAAGCACTTGGATAAGACACTTAGCAATACTAATAGAGTGCAAAGATTTATGTGAATGAGGCTGTGGAGAAAGAATTTGGATTCTGTAATTTCCTGTGTTGGAAACTAAAAGCCATCAAATATCCTGAGATTTCCAAATAGATGGCATAACAGTACTGGTCAAATGAGAAATCTGGAGTAAAGAAGATTGAGAGGTAAAGATTAGATTTTTCTATCTTTATTAAACTGAATTTCACGTTTTAGCAAGTACCCATCTGAATATATCCCAAAGCCCATGTAAAATATCAGACATACCCAAAGGAGAAACATTGGGCTGTTGTGGTAGACTTAGGCCTTAGTGGACACACAGAGAAGATGTAATAGGGAGAAAAAAGAAAAAAGGAAACCACCTAGAAAACAAAAGTAATGAAGAGGCCTGAGCAAAGATACATTCTCTAAGAAAGAAGAACCAGAGGGGACCTTTTCAGAGAAGCCAATGACATGCCCAAGAGTAAAATGGTTAATAAGATCCAGAACAATGAGGAGAAACAAGTCAGGCAAGCTACACAGTACGTACAGCTTCCATAGCAATGATAAAGCACTCATTAATGGTGCTACTATGCAAATTCCTCACCTGTATATCCCATTTGCCAGAGGACATCAGCCTGGAGGGTCTGGGCAACCTGTCGTGGGATGGCTCTCAACAAGCGCCTGCTGGAATGTCTTCCTGTTGCATGCCAGAATCCAGAGCCCAAGGACAGACTTGCTCTTCTAAGGGGGCGAGATGACTGCCATTTCTGTATCCATCTGGTCTCATTGCAGGGAACCATGGGGTCAGCTGGACGCAAAGAAGAAAATGACAGAATAAAAAAGGAAAACTACTTTCAGGAAGACTCTTCTCTTGTTCCTTCAGAACAGTAGGTGGAAGGAATACTGGTTGGGAGAGTCAGAGACCCCACAGTCAACAAGGCTACCTAGTGAGTGACTGACTGTTCAGTGATGATAACTAACTAAAAAGAAAAGCCTTTTAAAAGTCTTTTCCCAGGGTGCTGTCAATCCTAAGAAGGCAGAATTTCTTATTCTTGAATCCAGCCAGTTTGGTGAGAAGTCTGCAACAATCCCCATGAACTGTTTCACTGAAGCTGCCTCCTCCTTTGCTGCTGCTACTTTATTTGCAATATGTATGGCTACAAACACATCTTGGGAATTGCATGACATTAAAATTTCACAGTAATGACTACTAACATTGAACTGAGTTTGATTGATAAGCACTTAGTAAACACCTACTACATGCATGTACTGTGCACGGCACTACGGATGCAATGAGAAAAATGAAATCATTTTGCCCTTACAGAACTTGCAGAATTCTCTCAGAGTTAACAGCATTTACATAAATAAATAGAAAACATATGTCAAGCATACACAAGGCCTGAGAAGCAGCATAATAGAGGACAGAAAAACAGCCTTGAAGCCCAAAAGGACCAAGTTCAGGACCCACTTGGACACTTCCTGACTACCTAGCCTCAGCCTAGTCATTGGTGTAGGTTCTCAGTTGCAGAGATCTCCCTACTCCAGGCCCCTATAATCATGGCATCAAACTTAAATAGAAACAGAGGCCCCACCTAAGAATCCCTAAAGGTCCATACTGACTGAGTTTTAAATTATGTTCACTACAATTTTATTTATTTCATTAAATATTTCCTAATGATATTTTAAACTGTATTGGGCCATACTTGAGAGGGCCTCCTGTTTGACACCTCTGCCCAATTTGTATCAATGAAATTAAAAAATCTAATCCTCATCTTTACATAGGAGACAAAAGAGGGCAGGAAGCAACAGAAGGGCAGGAACAGGAAGGGCTGAGAGAAGGAGGGTGGGTTGGGACATAGCTTTCCAAAAAGCCAGGATTTTATGAGAAAGCAGGAAGGGAATGCATTCTAGGCCTGGGCGTAGCCTATGCAAAAGCCACTGGGAAGATGGACTGGTAAAAACTAAAATAAGGCCAGTTGGCTGGACCTGAGAGGGTGTGAAGAGGATAAAGTAGATAAGCCAAGAAACACTAGCAGAGCCAGGTTGGGAAGGGCTTTAAATGGCTTTGAGCTTAGGGGTGTTAGGTAGATAAATAACAGAATTTTATGTTTTAAAAAAATCTGTTAAGTTATTAGACAAAAGAATACATTACTTTTTAATACCTAAAATAGCAAACGCAAGCTGAAGCAGAAAAACCTAAACATTTATATTAAAAAACATTTATGAGCATATAATTCATTTTTCCAAGACCTCACTTGAGGGAAATGGGTGAAGAATGAGTTTGTTCTTCACAAAAGACTGCTGCATCCACTCCTACAGACTTAGTGAGGATGAGTTAATCTGAGTTAACCCGGACAATGAAATTAATCTAACTCTGCATCTAGCAATTTATCCTTACTCAACTTGAGCAAAATTAAAATGTTGGGAGAAAACAACTATTAGTTTAATATTATCATAATAAAATAGTATTCATGGCCTTATAGTTTACAAAACATTTTGCTCCCAACAACTCTGAGATATAGATTATTCTTGCTATTTCATAGAAATAGAATCTAAGACTGGAAAAACATCCAGGAATTGATGTAGAGCAAAAGGAACAGAACCAGGAGAATGCTGTACACAGAGACTGATAGATTATGGCACAATCTAATGTAACAGACTTCTCTACTAGCAGCAAAACCCAGGACAATGCAGAGGAACTTATGAGAAAAAAACGCTATCCACATCCAGAGAAAGAACTGTGGGAACAGAAACGCAGGAGAAAAACATGATTATTTTATGATCATGATCATGTTATTATATGATATGATACGTAAGGATATGATTAGAGTGCTGATGTTAAAAGATCACTCTATTGCAAATACAAATAACATGGAAATAGGTTTTGAACAATGATACATGTATAGCCCAGCGGAATTGCTTATCAGCTCTGGGAAGGGGGAGGAATCCTGAATTGTGTAACCATGGAAAATATTCTTAAAAAAAAAAAAAAAAAAAAAGAACCTAAGGGTTCCACAGGTGTCAGGTGTCACTTCACCCAGCTGTACAGCCAGTGGGGAAAGATCTGAGACTTGAATGCAGGGCTTCTGGCCTCAAGTCTGCCATTGCTCCATATATCAACTCCTTTAGCCTGTAACTTATATTGGGCAATTTCCAGATCAGGCCCACCCACTGCTCTATGCCTTCTCCCCCTCTCCCCTGCATGCATCTCTCCCACCAAAAGGACAAGGACTGGTTTCTCCCTTTCTCTATGTGTTGTCTAGCAAGGAATAAGTGCTTAACAAATGCTTGACAGACTATTCCAACCTTGCCAGACTTGGAAGAAAGAATCTATATGTAGGGTATCTCGTTTTTTGTTTTTTTGTTTTTTTAAAGACCTTACTTTCTATCTTAGTATTGATACTGGGTATTGGTTCCAAAGCAGAAGAGTAGTAAGAGCTAGGCAATGGGGGTTTAAATGACTTGCCCAGGGTCACACAGCTAGGAAATATCTAAGGCTATATTTGAACCCAGGACCTCTCTTCTCCAGGCCTGGCTCTATCTATTGAGCCACTTAGCTGTTTCCATGTCATTTCATTTTTTAAAAATTCTAGACAACCACATGTAGAAATTCTTTAAAAATAAAATGCAATAATATCCATCTTCTATATGCTTGTCTCCTAAAATCTTGCCTTTTACATTAGGTAAATGTATATAGCTAATTAGTACCACAGTGGTTTCTGGTTTCTCAAGTTTTAAAAGTTAAAATGAGTGAATAAAAATTCAAATCAGTTGAAAATCTAGCAAAACTAGAATAATTACAGGTGTTCCATTTCTAAGGCTAATTACTATAATTTTATTTCAGCTCTTTACAGTCTCAGCCAAATTAAGGTGCGCTCAAAATGAAAAAAAAAATGATACATACTCATTTCAGTTTTCATTAAGTGAATAATTATTTACACAGACAAGCTGCAAAAAACCTCCCATGCTGATTCCTGGTGCTAAAATTAAGACTCCTACTGAAAACTACAACATTCCAGGTAAACTTTAGTTTGGGAAGAGAGGAAGCCAATGTATCTAACGATGTAGTTCTGGTTAAGTTTTGATTTGCTTTTTTAATTGTACTTTTAAATATTAATGAAAATAAATGAATACAGTCAGACTAATAGGACCCTGAAGAAGTCTAAGACCTGTCTTCTAGAAAAACTGATGTAGAAAATCAGACTGTCCAAACTCAGGCTCTTAAAGGCCATTTAGTTCAACCTACTTGTCTCAAAGATGAGGAAAATGAGATTCTAAAACTTGAAGTGATTTGCCCCAACTCACATAAACCCGGTTTTTGGCCCTGTGTTCCTTTCTTGCCCACAACAGCTACAAACTTGTTGATGCCCTACTGTTAGAAAGCAAGTTACTAGGGGGCAGCTGGGTAGCTCAGTGGATTGAAAGCCAGGCCTAAAGACGGGAGGCCCTGGGTTCAAATCTGACCTTAGACATTTCCCAGCTATGTGACCCTGGGCAAGTCACTTGACCCCCATTGCCTACCCTTACCACTCTTCTGCCTTGGAGTCCAATATACAGTATTGACTCCAAGCTGGTAGGTAAGGGTTTTAATTTTTAAAAAAATTAAAAAAAATAAAATAAAGCAAGATACTAATGAACTCAGGCTCTTCTGAACTTTATTCTCTATGCCTCTTTAAAAAGCAACAAAAAAATTGAAACAGCATCAAGTCTAATAATATTTGATAAGTAAAGGAAAAACATAGGAATCCATGAGTTTTTCCTTTTGTTTTTTCTTTTAAACAATGAAAAAACCTGAGAGTAGGAAAAAGGGCCAATAAAACTAGTTATTCACCTCCCTATAGTACTGTGATTAATGCCTACCAATTACTCAAGAGAATGCAGTTTTTAAATTAATGAAAAATATAATTTTAGGGAAAAATCCATTACTTTGTCTTGCAAGAAGGAACAAATTAGCTCACATTTCTAGAAACAAAATGCTACCAGTTAAAGATAATCTTAATACCTAACATATACATACCATCTCTTTAAGGATTGCAAAATGTCTCCTAGACAGTGATCCTACTTAAGCTGCTTCCTGACAAAATACTGTGAAGTAGTCTGAGAACTGGCCCTCTCAATGTGCAGAAGAGGAAACTGTAGGCTGGGGGTTTTCTCTTTGTCCCTCAACTAGTCAGCATCAAAAAGGGAGGATCAGAGCCCAGGATTGTCCCACTGTTCTGTAGTGCCTTACCCTGAACAGATGTGGAAAGGCTGCCCGACCATCCCTGGGGCAGGGGAAGCACACCTCATGCATGGTAAAAAGGGAAAGCCCAAGGTAAGAGTGTTTTTCAGACCATGACATATAAAGTTAAAAATAAATATGTGCTACCTGAAACAAGGGACCAGCCCAAGAAAGAACTCAAAAGGACTGATTTTAAAAAATGGAGTCACACTTTACAAGTCTAAAGTAATTTTATTAAGGCAAAAGTCACCCTTCTTGGGCATGTCAAGGATTCATTTTGGTGTAGATATGCCTTCCCACCTATTGAACCCACAATGTTCTCTATGACTAAGCATATGATCTTCATGATCTGGTCTTACTGGCCAAAAAAAAAAAAATATTCACCCCTTGGTAATGGGCCTGTCCAAACTTAGCTGGGCAAGGTGTTCAGGAGAAAGACAACTGGTTCTGGATCTTGGTAATGTACCTGTGACCACTAGCAGTGACTGCATTATATCTATGCTGCAGAGAATTAAGAGAATCCCTTTGGCTTTTCTCAGTAGGTTCTTAGGAATAACTGTCAATCTGTCCATCTACAAATACCTAATGTCCTACTTCCCTCACCAGGTCCTTGTAAAAAGCCAAAGAGAAAATGTATTAGGCCTGTGTTGGCAAACGTGTGGCACAGGTGCCACAGCGTACTAGAGGGGGCTGCTCCCTTCCTCCTCTCCACGCATGCCTGAGGACATTTCTGACATCACCCACCCCTCTGCCCAGCAGCCTAATGGGAGTGCTTCCTCCCTCCCATCTGGGGTAAGGCGAGGGGCCCACATGCAGCATGAGGGTACAGTTTGGGCACTTGGTCTCTAAAAGGTTTGCCATCACTGCCTTAGGCCATTAACACTCACATTCAGTATACTTGAGAGAACGAAAGACTCTCCGTTGGGGGGTCACTCGCTTGATGTTGGGATGATCTTCTAGAGTCAGCACTCCTGTTTTCTGTTTTTCTTTGATCTGTATCACTTCAAAGTCACTGGGGTAGTCACTGGATGGATTGTTCCGAGGTATAATCCTCCAATTTTCTATTTCACTGCTTTTCAGCGCACTAGAAATAAACTTGTTTCTAGCCTTGGCAGTAAAGTATCCATTGAAGGCCACAATATACTCTGAAACCAAAAACAAAATCAGCATTTCAAATACATTTTGTATCAAATGCAGAGCATATTTTATAGCTCTAACCACTCATTTTTATAAATATCAGTATCAAAAGATCCCACATTAAAGCAATCTTTTGTACCCCAAAACCAAGAACCATGTCATAAATCTAATTTTTATGTACTAGACAATGGTTAGAAAGAAAAGCTCAAATTTACATTGTTTTGGCTGGAGCAACAATTCACATACACTTATAGACCATCTTATTTAAAATAAGGCATGTGTGCTGTTTTTTTGTTTGTTTGTTTTAATGCAGAAATAGAGCTCAAAGGTGTGAATAGTACTGAGCAGTGAGTTCCAAAACTTTTTCATTGAAAAAAGTGGCAAAAACCCTCCACAAATTAATGTAGGAGAAACACAAAATTTAAGATTGTGTATATAGGACGTAATGTTAAAGCTGGAAAGGATCCAAAGAGGTAACAAATGACCTCATTTTGTAGAGGAAAGCTCAGAAAGAAAGTGACTTGCCCAACGTCACACTTTAGTGACAGAACCAAGCTTACTTGGGTCTGCCTCCTAGAGTCAAGACTCTGTTCACTTCTCTATCCTGCATCCTGATCCTAATATCAACACACAAATATTAGCCTTGTAAAAAGGAACTTGCCATGGGATCAAAGTTTCAAGAAATAATTAGAATTCGTTTCTCCTTGGAAAAAAACAAAAGACTGAAGCTTATTTCATACCAAAGTGCTGTATACATAACCCATCTCAAATCTCTTTAAGTGGCAAGATTTTATACTAAAATAAGTAGTGCTTGCTAGACAAAAAGCAAAACAAAATGTTGTTCAAATGTTTCATCAAATATCATTTTCCCATCAGTAGGGGAATGGCTAATCACGTTGTGGTACATGATATAATAAGGTATTAATGTATTATAAGAAACAGTGACTATGAGGAATATAGAGAAGCCTAGGAAGGTTTCAAAAAGAAATGATACCCAGTGAAGCAAGCAAACTAGGAGGGTAGGGTCACAATGGGTACAACAACATAAATAGAAAGAACAAGTGAAACGGGATGTTGTAAAATGACCCATGACCAAGTCGAGCCCACAGAGAAGAAATCCAAGAAGGATTCTCTCCCTGCTTCTGTCAGGAAATAAGGGCTATGCTATGGGGGTGGCATCAAATAGTAGCCTTTGTCTATTTCTTAGTTTTGCTGAACTGTTTTTCCTCTTTTAAAAATTTTTTTTTTATAAAATATGGTTCTCTCTGAGGGAGAAAAGAGAAGTCTACTGTTATGGAAAAACAAAATATGTGAATAAATTCTATTTCAACCAAATACAATACTATCATTACCGTGTTCCACTACTGTTGAAGAGAACTCCACCTTCAGAGTAAGATGAGAGCACCCAGAGCACAGAGGGGTCTCATGGGATGTGTTTTCCAATCTGCCTCCCTGGTACCTCTTGCCACAGAGTAAAACCACAATCAGAAGCAGCCAGATGTTCACAAACTTCATGGTCATGAGAGAATGTTGTCTTAAAATGCCGTAAATTCAGATCACGTTTTTCCTTCTTGTCTATTAGTTCATTTTTGTTTCAGTCAAAAATTGAAACATTTTTGGTCAGCTGTCTTACAGTCTTGTCCAACATAAGTAAAAGTTAAATTCCATGGTCTTTTGAGGGTTAGCCTGAAAAAAGGCATTCATTTCTTTCTTCTCTTCTTCTCCATCTTCAATGCAGGCTTTGCTCACTCTAGCTGTGATGACAACTGAGTCCTGAATTCCATTTGTACTAAGGAAGCAAAATCCAAAAAGGAATTATCAACAGGTTCGCAAGGCAACCTACAAAATGAAAACAAAGCACACACATACATAACTAATATCTCTGACATAAATCTAGATAGAAACTATAGAAACACAGTTTTTAATGCCAGGATGGGACTTAAGAGATCATGTAGTGTTTACAGATAAGAAAATGGAAACAGAGTTGAAATGACTTGTCCAAAGACTAATTGTTAGGTAGTATATTTTGAGATATAAAGTCTTTACCTGAGAAATTGTCTATAAAATATTTCTCCCAATTTCTGCTTCCCTACTAATCTTGGCTAAATTGGCTTTATTTGCATAAAAAAATTTTAATCTAATATAGTCAAAACTATCCATTTTTTATCTCACAATGTTCTCTCTTGTTTATTCATAAATTCCCCTCATCCATAAAGCTGGTAGGTAATATGCTCATATTCTTCTAATTTACTTGTGATATCATGTCTAGGTCATATACCCATTTTGACCCTATCTTGGTAAATGGTACAAGATATTAGTCTATATATTGTTTTTTGCCAGACTGCTTTCAAGTTTTCTCAACAATTTTTATTAAACAGTGAATTCTTTTCCCCAAAGCTTAAATCTTTACATTTATCAAATATGAAGTTACTGTAATCATTTACTACTGTGTATTGCATATTTACTCTATTCTACTGATCTACCAGTCTATTTCTTAGTCAGTACTAGATAGTTTTGATAATTATTACATTTTCATACAGTTTAAGATCTGGCACTGCTAGATCTTCTTTACATTTTTTCCCATTAATTCCTTTAAGATCTTGATCTTTTGTTCTTTCAGAAGAATTAATATTTGTTCTAGGCCAAAAAAATATTTTTTGGTCATTTGAGATGGCACTGAAAAAGTAGATTAATTTAGGTAGAATTGTAATTTTTTTGTATCTGCTTGAATACTTAATAGTTTTTTAAACTACTAAACAGGTTTTCTTTGTTTACGAAGGAGGGTTCAATTAAAATGGAAGTGTAGTAAAATCAAGAAATAATGTAAAAACACATACATCAACAAATGTATTGTTTAAAATATTATATTTTTAAGTGAAAACCACAAGAGACTTGTGGGCTCAAACTAAAATTGTCTCTGAAAGAAGTGTTATTATTTGTAGACTTCCAAGAAAATGCCTGGGGAGAGGAATTAATTTTACTTTTTGCAATGGAAAATAAAGCAATACTAGAAATTGGTTGTGGTCTGCATCTGAGATCATATAAATTAGGCGAAAGTATCTGCTACCACCTGGTAATAATACATCTACCTTAAATGTAGGAAAAATACCCAGGGGAGGAAAAAAGCCCTTGAAACTAAAAACCTAACATTATAAAATGGGCAGTAAAACTTTAAATGCTGGCAGGGATTATAGAGATCACCAAGCCTCTAATCTCATTGGCAAATGTAAAATGACAGCATATATCACATGAGGACAATGAGGAGATGTTAAAGAATAATAAAAACTAAGACTATTGAAAAATGCATGACTTCCCCCCACCTAGAAAACTGAGAAACTATTGTTAAAAATATATTGACAGGGGGCAGCTGGGTAGCTCAGTGGATTGAGAGTCAGGCCTAGAGATGGGAGGTCCTAGGTTCAAATCCAGCCTCAGACACTTCCCAGCTGTGTGACCCTGGGCAAGTCACT
>NC_058131.1:59999440-60025546 GCF_016433145.1 Gracilinanus agilis | reverse complement strand
ATATATATATATATATATATATAGAGAGAGAGAGAGAGAGAGAGAGAGAGAGAGAGAGAGAGACAAAGCTCTATTGAAAAACCCATCAGTTTTGGAAAAGTTTTTAAGAGTAATAAGAAGATTATTTTGGAACATGGTTCAGTGCCTTTCATTATCAAAATCTCCAAGAGATTGCCTACATGAGATGTCAAATTCACAGCCCTCAGGCAATTAACTCCTAAATGTTAAAAAAAAAAAATACAATACACCATAGATGGTGTTATTTTGTGATTTCCTAAGTCAATATGGGCCCAGAGAAGATCTGTTTCAACTTGAGTTTTAAACCTGCTAGCCTAGTCCAATCAAAAGAGAATATAAGTAGAAATGATGCATCAAACTGCTGAGTCTTTTCCTTCCTCCCTCTCTCTTCTTTCCTCCCCCTTCTTTCTTCCATTCCCAAACCCTTCCTTTCTTCTTCCTTTCCTATTTACTTACCCCTCCATCTCTTCCTTCTGCAGAGATGTGAAGGCAAAAATAAAAGGTACCTCTGCCCAAAATTCTCTTTCATAATTATTAACGATGCATTAGGGTGAACAAGCTCCTCTTTTCAAAGTTCAGAGCCTCATACATGGCAGGTGCTTAATAAATGTTTGTTGGATTCACAAATGACGAGTCTAAAATTCATAGCTATGGAGCTAGAAGAGGACTTTTAAGATCACTTAGGACAACTTCTCATTTTTCATTTCAGGTGAGGAAATAACTTGAGGCCAAAGAGTTATTAACTAAGTACTTTGCCCTAAGTCACAGATTTCAGAACCTCTGAATCTCAGTACTCTTACAAATTATCCATACTGTAGTAAAAACTACTTTAGTCATTCTACTTTTCCTAGAAACATCTAAGATCAACCTCAGAGAAGAAAAGAAAGGCAATTTTGGAGCCCTGACGCCTACAGGGGAGAAGCCAGGCTGGAGTACCAAAGAAACAGGCTCTGAACAACCATGGGGTACTGGAGTTGCTAAGGCTGAAGAACAGGGAGGGGGTTAGCTGATTAAAGAGGAAGGAGCTCAGAGAGGGAAGTGAAGAGAGAAGATAAGCTATCTACTTTGAAATTCTACCTAAGGCACCACCACTGGTGGTAACCACAAATGTGCCACTGAAAATCAACTATTGCCACTGACTGAAAGCTGCTTTTCAGGAATAAGGTTAGTTTCAGAAAGAGATGAGTAGACCAAGTTCAGTGATGGTACAGAAATGAAAAAGGCTAATTATTCCCCTGGGGAAAGAAAGAATAATGCTAGTTAGTTCCATGAGGGCAGATATCATGACTTCATTATATTTTCATCTCTTCCATGCCTGTGTGCATTGCAAACAGTAGGGATAATTAGTAACTAATTACTGAATAAATGATGGAACAAACAAGGAGAGAAGTGAATTGAGTATTATGTGTATTCTATAGAAGGTGGGGATCCCTACAGTGCATCGGCAGCAGCAGTCAGTGCTGAAGGGTCTGAAGGGCACAGTGACAGAGAAGACAAAAGTCTTTTACATTGGGTGGCAGCATAGAGAGTAAAGCTTGGTTGTCTTCTACCTCCCTAGGAGAATTATAGTAGGTGATGCTCCAACTCAGCCAAGTTCTGTGAACCCAGCCCCACAGACCCAGGGGTTTGAGGGGAGGTGAGGGAAGAGCTAAAAGGAAGATGCAGCAATTCCTCCAGCATGGATTCCCTAGGGTCCAAACCACCTCCAGTCAAGAAGGATGATACATGAAAAACAATTCCTGGGTTTAAGGTATGAAAAGACCTTTTTGTTGACCTTAGAGAAGACTATTTCAACTGAACAATGGGGTCAGATGCTGGACTGATCAGAAATGGGAAATGAATTGGAGGCAAACAAGTACAAACCACTTTTTCAGAGAATCTGGCTCTGAGTGCTCATCCTATGGGATTGCTCACTTGAAGCAAATTCCATGGTGCTCTGGAACTGCTGTGAAACACTGAATGAAGCAAACTGCCCACTGAGAAAACAGGGCTGACTGCCTTGTCTCATTCCAGGTTCTCCAAACTCCAGACCCTCCCCCAAGGCCTCACAATGAACCTAAGCTCTCGGATCCCATTTTCAGGCAGTAAGCTGGTTGTAATTAACAGGCCCAAATACCCTGGAAAAAAAAATCCATTCTCCTAATGAGAATTGAGCCTTTTTTCCATATTGAAAATGTTCCCTCAGAACCCTCTCTCTATGTCCCTGAATGGCAGGCTATTTCTTGGGCTTCTCACTTAAAGTGATGTTTAAATAGATCCCCAACCATTTCAAAACAAAGCTTAACTCTTCACTGCCTTGATCTAATAAAATCACAGCCCACACTGGCAGAATAAGCACCCTCAGCACCAGCAACAACAGCATCAAGTGCCCAGGGGCCAGGCACTACCTACATGGGCACTGAGGGCAGAGACAAGAAGTGAAACGAAAGTGAGGAGACACATATATATGTAAAATAGCTATGCAGGAATAGATAGATAGATAGATAGATAGATAGATAGATAGATAGATAGATAGATAGATAGATAGATAGATAGACCAGTGATGGCTAATCTATGGCACGGGTGCCAAAGATGGCATGCTGGGCACTCTCTGTGGGCACACAGTCCCCCCCACCCCCAGAGTTCATTACTAGAAGAAAGAGGGTCTCTGGCAGAGCTGCTCCCTCCCCATGTCCTCTGTGCCTAATGACATTTTTTTCACATCTCCCGCCCCCTCTGCCCAGCAATCCAATGGGAGCACTTTCTCCCTCCCCATATGGGGTAGGAGTAAGGTGGGGGGGGGGGCCCGCACTGTCTCTAAAAGGTTCACCATCACTGATATAGACAAACATAAAGATACAGAGACCTACATATGTATAGAGATACATCATTCAAGTTTTTAAAGCACTTGTCACATACTATTACACTTGATTCTTATGTCTGTTAAGTAGATGTTATTATTATCCCCATTTTACAGATGAAGAAACCGATGCTTAGAGGTTCAATGGCCCATACGGAGACAACCAACCAGTGTCTGGAGGTGTTAATGACAAATTTTGAAGACTACTGCATGTTCTGCCTTCAAAAGAAAGCTGCTAAAGAACATATTAACATGCCAAGTCTTAGACCCAAGAGGGGGATGGCCTAGTTGAAAGAATACTAGATTGGGGATCAGTAAAACTGGGTTCAAATTCCTTCTCTTTACTACCTTGGGCAAGCCACAGTTTTCTAAGCTGTCAAATGATGCAGCTGGGCTAGATGAACTGCAGTCTCTTTCAGATCTAATCTATGATCCTAAAATTCTGGTACTCAATTGGGCTGGACAAGTTGTAATTTTAAAAATTCCCAGGGAAAATCAGTTACAAATTAAGGACATAGAAGATATGATGGTCTAATAGCTTCTTTCTACAAATTTCTCCACTGCCCAAACCTCAAAAGAAATTATGTACCAAATATAGAGTAATTACAGTGAAATCTACAAGAGAACCACCACCACCACCCCCTACAGACACACACACACACACACAGAGCAAAAATCCCTTGACAACATATAAGAGCTCTTACTTAGCATCCTGTGCCAATCCAAGTCCACACAATTCAGATTCCAGCCTGTAGGGATTCCTCAACTTTACCCAAACTCTCCTAAGCCTAAAATAACAGCAGCCAATTACCCTGCACAGGCACATGAAGGAAAAGGAGGGGAGGGAGAGACAGAAGTCTGAGGAGAGGGCAAAAAACCTATCCTAAAAGCAGAGCCAAAAGTTAGATGCAAAATTCAGAGTCAAACCAAGAATCAGGCCTAATGGAAAAGGGAATGGAAACCATTAAGCCTGTCCTTTCCCCCACTCCCCTCAAGAAAGTGATCCGCTAAGATTTCACAAAAAATTAACCTCAATGGTCTGTGCAACAGTGGAAAAAAGGCCAAGAAAATGAGGATACCCAAAAGCAAGTGAAAGAGAATAAAAGAGAAAATCTGAAAGCCTAGAGATGAAAAGAGAAAGATGGAATAAAAACAAGCTCATGGATCATGTAAACTGAGAGAAGATATTAAAGAAAGAAGGTAAAATACACAGAGCCTCAGAAAGAAACCAAAATTTACTACAACATGAAGGAAAATGAACCAATATTACCTGATTAAAGAGAGAATCCTATGGACTCTTGTCACTAAAAATCAGGAGATGACAGTAAGAAATTCCAAAAAGGATACAAAAGAAAAACAAAAATTTCAGAACTTAGGACAAGTCAAAAACATAAAGACCATAAACAGCAACACACAAAAGAGTGCTGGCTGATAATCTCTTGTTCACACAGATAAGAGTTTGACTTAAAGTTTACAACTCCAAAAGGGAGGGGAAAATGAGAAGTCAGTCAGCAAACATTTATCAAATGCCCACTGTGTGCCAGTACTGTGCTAAGCCCTAGAGATACAAAGACTAACCCTGTTTCTCAAGGAGCTCACAGTCCAATGGGGGAGACAACAATAGACAAACAAGCTATTTATAGGATAAAATGACAATAATCAACAAAGAGAAGACACCAGCATTAAGGGAGAAGGGGATGAAAAAGAAAAGCATTCCAAGCATGAAGGTCTGCCAGTGAAAATCTGAGAGATGGGGTGTTGTGCAAGAAACAGCAAGCACCAACATCACTGGATCACAGAGTGCATGGAGGGCTTGAACCAAAAGAGTGGCAGGATCAGAAGAGAGAAGGAGAATATAGGAGAGATGTTGAGAAGGTAAAATTGACAGAACTTGGCCAAAAGCCTGGGGTGGGGAGTGGGAGGGTATGGCAAGTGAATCAAGGATGATCCCTAATTTGAAGGTCTGTATAAGTGGGAGGGTGATGGTACCCCTAGACTAGGATGTTTGAAAAGTCATCAGCATGACTATGAAAATTGAATCCATGAGAGCTGATGAGAACACCAAGTGAATCAGTACAGAAGTCAAAGAGAAGAGAGCCCCAGACAAGTATCCAACAAAGGAGACTGAGGAGAGGTCTGACAGGTAGGAGGAGAATCAGGATAGGTTAATGTCAAAGAATTATGAGAATTAGAGTTATCAAGAAAGAGGCCAATCTATACTAATGGTGCTAAACTCAAATAGAAACAGAGCCACTAAACTGTTCATAAGGATCCTTGTGAGGCATACTGACTTCAAAAATCACATATCTGCATTAGCTATGTTTTAGTGTATTTATTTTGTCAAATATTTCCCAATTTTTAAGTATATATATACATACACATATTCATTTATTCATTCATTCATTTATTTATTTATTTATTTATTTGCTTATTCATTCATTCATTCATTCATTTATTTGTCTGTTTATTTATTTGTTTGTTTGTTTTAAGCTCTTAACTTCCATCTTAGAATAGATACAGTGTATTGGTTACAAGGCAGAAGAGTGGTAAGGGCTAGGTAATGGGGATTAAGTGACTTGCCCAGGTCACACAACTAAGAAGTGTCTGCGGTTAGATTTGGACCCAATTATATTTTAATCTGGTTTGAGCAGCAGCAGGAGCCCAGTAGCTTGCTGATTTACCCAGTGTTTGACACATGTACATAGTGGCAAAGGCTATTCAGAGGTCCAGAAGGATGAGAACTAAGAAAAGGGCATTAAAAAGGAAATAAAGGATAATATTCAAAGAAAAAAATTCTTAAATGAGCAATGTTCCCCAAATTAAGAAGGAAAAAAATCTTATTTATGTAGGCAGAAAAGCCACTTGTGACAGCAGTATTCTAAATCACATGTTACCCTATGTGCTAAAGCTTGCTTGCCTGTCCTGATATTGATATTGTCTCTACTCTAACTGACAAGCATTTCTGTAGGTTTCTGATTCCTAACTGGGAAGAGATTAACTAAAAAATATAAAGAACTTGTGGTTCTTTTTGGAAACATTAAGCACCAGGAAGTGTTCCTGTTTTGCTCAGATTGGCTGTGTCTGATAATAGACTAGGGAGGTACACTGAAATCTTGTTTGTGTCTGAGGAACCAATCCTTTGAAGTGTTTGTTGCTTGCACTGGGGTTCCAAATGATGTCAATGCCCATAATTATTGGGAGATGAGAATAGGAACTTATGTTTTTGTGGTTACCCAGGGCCAAAATAAGAACTTAGAGAGACAAGAATTGGATGTCTATGGGGGCGGAGGAGGAGGAATTGCAGAATAGGGGAGGTTGATATCTAAGAAACTTATTTTGAAAAAGCTATGAAATGTGGGTCAGCCTAAGACTTGTCTGAGTCAAATGGGTGGTAAGACACCATTAGAAATCAATAAACATTAAGTGTCAGGCACAATGCAAAGAACTGGAATAAGTAACTATACAAGGTGGTAAAAAAAAACCAAAACCCTCTTAAGAAATAGATCCCTGGTATAATCTTCTTTAAGCCGGAGGAAAATAAAGCATTTTTGCAAGCAAATGGTTCTTTATATATAATACAGACCTAGGGGCAGCTAGGTGGCCCAGTGCCTGGAGTCAGGAGGATCTGGAGTCAGGAGGAGTCAGGAGGTCTCATCTCAGACACTTTCTAATTTGTGACCCTGGGCAAGTCACAACACCAAATAGCTCTTATAGCTCTTCTGCCTTGGAACTGATACTTGTATCAATTCTACTATAGAAGGTAGGGGCTTAAAATACTTTTTTTTTGTCAGACTCTTAGAAACAATGTCTGAGCAGTATATACACAATTTATTACCCCACAAGCCTATGATCTAAGAGTTGGAAGTGGCTCACTATTTATTTTGTCCCAGGACAATAAAGTGCTTTAAAAATGACAAATTATAAAGGTATACCTACTCTTTGTTGTCTTGAATTTCGCCATTATGTGTAGCCCCAGGGCACAAATATTTCACTTTTCACCATTAGTTTCACTTGCTGATTCCTAACTTTATCTCACTCATGTATAAACCCTGTCAGCTTTCATCTTACCAAATGTGAAAGTGCTCTCTACTGTTAAAAAAAAAAAAAGGAGGAAAATACAAGCTATACAAAGGCTAATCAGATTGTAAACAAAGTCTATCTCTTGGCCTAGAGAGGACCCTGAGCTCTGCCAGAGCCTGCCAACCTAGAAAATGGAGTAGTAGCAGATCAAGACAGAGCCTAGTTGGTTCAGAAAACTTGAATGGATGACTAAAAGGACAGTCACCAGTTTATTCATGTTTTCAGACACAGTGGTTCAGGGTTTCTTAGCCTGGAATCTGGAAACTTAAAAAAAAATAATACTTTGATAACTGAATTCAGTTTCCTTCATAATCTGATATTTCATATTGTGCATTTTAAAACATTATTCTGAGAGGGAGTCCACAAGAGATCCATCACACACACACACACACACACACAAAGCCTTATTAAAGTGTTATTAAGAATAGCTGTTATCAGAAGTCTTTAATACGTTTAGGGGTAGCTATCTATCCCCCAACTTACCCATGAGTTTTTAAAGCCTACCAGTTACCCTCTTTCTGGTTTCGCCTGTCTCCTGAGATGATTTTACTGGGGCATGGCTACTACACGTGCTACAGCTTCTTTTTGGGTGAAGGTGGAGACCAAAGGTTTAAGCAGCCCTGAAAAGGGTTCAGCAAACCCTTATACCAGAAGTGCCAATCCTCCCAGAATATCCCATTTACCCTAAACATTTTGGAAAGTCCTTGAGTTGGAACTGAACTAGTGACCTAAGGATAACCAGAGTAATTCCACTACAGTCCTCTGCTCTACCAACTGAGCTATCAAAGGTCTTGCTGGAGAGAAAACATATCCATATAAATGAAATCTCAGATTCATGAACTATTTAAAAATAGAGATAACTGATCAAAGTTACCTTCCTTGTGCTTTTCCTTTTTTAAATAAACTCTTACCTTCTGTCTTAGAATCAATACTATGTACCAGTTCTAAGGCAGAAGAGTGGTAAGGACTAGGCAATGGGGTTGTTAAATGACTTGCCCAGGGGCACATTTGAACCCAGGACTTCCCATATTTAGGTCTGGCTCTCAATCTGTGGAGGCACCCAGCTGCTTTTCAATAATATACTGTGGTACTACTAGGTTTCTACCCCAAAGAGATAATTGGGAAAAATACTTGTACAAATGGCTGTCCCTCAATTGGGGAATGGCTGAACAAATTGTGGTATATGATGGTGATGAAATACTATTGTGCTGTAAGGACTGATGATCTGGAGGCTTTCTATATGAACTTGGAAAACCTCAATAAACTGATGCAGAGTGAAATGAGCAGAACCAGGAGAACATTGTACACAGAAAGTAAAACATTGTAGAACAATCCAAAGTAATGACTTTACTATTAGTAACAATGCAAGAAGCCAGAACCCTCCTGAAGAACTTTTGGGAAAGAATGCTATGGAAGTAGAAATGCAAAAAAAGAACACATGACATCACTTATCATGTATATACATGAAAATATATGTATGTGTATGTATGTATATATATATGTATATATGTGTGTGTGTGTGTATATATATATATGTGTGTGTGTGTGTGTGTGTGTGTGTGTGTGCAAGTCATTTGGGGTTTAGGATTTAAAAGATCGCTCTATACCAAAAATGAATAATATGTAATGGGTATCAAATGATGACATTTGTACAACCCAGTGGAATTGCTTGTTGGCTCTGGATAGGGGGAAGAAGAGGGGAGGGAAAGAAAATAAATCATGTAAACATAGAAAAATATTTAAATATAAAATTAAAAACATAAAAAATTACCTTCAAAATTTGGGCCTGCTTCAAGTCTTTAAGTTTTGTTTCAAAGTCTCTTTGGTTTGCTTTTTCTATGTTTGTATTCCAAACCTAACAACATCAAATAAAATGTTCCTATCCATGCACAATAAAAGAAAACAGGAGAACTCCACAATGCAGACCTTGTGGCCCACATGCTTTTCTGGTTAAATGTATAATAATTCACAGTTCTGCTTGTCTATGATTTCTTTCTGACCTTCCTTCTATTCTCTTTAAGCATTTCTTTTAAAAATTGCTCCAATGACCTTCTTTTCTGTATTTTTTTGGCCAATACTCTTATCTACTTCTTCCTCCTACTCCCTTGCAAGAGTGTAAAGTATTTTAGCTGCTCTTTCTAAAGGGAGTTAGCAAATATGAACTCTCTTATTCACCAAGATCTAAGAGATTGTCAATAGTTACATTTCCCTACATACACACTATCCTCATGATAGAAATGTCATTAATATGAGGTATGTGAATAAACATGTATTATCAGTGTATCACAAATTAAATAGCACAGTAGTTGTTCCATAGGGCTTAAAAATTTTTTTTTCATCCATCCACTCACTCAGAAACAAACACTTGTTTAACTTTAAAGTTAATTAAATGTAATCAAGACAGACTTGCAAGAGAAATGAAAAAAGGATAGGTGGCAAAACAGAAGTACACATAGGAATGCAAGCTTCTGGGCAAAACTGAGTAGTAATATGCTCTAAAATTCCCCCTTTAAGAAAATTACTCTAGAATATAATTCAGTGAAGTAGGGGTAACATACAGCCTTTAAAATGCTCATTAATGATTAGATGTCTCACTTCATGGTGGATTAGGAAGATTTTACAGTTATTTCTTTAGTCTCTCAGAAGCAGAGGCTGGACAGCTTTTTTAAACACATGTAAAAATTACATACTAAAATACTGCCATCACACACACACACAAGCTAATTCTCAGAGTGGGATAATTTTAGTTGTAACTTAAGACCACAGTGGTTCATTTAAAGTAACACTTCAAGAACCTACTATTTTTTTGAGTCTGATTTCCCTCATCTTTCTTCATATACCGAAGTACTGATTATTTTATAGGTTGATCAGGCTCCCTCTCACTTTAACAAATTTATCTCAAATAAGCCACAGGCCCATAACAATTTCTAGAAAAGAAATGCAAAGATAGTAAAGGAAAAAACACCTAAAACTTAATGGGAATATGGCTATTAGACACAGTCAAGTGGACGATAGAAGTATCATAAATGTGCTGTATGTGTTTAAGAACTCACATTTTTAGTGATACCCTACACTTCATGTGAGGATGACTTAAAAAAAAAATTGTTCCTCTCCTTCCAATTAAGCTCCTACTCATTTTGTAAAATGTAACTCAAGTCTTAACTCCTTCTAATTTACTAAAGAATCTACCTTTCCATACATAGGTTTCTAAGGGCTGTCAATCTTTTTTCATCCATTTTTCCATCTAATCTTCATAACCAGGAGCAGTATTAACCCTTAATGAAGAAACTGCAGCTGGGAGAGATAAATGCCTGACCTTGGGTAATGCCTATTAAGAGTCAGAGGTGAGGTAGCTAAGTGGCTCAGTGGATAGAGAGCCAAGCATAGAGACTGGAGGTCTGAAGTTCAAATGCTGCCTCATATACTTCCTAGCTGTATGACCCTAGCCAAGCCACTTAACCTCCACTGCCTAGTACTTGCTGTTTTCTGTCTTAGAAGAGGGAAGGTAAGGGTTTAAAAAGAAAGGGTCAGAGATAGTATTCAAACTCAGATCTTCTTAAGATTCAACACTCAACACCTTCTACCCTACTTCCCCCTGCTGCAATCTGGCACTTACAGTCTGAACAGCATACTAAGCATTTAATTATACTGCCCTTGAGAACCATGGGGATTTTCTATCTGCCTAAGTATATTTTAGGTTCCAATCACATTTATTTGGTATCTTCTACCATTCTTTAGTCTTAAGACTAGACACACGGAAGGCATAAAAAACTTGACCTTCCTCACTTTAATCTCTTTCCTTAACAGTAAGGTGGTTTCACAGATTTGAAAGATTCAACAAGGATTTAGGAAGAGTCTCCTAGCCACAAGACACTGTGCTAGGTACTAGAGATACAAAGTAAAAACAAAACAGAAATTAGCCCAAGAGCTCAAAGAGCTGACATTCTACTAAGAATATTCAATAAGTTTAAAGGTAAGTGCAATATAAAGTAAGGAATAAAAGGCAAAGGAGAGCTCAAAGTACTCTTGAAATATTTGGAAAGAGAAAGAATACTAATAGCCATGGGGAAAATGGGAGGGACAATCAGGGAACGTTATACAGAGTTGGCTAGTTTCTAAATTGAGAGTCTTAAGAGAGGAATGGAGGTAATCTGAAGGCATAAGAGGCTGATATGTGGTAGGAAATCAGAAATAGGTTAAAAGATCAATTTGACTAGAATATAATGAAGGAATCAATAAACACTTATTAAGTACCTCTTCTGTCCCAAGTACTGTGATTGATGCTGGAGACACAAATAAATACAAAAATGAATGAAAGAAGCTCAACTCTCAAGATACTTACATTCTAAGAGGGGAGATAAGTACATATTTAAATATAGATAGAACAAATATAAATATAATACAAATAAACATAAAGTAGTCAACTACAAAGAAGCTTGTAAGGATAGGAATTAGGAAGTCAGGACAATGTCTATGTTATCTCAAAGGAAGAGAGAGTTCTGTGCGGCTGAGGTAAGAATGGAGTGTATTCCATATATGAGAGCCAACAGCCACGGCAGATAAGAGGTCACAGTCTGAGTGAAGGAAGGGGAATTATGTATAATGAAGTTGAAAGATAAATTGTGGCCAACTTGTTTAGCTTTAAAGGCTAAAATGAAAACTGCATTTTATCCTACAGGAAATAGGGAGTCACTGAAATTTAACTGAATAGGGAATAACATGATAAGCTCTGCAATGAATGAAAATCACTTTGTATAGGCATTATGTAAGTTGGACTAGAGAAGGGACTGAAAGCAAGGTGACCAACTGGAAGGCCAACTGCAATAACCTAGGTCAAGAGTTCTTAATCTGAGATCAACAAAATTGATAGTCTTCAGTTAACAAGGAGAAGAGAGAGGTGGGAGTCTTGAGAGAAGATTTATAAGAGTTTCTGTGGGAAGTGAGATAAGAAATCCCTTAGGGAGAAATAAAATTATGCTCTCCATGCAGTAAGGGAACAGTACAGTTCAAACTGGATAATATGAATTTATAATGTACCGCAAGGATTAAGCTGAGAAGCCAACAGGGGCTACCACCTGCAAAGTAATATCCAAGACAAGAATCCCAAACCAAAGGGAAGCCCACAAGCCTATGACACTAAACTCATAGAGCTTTTTAGCTTATTGACAGTAACTGAATCTAACATCTTCCAATTTTACTGGAATTCTAAATGGGCAAGCCCATAAGCATGTTACTTAGACCAAAACCCATCCCTGAAAAACCCAAATCAGGGAGGCAATGATCAGTGCCCTAGATTTCAGAAAGCACTGAAACCTACAGGTCTCCAGCCTGAACTGTCCCTGAGATCCTGGAATAACATAATTCTCAATATTTTAAAAAAGAATTCTACCATAAGGAGCCATAATAGGGGGCAGAGCCAAGATGGCAGAGAAGGTACACAGAATGATCTAATATCTACCAAATTATCCTCCAAAACACCATGACAACACCTCAGAATGAATTGTTGAACAGTATAACCCACAAAAAGACACAAAGTAAAGTTTCGGTACAAAACAACTGAGAAGGCCAACACTAGGAATCTAGTGTACTGGGGTGGAAATGGACTGAGATGTGCCAAGGCAGGTCCCACCATAGCAACAGGCTTTGGGCATAGCTGAAGCAGCAGCAAGTTTCCAGAATTCTCAGCCACATATGGTTTAGAGGAGAGGTGGTGGTGTCAGACAACTGCTCAGAAGGAGATAGAGGGATGTCTTTACTGGCATTAGGTACAAAATTCTTGTCACATTGCCCACAAGCAGATCTAGGTCGCAGTCTGAGGGCATAATCTCAAAGTGAGGAGAAGCACTAGCAGATACCAATACTTGAGGCCATAGGGGAATAGGGGGTCTGGGTTACAGTTCCAAGGGTAAGAGTGCTTGGGGTTATTCACAGACTAGAGCATAGGCCAGGAGAGAATCAAACACACTTTTCCTTACATCATACCACCTTGGAAGAACTGAAAGTAGACAGATTCCCCAGTGCCAGCTCTGAAGGCAGCTCCACAAAGAATCTGAAGCTTGGAATAGTGCTCCCTTCACCACAGTTTCAGAACTTAACTGTAATCAGTTTTCTAAATTAAAAGAAAAAGGCTGGAAAATGAATAAACAACAACAACAAAAAAAGAAATTCAACATAGAAAGTTATTTTGGTGACTGAGAAGATCAAAACAAACTCAAAAGAAGACAACAAAGTCAATACCACTGTATCCAAAGCCTTCAAGAAAAATATTAGTTGCTCTCAAATCCAAAAAGAATTAATGTGGGAGCTCAAAAAGGATTTTAAGAATCAAATAAAGGAGGCAAAAGAAAAACAAGGAAAATAAATGAGAGTGATACAGGAAACTCATTTTAAAAGAGTCAACAGCTTGGTAAAGAAGGCACAAAAAAAAAAAAAGAATGGGCCAAAATGCAACAAAAATCCAAAGAACTCGTTAAAAAGAAAGCAGAATTGGCCAAAAGGAAAAATATATACAAAAATGCACTAAAGAGAAGAATTCTTTTAAAAGTAGGATTGGACCACATGGAAAAGAGGTACAAAAATTCACTAAAGAAAAGAACATTTTAAAAAGCATAACTAGACAAATAGAAAAGGAGGTACAAAATCTCACTCAAGAAATTAATGCTTTAAAAATGAGAACTGGACAAGTGGAAGCTAATGGCTCCATGAGACATCAAGAAACAATCAAAGTCAAAAGAATGAAAAAAATAGAAGAAAATGTGAAATACCTCATGGGAAAAACAACTGATCTGGAAAATAAATCCAGGAGAGATAATCTAAGAATTATTGGACTACCTAAAAACCATAATCAAAAAAAGGGGCTTAGACATTCTTTCAAGAAATCAGCAAGGAAAACTACCCTGACCTTCTAGAACCAGAGAGAAAAATAGAAATCAAAAGAATCCACTTTTCACCCCTTGAAAGAGATCCCAAAAGGATAACTCCCAGGAATATTATAGCCAAATTCCAGAACTACCAGGTCAAGAAGAAAACAATGCAAATAGCAAAAAAGAAACAATTCAAATATCATGAAACTACAGTTAGGATAACAAAAGATTTAGCAGTTTCTACATTAAAGGATCAGAGGGCAAAGAAGCTAGGACTTCAGTCAAGAATCACTTACCCTAGCAAACTGATCATAATCCTTCAGGGGAATAAAGATTTTGTTCAACGAAATAAGAGGACTTTCAAACATTCTTGATGAAAAGACCAAAGCTGAATTGACAGATACAAGACTCAAAAGAATCATAAAAAGGTAAAGAGGAAAGAGAAATCAAAAGACATTCCAGAAAGGTTAAATTGTGTACATCTCTACATAGGGAAATAATTCTTGTAACTCCAAAGAACTTTGGCATTATTAGGGCAGTTAGAAGGAGTATACCTAGACAGAGGGCAAGGGTTTGAGTTGAATATGATGGGATGTCATAAAAAATAAATAAAATTAAGGCATGAGAAAGAGGAATACATTTCAAGGAAGGAGAATGGAAAAATATTACACATAAAAGAGGTATGAAAGAGAGCATGTGAACCTTACTCTCATCAGAACTGGCTCAATGAGAGAAAAATTGAGTAGAGAAATTATCATATCCTATAGGGAAGTAGGAGAGGAAGGGGATAAGAGAAAGGTGGTAAGGCTGATAAAAAAGAAGGTAAATTGGGGGAGATGGAGGTCAGAAACCAAATGGGTAAATAGGATGGAAAGCAATACACAGTAATCATAATGGTGCGAACATTTTTTACAAGTCTCCCTAATAAAGGCCTCATTTCTCAAATACACAGAAAAACTTGAATATATAATAATAATATTGATAAATGGTCAAGGAATATAAACAGGAAGTTCTTGAAGTAATTAAAGCTCTCTTATAATAATGCAGAAAATACTTTAAATCACTATTAATTGGAGAAACACAAATTAAAACAACTCTGAGGTATCACCCCACACCTATCAGATTGGATATTATGTTAAAAAAAAAAAAGTGACAAAACTTGGAGATATGGGAATGTTGAGACACGAATGTACCATTAGGGGAGTTGCAAACTGATCCAGTCATTCAGGAGAGTAATTTGGACCTATACCCAGAGGACTATAACAGTACATACCATTTGATCTAACAACACCATTATTAGGTTTGTATCCCCAAAGAGATAAAAAATTAAAAGGAGGATTTATACACATAACAATATTTAACAGAGCTCTTACTGGAGAGGCAAAGAATTGGAAACTGAGGGAGATACCCATCAATTGGGGAATGGCTAAGTTACAGTATATAACTAAAATGGAATACTACTGTGCTCTAAGAAATGACAAGCAGGAGGATCTCAGAAAAACTTGAAAAGACTTTCATGAACTAAAGCAGAGTGAAATAAGTAGAACCAGGAGAACAATGTACACAGTGACAGGAATACTATACAGTGAACAACTGTGAATAACTGCTATTTTCAGCAATACAATGTATGTAAATGGAATTAGCTCACCCATATTCATTCTTTAGACTTTAGCCACCAGGAATAATGTCATCCCACCCAACTTAGAATTAAGTGGGGAGGGGGGAGGTCTGTGACCCACATGTGATAGTGACAAATCAAAAACAAGTGACTGGCCCCTAGGCCAGGGTTGAGGCTGCCATTTGTCCACGTAAAACTGGAGGTGGACGCAGGAAGTGACAAAAGCTGCTATCTTTTAAATATGATGGTAACTTCCTTTGAGGGGCCTTTTTGCCTTTTGAACTTGGAGTTGGAGGAGCTCGGGTGAGACCTCAGACTGTTTCCCCTTGAATTGTCACGTGGGTAAGTTAAGCTGACTCTCTTTCCTTTTTCCCTTGGCGTTTCTGGAGGCTCTACCCTCAAGAGGCCTCTCAGCTTGGAGGAGGCCTTGTGGCTAGAAGCCTTGTTTAATTAACCTCTGGTCCCCTTATGCTGGGGCCTCTGAAGCCATACCTGATTAGGGCCTCTGGTCTAGGCCAGAGTTTTTCTCTCTCATTTTCCCTACCTTCAACCTTCCTAATTGTAAATAAACCACCATAAAAGTCATCCTGACTTGGGTCTCTTATTTTGGAATCAAGTAATCAATTCCTGGCAACCAAACTTTAAATATCCAGTCCAACCATAATCCTTCCCATTTTCCCCTTTACAAATGATTCAAAACTATCCCAAAGGGCTCATGATAAAAAATATCACATGCTTCCAGAGAAAAAGAACTAATAGTCTGAATCCAGACCAAAGCAAACTTAACTTTTTGAGTTTCCTTCCACAAAAGGATTAGTATGGAAAAATGTTTTACATGATTGCACATGTAAAATCTATAAGAGGGCTGAGGCGGACATGATTGGGGATGTGGACTCGAAACTACCACACCAATGCAACTAACAACAATTTGGAAATAGGCCCTGAACAAGGACACATGTTACAACCAGTGGAAATGTGCGTTGGCCATGGGTGGGGGGAGAGCAGGGGGGTGAAGGGGAAAGTAGGGGCATAAAGTATGTAAACAGGTTAAAAATGAATATTAATAAATGTTTAATAATTTGAAAAAAAATCTATAAGAGTACTTACCACCTTAATAGGACTAGGGGTGGGAGGAGGGAGAAAATTTATGACTCAATATTATTTGAATAATATTAGAATAATGTTATTTTTGAATAATATTTGAATAATATTAGAATAATGTTAGAAACTTTTTACATGTAATTTTAAGAGGGAAATTACATAACATTTAATTTAAAAAAAAAAAGGACTATGATAGAGGGAATTTAATTAGAAAGAGGACCTAGGAGTGGTTCTGGTGATGTTAAAAGAATGGAAAGTTTTGCTGATCTTTAAAGATAGAAAGGGAAGAGAAGAGGGATACATAGAGTGAGGAAGAAGGAAAAGGAAGGTTATCTCACATAATCAAGGTATGCAATTAGAAGTCTATAAAAACAAGAAGGAAAGGGAATGGAGAGAGTAGCTAAGCAACTGCTCAAAGAAGGGAAGAATGTATAGGTGGGTACAGAAATAAATTTTATTCAACAAGGAAACAAGAAGGAAAAGAAAGGCTAAGGAATAAAAAGGGTAGTTTAAAGGAGGGATTAGTTCTAAGCAAAATAAATTCCAACTAAAGATGTACAAAAAACTTATAAGTACCTCTTTTTGTGGTGGCCAAGAATTGTAAACTGAGGGGATATCTATCAATTGAAGAATGGCTAAACAAGTTATGGTATATAAAAGTAATATACAGTGGTACCTTGATATATGAGTACCTCAAGTCACAAGCAATTTGAGATATGAGCAGTCGCGATCAGGAATTTTTGCTTTAAGTGGAGTAGATATTTGAATCAAGTTTCCGCCACCCTCCACTAGATAACCTGCTAAACTTTAGGTTTCACAAGTTACACAAGGCTGTCTCATTTAGTTCAGTGTTTATCTGGCTGTGCAAGCATCTGTATTAAATTGCTTTTGCCTTCTTTATTTTTGTCATTATTATCAGTTTTTTGGGCAAATTTCTTAACTTTTAACCATGGGTCCTGATAACAGAAGAATTGAAGGAGTTACAGCAGCAGCAGCAGATGAGGTTTTGCAGGAAATTAGTGGGGAGGAGCCCGAGGTGAATGAGGTAATCAGTACAAGTGAGATTAAGGAAATGTGGAGGATTTGGAAAAAATTAAACAGTTTATTGAAAAGACATACCCAGAAAAAGTTGCAACAGGTCGTTGTTGGAACTGTGTAACAACACTTGTTTCACACATTATTGAAACGTTCTGAAAGGAAGGAAGAAACAAACTTCCATGGAAAGGTTTTTGTTGAAATGGCCTCTAAGTGAAATTAAGGAAACTATGGCAAAAAAGCCAAAATTTAATGAAGAAAATGATGATAATTCAGTAAAGTGAAAAAACAGTAATTAAGTTTAACAATAAAATTACACATCATAAATAATGTGTAAGGTCAATTTTGCATTTAAAATGTAACATTATATCTGTAGAGAGTAAGTTATGTTAAGCAATAGCAACAAAAGAAAAATCTCCGCCAGCATCTTCGCCTGACCTTGAAGGTAAATAACATTTTATAAGTAAGTTTATTTCTATACATTCTTTCTTATTATCTATAAATATATTTATTTGTTATTTATAAAGTACATTTTTTGTATTTAAAAGCATATAAAACAAAAAGTTTGTGTGGCTTTTTATTTTGGGGATGGAACAGATTAATTGCATATTCATTTAAATGGGGAAATTCAATTTGACACACAAGCAAACTGATTTACAAGCTTGGCCATGAAACAAATTAAACTCATGTGTCAAGGCACCACTGTTATCTTCTGCAAAACAAAGGGCATAGTTTTAGAGAAACCAGAAGACCTACATGAACTGATGCAGACTAAAATGAGAACCAGTATGATCATTTATACAATGACAACAATATTGCACTAACCAACCATGATTCCAAAGGACTTATCATGAAACATGCTAACTACCTCCTGACCAAAAACTCAAGAGGGCAAAATGAAACATCTTTTTTTTTTTTAATACAGGCAATGAAAAAAATTTTGTGTGATTATACATACTTGTATTAAAGTTTGTTTTTCTTTTTCAATGGGAGGTATGAGAGGAGATGGCTGCAGGAAAAGAGAGGAAGGAAGAGGGTGGGAGAACATTTGGAACTCAAAATTTTTTTAAAATGTCAAAAATTACATACATATAATTGAGAAAAATACTTTTAAAACAAGATAGGAGAGAAGGTAAATTTGTGCTAATTGAAAAAAATTAAAATTTAATTTTATAAAAGCAATAGAAAATATTGCAATGCACCCAGTTTGCACAACTGTGACTTCTTCCAGATCTGTTTAGCAGCACATAATTAGGAATAGCGCTAGTTGGTAGGCTTAATCTGGGCCTAGTTTTTGGTAAGGGATGAGAAGAGATAGGACAGGAGAGCAAGAGATTCAAGAGTAGATACAGAATGGACCTGAAGTGCCTAACTATAGGGTCAAGACTGGAAATGAAAGAATGTGAATTGAGAGGATGGTCTGAGATGAGACTGAAAGGTAAAGAGTTCAGAGTTATTAATGAGGAAGGAATAGGTTTGGGAGAGGTAAAGCACAGAATCAGAGGTTACAGTCAAATAAAGGAGCATCAGAGTTTCTTTCTTTTTCTTTTAAACCCTTACCTTCCTTTTAGAATCAATACTATGTATTGGTTCCAAAGCAGAAGAGCTGTAAGGGCTAGGCAATGGGGGTTAAGTGACTTGCCCAGGGTCACACAGCTAGGAAGTGTCTACGGTCAGTTTTGAACCTAGGACCTCCTGTCTAGGTCTGGCTCTCAATTTACGGAGCTACTCAGTTGCCCTTCCAGAGTTTCTGATTAAGGGAAGTAGACTAGTTGTTAATGGTGAGATCCTGGATGAGATTAGCACTATGTATAACTAGGGCTGTATGTAAGAGAAAGTCACAGAATTCAGGAGACTGAGGAATTGGGAGATTCCAGAATCTGAGGAGAGTATCAATATGGACATACTGCAATCTCACAGCAGAAGGGTAGGTACTGGGGAAAAGAGGAAGAAAGAAGGGGTAGTGATGTAAAATAAGGCTAGAAGGGCAAACTAGAGTCAGACTGTGAAACACTCAAATACCAAGCTAATGGACAAAAGGCAATTGCCCAAGACAATCTAAGGAAAGTCAAAAGATTAAAAGCAGAATGCTGAAAACAGCCTGGATTGAACAGTCAAAATCTATTTGCAGCATCCTTTATTTCTACTTTCTTGTTTGGCAGGATGGTAAAGTGCAAAGAAAATGAACCTAAACTCAGAAAACCTGTTTGAGGTACTCTTCCTTTATACACCCTGGGCAAGTTATTTTAGTTCTTTGACTTTAAAACTAGAAATAGGTGGTGTAAGAACTATTATTCACAGTTTATAGATAAGGGATTGAGGTTAAAATTTTTTGTACACAAGAAAGGGCTTCACAAGAACGTTCTAGACCAGGTGTCATACATTTTGCACATTAATTGGGAAATGTTTAACAAAAAATAAAAAGGCAACATAAATAATGCTAATCTGTGGTTTTCTAAGG
This sequence comes from Gracilinanus agilis, assembly GCF_016433145.1. Lineage (NCBI taxonomy): Eukaryota > Metazoa > Chordata > Mammalia > Didelphimorphia > Didelphidae > Gracilinanus > Gracilinanus agilis. The sequence continues at coordinate 60,005,531 of NC_058131.1, read as the reverse complement.
CTTATGGTCCTCCAGGATCAGTTTCTTTGAGTTTGACATTAGTCCTCTAGATAAACAAACCTATCAAGCAGACAAAAATAACTTCAACATTTCCTTTCCATCTCCAACTTAAAAGTATCCAATCCAAGACATATCCCATTAGGCTCAGAGCTCAACCTCAGCATAGCCATTTAGTACTTCAATGCCTCTAACAAAATTGGTTTTATCTAGATAAAATAATCCTCAGCAAAGATACAGGCACTTTCACTGGGCCCTTCTATAAACAATGCTTCTCCTCACCTTTGTTGTCTAACCCACACCCATTAATGGGAATGGGGACACTAACGGGAACTTTAGGCCAAAGTAAGCAATTACTGTCAACTTTGAGACTGATGTAGTTTGGCACTGTCATTTAAAAATAAGAGCAAATGTTTAACTTATTTAGACTGTGTAGAATGTAAAGACAGAAAGCTTTAAAAAAAAATAAAAGGAAATGTTTAATTTACACTGGCAGGGGCAAGAAATTTCAGTCTAACAAATTAAGTAGTAAGCTACAGATCCAGTCCTAACTAAAAGAATCTTTATCAAACCTAACTTTCCTGTTTGTACCTCTTTTGCAGTTATATACTATTCTGTATTATAAGATCAATGAATACCAGTCTTGAATCTCCTCTCTGTTCCTCTCTCCTGGCAGAAGGTCTAGACCTGACCCATGTGGGCATTTAATAAACATTCATCAAACTTAAGTGTATATTAAGTTTAGGCAACCTAATGAACCATGATAAAGAACTAAATCCTCATTCTGAATCTGAAACAAAATGAAAAACTCAAAAGAATTATTTTATTCACTTAGAAAATATAGTTACCATGTTCAATAATAAAGAACAGAGTACAAATCAAAGAACTCTTGAAATCTGATACCCCACTTGACAGGTAACACACCTGCAGAGTTATCACTTTTGTTTTTTCCCCTAAGTTCAAAGGCCAGAGTTTGTTCTTGTTATTCCATGTTTATTAGCCTAAAAGTCTGTTTTACTGGATGTCTAACAAACATCTTAAACCAAACGTGTCTAAAACAGAACTCATTATCTTTCCCCAAAATCCTTCTCCTCTCCTACTTTGCAGCAGACAATATCATCCTCCTAGGCCCTCAGGCTCAAGACTTAGATGTCATCTCTTACCCCTCACTAACTTTCATCCCAAATCACACACTCCCCATATCTGTTCTGTTACCAAGGCCTGTTGATTTCATCTTTGCAGCATCTCTTCAATATACCGCCTTCTCTCTCTCCATTCCAATCCATCTTCCATTCAGCCACTAAATTGATTTCCCTAAAATGCAGGTCCAATCATTATTTCTTCCCTACTCAATAAACATCAATGACCCTCTGTTGCCTCCAGGAACAAATACACAAGACTCTGCTTGGCATTCAAGGTCCTTCAAAACCTAGTCCCTTCCTAGGTCTTAATTCCCAATCTACTCTTCCTTCTGTTAATTAGTTCCTATTTATCCTGCATATAACTTGCTTTAAATATATTTCATGTTGTCTCCCTTGCCTCTTTTAGTATCCTGAGCTTAGAGTGGTTCCTGGAACTCAATAGGCAATTAATAAATGTTTACAAATTTATTTTTAAGAACCTTATCAAACTCAATTGAGAATCAGGATCAAGAAGTTATACAGTAGTAACTCCATAATGTGTCTCCAAAATAATGTCCTTTTACCCAGGTCATTTATGACTTGACGTTGAGTACCATAAGGAGACTGGGGCTGGGAGATGCCATGACAATTAATTTCAAAGATTAAAGGACTTTACTATGTATAAGACTCTGTACTAGGTGTTGCAAGAGACATAAAGAAATTCTCCACATCCCTTAAAATTCAACTTAAATGCTACTTCTTCCACAAGTGATACCCAATAGGCCTTCCCCCCTCAGGCCTCAAAGAGTACTTTGTCTTTCACCTCTTAATGCACATACATATCCTGAATTACAACTATCTGTGGAGGGTCTTATCTAAACTTTCTGTTTCCCCAGAATCCAATACTCTGTACACAAGGGATTAATATATATTTATTAAAAGATATGGTCCTGGACTTCCTGGTTAAGATGGCAGCAGAGTAAAAAGCAGCTGCTTAACCTCTCCTAACCGAAACATATAGGACTCCTCAAGGGGACATAAAAACAAATCCAGACAAACGAAGGGACCCCATAACAGGGCACAGTGTTGAAGGTATGTGGGTTCGGGCATTTCCATGCAATAAAGGGGTGAAACAGCTCTCACTAAAACGCAAGCTGAGCAATCCCCTACAGTGCCAAAGCCAGCGCAAAAGAGTTAGAGCACGTTTGGGGCACCCATTAAGTCACTGGCAGCTCCAGGACCTGCTCCTGAGAGCAGCAAGACTTAAGACCCGAAGAGGCTAAAGAACGCGTGGACTTTGAACACATTGAACGCAGGTGCAGGTGAAGGCGCAGACCTTGAGTGGGGACCCAGTGCAGACGGGTGCATAACTGTGGAAGCAGCTCCCTGAGACGGTGGTTAAAGGAGCTTCAGGCAGAGGAACAAGCAAGGGGAGCACCAGGAGGCTTGACCCTGAGAACAACTAGACCTGAGACCTCAGGAGCCTAAAGAGCGCAGACAGACCCTTGGCATGAGGATAAAGCGGAGAAGGCGCTGGGCTAACAATGGCAAGCCAGAATCAGGAACCCCAGAAGAGAAAGATCAACAAAAAGAAATCTTTAACACTCGACAACTTTTACACAGAGTAAATCCAGACAACAGAGCAAACAGAGAACAAACAAGTAATCATATCTAAACCTTCCAAAAATAATGAAAACTGGTCACAAGCTCTTGAAGAGTTCAAATCTGAGATGACAAGAAAGATGTAAGGGATTTGGTGAGAGAAGTGGGAAATAGCTCAAAAGGAAATTAACAGGTTAGAAGACAGAAACTCCCAATTGGAGAAAGATGCCCAAAAATCAAACGAAATGGTAAGGAAAATGGAAACCAAAACCAGGCAAGAAAATAACAGTTTAAAAGGCAGAATTTCGCAATTGGAAAGTGAGGCAAGTAAATTGAAGACCAGAAATGATCAGACTGTAAAGGAAAACCAGTCTTTAAAGGCTAGAATCGACCAATTAGAGGCTAATGATCTCTCAAGAAAACGAGAATAAATAAAGCAAAGGCAAAAGACTGATAAAATAGAAGGAAACTTGAAATATCTCAATGAGAAATTGACAATTCAAGAAAACAGGTCTAGAAGAGACAATTTGAGAATCACTGGTCTTCCTGAAAAAGCAGAAATTAATAGACATTTGGATGCCATACTAAAAGAAATTATTCAGCAAAACTGCCCTGAAGTTCTACAACAAAAGGGCAATATCGACATTGAAAGGATCCATAGATCACCCTCTACACTAGACACTGAAAAGACAACCCCCCAGGAATATAATAGCCAAATTCAAGAGCTTCCAAGTAAAAGAAAAAAAATTTTACAAGAAGCCAGAAAGAGACAATTCAGATATCAAGGAGCACCAATCAGGATCACACAGGATCTGGCAGCCTCCACGCTAAAAGACGGCAAGGCTTGGAATATGATATTCAGACAGGCAAGAGAACTGGGTCTACAACCAAGGATCACCTACCCATCAAAACTGACTATATACTTCCAGGGGAAAGTATGGGCATTCAACAAGATAGAAGATTTCCAAACATTTGCACAGAAAAGACCAGGACTAAATGGAAAGTTCAATATCCAACCACAAAAATCAAGAGAAACATGAAAAGGTAAATAAGAAACAGAGGGGAAAGAAAGAAAACTCTTATTTTTTAAATTTGCCTCTTTAAGGGCTTCAATAAGATCTAATTATTTGTATTCCTATGTGAAGAAATGTTATGTGTAATTCTCTGTAGTGAACTCTAATCACTATTATAGTTTTCACTATTATAGTAATTAGAAGAATTATTCATAGGGAGAGGTTGGAGTACTATATGGTCTAAGATGATATGGGGGTGGGAAAGAGGGGGATGAATAGTAGAGGGCACGAAGAAAAACTTGAATGAATAAGAAGAATAGGATATTCTATTACATACCAAAGAGGGCATGGGAAGGGGAGGGGATGAATACTATTATAAGAAGGAGGGGAAGAGAGCATCAAGAGGTAATATTTAAACCTTACCCTCAGTGGAATTAACCCTAAGAGGGAAGTGTAGCTATATCCATTCGGATATAGAACTCTATCTAACCCTACTGAGAAAGTCAGAAAGGATAAACCAAGGGGAGCAGAGGAGTGGGGAGGTCAAAAAAGGGAGGGGAGAAAAAGGGGGAGGGAATTCATTAGGCCTTAAAAATAAAAAAGAGGGGCATAATAAGAGAGGAGATAGAAAGGGAAGTAAATCAAGGGAGGGGACCAGGGTTACTGGCTTAAAGCAAACCACTGGTTTAAAAGGAAATAGTGTAAGAAGAAAGAGTGGAACTAGGAGAGGATACCAAAATGTTGGAGAATACACAACTGATAATTATAACTCTGAATGTGAATGGGATGAACTCACCCATAAAATGGAAGCAAATTGCAGAGTGGATTAGAAACCAAAATCCTACCATATGTTGTCTACAAGAAACACATATGAGGCAGGTAGACCTACACAGGTTTAAGGTAAAGGGCTTGAGCAAAATCTTTTGGTCTTCAAATGAGAAAAAGAAGGCAGGAGTGGCGATCATGATTTCTGACAAAGCCAAAGTAAAAATAAATATGATTTAAAAAGACAGGGAAGGTAATTATATCCTGATAAAAGGCAGTATAGACAATGAGAAAATAATAGTACTCAATATGTATGCATCAAATGGCATAGCAGCCAAATTCATAAAGGAGAAACTGGCAGAGCTCAAGAAGGAAATAGATAGTAAAACCATACTAGTAGGAAATCTAAATATTCCTCTTTCAGATCTAGATAAATCAAACCAAAAAATAAATAAGAAAGAGGTAAGAGAGGTGAATGAAATCCTAGAAAAACTAGATTTAATAGATATGTGGAGAAAAATAAATAGGGACAAAAAGGAATACACCTTCTTTTCAGCTGCACATGGTACATTCACAAAGATTGACCATGTAATAGGGCATAGAAACATTGCAAACAAATGCAAAAGAGCAGAAATAATAAATGTAACCTTCTCAGATCATAATGCGATAAAACTAATAATTAGTAAGGGCACCTGGACAGATAAATCAAAAACTAATTAGAAATTAAATAATATGATTCTCCAAAACCAGCTAGTCAAAGAAGAAATCATAGAAACAATCAACAATTTCATTGAAGAGAATGACAATGATGAGACATCCTACCAAACTCTGTGGGATGCAGCTAAGGCAGTACTCAGGGGGAAATTCATATCCTTGAGTGCATATATTAACAAATTAGGGAGGATAATCCCATATCAGAAAAAGAAATTGAACAAGCCATCAAAGAACTCCCTAAGAAAAAATCTCCAGGGCCGCATGGATTCACAAGTGAATTCTATCAAACATTCAAAGAACAACTAACTAATACCAAAACTATACAAATTATTTGATATAATAAGCAAAGAAGGAGTCCTAACAAATTCCTTTTATGACACAAATATGGTACTGATTCCAAAGCCAGGGAGATCAAAAACAGAGAAAGAAAACTACAGACCAATCTCTCTAATGAATATAGATGCAAAAATCTTAAATAGAATACCAGCAAATAGACTCCAGCAAGTGATCAAGAGGATTATCCACCATGATCAGGTGGGATTTATACCAGGAATGCAAGGATGGTTCAACATTAGGAAAACCATCCACATAACTGACCATATCAACAATCTAACAAACAAAAATCACATGATTATCTCAATAGATGCTGAAAAAGCCTTTGACAAAATACAGCATCCATTCCTATTGAAAACACTGGAAAGTATAGGAATAGAAGGACCTTTCCTAAAAATAATAAACAGTATATATCTAAAACCATCAACAAGCATCATATGCAATGGGGATAAATTAGAAGCCTTCCCAATAAGATCAGGAGTGAAACAAGGATGCCCATTATCACCTCTATTATTTAACATTGTACTAAAAAACACTAGCAGTGCA
>NC_058131.1:59964647-59996668 GCF_016433145.1 Gracilinanus agilis | reverse complement strand
ACAAAATAAATGCACATAAATCATCAGCATTTCTATATATTTCCAACACATTAGAGCAGCAAGAGGTAGAAAGAGAAACACCATTTAAAATCACCCTAGACAATATAAAATACTTAGGAATCTATCTACCAAAACAAACACAGCAATTATACAAAAACAACTACAAAACACTTTCCAAACAAATAAAACTGGATCTAAACAATTGGAAAAACATTGATTGCTCCAGGGTAGGACGAGCTAACATAATAAAAATGACCATTCTACCAAAATTAATTTACCTATTTAGCGCCATACCTATCAAACTACCAAAAAACTTTTTCACTGAATTAGAAAAAACTATAACAAAGTTCATTTAGAATAACAAAAAATCAAGAACATCAAGGGAAATAATAAAAAAAAATGTGAAGGAAGGTGGCTTAGCAGTACCAGATATTAAACTATACTATAAAGCAGCGGTCATCAAAACGGTATGGTATTGGCTAAGAGACAGAAGGGAGGATCAGTGGAATAGACTTGGGGTAAGTGACATCAGCAAGACAGTGTATGATAAACCCAAAAGAGCCCAACTTTTGGGACAAAAATCCACTATTTGAAAAAAACTGCTGGGAAATTTGGAAAACAATGTGGGAGAGATTAGGTTTGGATCAACATCTCACACTCTACACCAAGATAAATTCAGAATGGGTAAATGACTTGAATATAAAGAGGGAAACTATAAAAAAATTAAGTGAACACAGAATAGTATACCTGTAAGATCTCTGGGAAAGGAAAGATTTTAAAACCAAGCAAGAGTTAGAGAAAATTACAAAATGTAAAGTAAATAATTTTGATTATATTAAATTAAAAAGCTTTTGTTCAAACAAAAACAATGCAAACAAAATCAGAAGGGAAACAACAAATTGGGAAAAAAATCTTTATAACAAAAAACTCTGACAGGGGTCTAATTACTCAAATATACAAGGAGTTAAATCAATTGTATAAAAAAATCAAGCCATCCCCCAATCGATAAATGGGCAAGGGACATGAATAGGTAATTTTCAGGTAAAGAAATCAAAAGTATCAATAAGCACATGAGAAAGTGCTCTAAATCTCTAATAATTAGAGAAATGCAAATCAAAACAACTCTGAGGTATCACCTCTCACCTAGAAGATTGGCTAAAATGAGAGAAGGGGAGAGCAGTGAATGTTGATGGGGATGTGGCAAAATTGGGACATTAATGCATTGCTGGTGGAGTTGTGAACTGATCCAACCATTCTTGATGGCAATATGGAACTATGCTCAAAGGGCTGTAAAAGAATGCCTGCCCTTTGATCCAGCCATACCATTGTTGGGGTTTTACCCCAAAGAGATCATAGATAAACAGACTTGTACAAAAATATTTATAGCTGTGCTTTTTGTGGTGGCAAAAAACTGGAATATGAGGGTATGCCCTTCAATTGGGGAATGGCTGAACAAATTGTGGTATATGCTGGTGATGGAATACTATTGTGCTCAAAGGAATAATAAACTGGAGGAATTCCATGTGGACTAGAAAGACCTCCAGGAATTGATGCAGAGTGAAAGGAGCAGAGCCAGAAGAACATTGTACACAGAGACCAATATACTGTGGTAAAATAGAATGTAATGGACTTCTGTACTGGCATCAATGCAATGACCCCAGGACAGTTCTGAGGGACTTATGGTAAAGAATGCTACCCACATTCAGAGGAAGAACTACAGGAGTGGAAATAGAAGAAAAGCAACTGCTTGAACACATGGGTTGAGGTGGACATGATTGGAGATGTAGACTCAAAACTACCACAACAATGCAACACAATGTAACTATCAACAATTTGGAAATAGGTCTTGATCAATGACACATGTCAAAACCAGTGGAAATGCATATCGGCTGTGGGGTGGAGGGGAGGAGAGGGGGGTGAAGGGGAAAGTAAGAGCATGAATCACGTAACCATGTTAACTTTTCTAAAAAATAAAAATTATTAAATGGAAAAAAAAAAGATATGGTGCTAACACTTCCAGGTCATACAATCTCTCTCTGGACCTCAAAAACTTCACCAAAATGGGAATTAAGCACATGAAATAAAGCAATTCCAGCTGTCCCCATAGACCAAGATCCAAAGAACCCTATGTAAGGTAACAATTTGATGAATTAACAACAGAGAAGGCCAATTCCTAACCCTACAGCTCTCATTCAGGACTAGCTCCCTGGATTAATCCAGGTTCTGGGCAGAAACTTGCTCTTCCTAGGACCACAGAGTGCCAAAAATTCTATGCCTCCACATTGTTCAGCTCTGGGGAAAGACAAGAGGGACCTGGAAACTGACTGGTGTGGCAGCTTCATTAAGCCTGAGGGAAAGAAGCTGACATTCAGCCACTATTCCAAGGGGTCCCTATTAACCCTCTACTAAGTGCCAGATACTGGGTTAAGCACTGAGGACACAAAGGCAAAAAGCAGTCCCTGCCCTGCAGGAGCTCAGAATCTAATGGTGGAGACAAGCACAAACAAGACAAAGAAAAATATATGAGAAAGAAGCTCAGAAGCAGCACTACCATTAAGCAGTTGGGAGAGGCTTCTTATACAAAGTGGGATTCTAGGAACCAGGAAAGCCAAGAGGCAAGGATGAAGAGGGAGTGAGTTCTACACATGGAGGAAAGCAAGAGAAAATGCACAGAGCTGGCAGCCAAGTGTGTAAGCACTGGCCAAAGGTGCCCAAGACAGAAATTAAGAGCACACATTTTACCTGGTGATACAAGGTTTGCAAACTGCTTTGCATTAAAAAAACAAAAAAACAAAAGTACTTTTAAGTTCTGTCTTAGAATGAATACTGTGCATTGTTGGTTTCAAGGCAGAAGAACAGCTAGGCAATCGGAGTTAAGTGACTTGCCCAGGGCCCCACAGCTAGGACGCCTCTGCGGCCAGATTTGGGCCCAGGACCTTCCCGTTCAAAGACAATTTTTTTTTACTTTTTTTTTTTTTTAAACCCTTGTACTTCGGTGTATTGTCTCATAGGTGGAAGATTGGTAAGGGTGGGCAATGGGGGTCAAGTGACTTGCCCAGGGTCACACAGCTGGGAAGTGGCTGAGGCCGGGTTTGATCAAAGACAATTTTTTAAAGAGAAATCTGAAATTTTTTTAACGCTCTCCATCCCCACAATATCCCTTGGAAGTAGGTGTGATTATTATCCTTATTTTTTATGATGAGGAAACTGAGACTCAGGGAGGTTACCCGACTTGCCCATCAAGATAAAGAGTGTGAAGCTGGATTCTTCATTACCTGATGCCTGAAAAGAGGTTAAGCCAGAACTCCCGCTTTCAGGAGAGGAAAAAGCTTTACCCACATTTCCCCATTTGATATGGTCTTAGAGGGGGTACCCAGGATCTCGCTGTTAAATGGACATAGTTAATAATAACAACGATAACAACGAGGATTGTTAATACTTATGCATCACTTGAAGGCTTGTCAGGCGCCTTCCAAACGCTGCCTAGGAGTCAGGCGCTATCAGAATACTATTTTACAGAGAAGAACATTGAGGGGCTTCCTAGCCCGGGGTCAGCCAGCTCGCCAGCGGCGGAGGCCCGGACCTGACCACGCCGGCCCGGGCCAGAGCTCCTCTCCACGCCCCTCACCCCTTCTCCCCGGCCTCATGCCCTGGGATCTCCCCTCTGCTGCGGCCGGGGGAGGTGGTAGGGGAGGAGAAGCCTTGGCCCTCCCTGACTGATGGGGTGTTCCCCGGCCTCCAATGGAGCCGAGCCCGAGGCCGAGCGGCTCCAGCAGGGACCACGAGGGCCTCAGCTGCCGGAGCCCCCCAAGGAGGCTCCGCTAGAAGGCTGCTGTGGTTGCAGGCACCAAGATCCGGGGCCCGGTGGGGCAGACATACCTGCTCCTCGGGCCGGGGAGGGAACGGCCCCTTTAAGCCCCGTCCCCCCGACCCCGGGGTAACGGAACCGCGGCGGCAGCGGCGGCGGCGTACACACCTCGGTCCTCCACGGTGTGGGAGTGGGGGGAAGAGGGGAAAACTGTTTACCATCAAGTCTCGCGAGAGGCTCCGAAGGACCGGGGAAACTTGGAGACAGCCGGCAAAGCAAGTGGCGGCGGCTTCCAGGCTCCGCCTAACATGCGCCATACGGTGCGCGAGAGCCAAGGGTCAGAGCGAGGCCCAGAGGGCAGGGCAGGTTCTCGCGATGCTTGGAGTTGCTGACGGAGAGTTGATTCAAAAAGCGAGATGTGGGCTGAGTTCGCGTAGCCTGCCCTCGGCTCAGCTGGAAGCAGCAATTTGCTGTCTGTTTTCTGAGCTCCGGGAAGGCGAGTACCCAGTCTGGAACGTCGCCCTAGTATTCATTATGCAGTGCTCTGAAGCTTATAAAAATCCTTGGTTGAAAGAATTAATCGAATTTGAAAACTGCACCAATTATCGACATTTTCTAGAACCCCCAAATGAGAGAATATAGGTAAAGCGCTTTGCAAACCTTTTAAAGCGCTATATCAATGCTAGGTGTTATTGTTAGCCTAGTAAAATGCGGCCAAAATGAGTCCTAATTTTATATTTTCCCATAATCCGTGTCGAGCTATTTATTAATCATTTGTGTTTGCAGAGCACTTCTGAATTCGTTAGTTTCACACTCTTCATGACCTCATTTGGGGTTCTCTTGGCAGCGATTTGATATTTGATAATGAGGTAACTGAAGCAGAGTGAAGTGACTTGCCCAGGTTCATACAGCTAGTAAGTTGTCTGAGGACAGATTTGAACTCAATAAAGTGAATCTTACTGCCAGGCCCTATCACACTGAGCTACCTAGCTGCTCTGTTTCTGGGTTAGGTCAAGTGCCTGATTCTAATTAAATCATGGCTTAATTTTTTTTGGTAAAGTCAACGTTAATTTCTTCTCCACTCAGGCTGAATGGTGAAGCCTATGGAGCCATTCTCTCAATGTTTTTAAAGGCATAAAGCATATGTGATTATAAAAGAAGCTATTTTATTGAAATAATTATCAAAATATTTGAAGAAAAAGTCAGGAAATCTTCCCCCCCCACCCACCCATCCTATCCTCCTTAAACCTCACAACCAGTGAATTATTCAGAGCTAGCCCTTAAGAACCTAACACTCTCCTACCTTTCCAGGACCTGATAGGCATTCTTACCCAGTGGCACTGTCCTGATAGTCCTGTTTCTGAATTTGGTAGCCTGAACCCTGATAAATAAGTATCCCTATTTTGGGATACAGGTGTCAATAATCAAGTTTTTCTTAAAGCATTATTCTGTATTGGCCTTTCAGGTAGGGGCTCCAGTAAAACTGTGGTTAGTAGGAAGACTGAGAAGCCAGGGCAATGACTGCTAAGTGAGGAATACTGTGAGTTTGCATGTGGGCTAAAGGAATCTCATCACAAGCCTAAGAGGAGGACACTATTATTATCCCCATGTTACAGATGAAGAAACAGAGAAAAATAGAGGTTAAGTGACTTGCCTAGGATCACTAAGCTTGTTTTGTCATGTCACATTTGAATTCAGGACTTCCAGATTCCAGGACTGAGATTCTTCTGCTCCCACCTAGTTTTGGTGTTTCAACCAGTTGTTTTTCTTTATACACTCTGGAAGAGATTCTTATCACTTTCCTCTTGTCACTATGTGCATGGTACCATGAGGGTTCTGCCCTCCATTTCTTAACCATCTTCCTAAAAAAAGCTGTCTACTTATATCCACTTCTATATTTTATTGGTCAACTCCAGTATCATGATACCATTCTTCTCTTGGTTCTCCCATCCAAGCCTCTACTTTTGGTCTGCTATGTTGTCATCCATAAGCTGCTTCCTAATTTGTATAACCCAAAGCTGTGTCCTACGCTCTCATCTCTTTACTGATTTCATCAGTATCCATGGGTTCAGTTCTGTTATATTCAAACATCTCTGCACCCATGAACCCCAGATCATATATAGCCAGCCATCATCTCTCCTGATATCTAGTCCTACATTATGATTGTTTCCAATTGAATGTCACTTGGAACTCAAAATATTCCAAACAGAAATGATAACTTTCCCCTAAAACTTGCCCTCCCCTTCCCTGTTTCTCTGAAGGTTACCATTCTTCCAATCCCATGCAATTTCTCGTTCTCTCACCCTACATATCCAATCCAGTGCCAGTTGTGGATTTGACAAAATGTTTCCATCCTTCTTGTCCACTCACAGCCAAGCCATCACCCTCATTCAAGTTCACATCGTTGCTGGCTTGAATCATTGCAATAAACTTATCATTTACTTCCCTGCCTCATCTCTCCTGTCACCAATCCTTCCTCCCCCCAGCTTCTATCCTAATGCACAGTTCTGACCAGGTCACCCCTCTGCTCAAAAAACTCTAGTGGCTAACTTTTTTATCTCAAGAATCAAATATTAATTCCTCTGTTTGGCATTTAAAGCCCTTCAAAAACCAGCTCCAGCCTACCATTAGAGATTTATTATATACTTTCTCCCAAGGACTCTGTGATCCAGGCAAGCTGGCCACTTTTCTGTTCTTTACAAACAACATTCCACAACTCCAATCTCTTCTAGTAGGTTGTCCTCCATGCCCAGAAGATAACATATACTTACAATCCTCTCCCCACCAAAAAAAGTACCTTATATTTATTTTATGCATACTTACACAGTACTCTAAAAGTCTTAGTATAGTTTCAAAGTTTCTGAACCGCAAATAGACTTTTGGGGCACCTTGTATGTGGATATAGCTTTTCAAATAAAATATAAATTCCTTGAGGGCAATGACTTTCACTTTTTGCCTTTTTACCCCCAGCACCTAGAACAGCAACTGGCCCATGACAGGTGCTTAGTAAATAAATACTTGGTACTTTTTTTTTTTTAAACCCTTGTACTTCGGTGTATTGTCTCACAGGTGGAAGATTGGTAAGGGTGGGCAATGGGGGTCAAGTGACTTGCCCAGGGTCACACAGCTGGGAAATGGCTGAGGCCGCGTTTGAACCTAGGACCTCTTGTCTCTAGGCCTGACTCTCACTCCACTGAGCTACCCAGCTGCCCACTTGGTACTTTTTGCCAGTAGTAACTAAGAAGTAAAAAGATTCCACCTTGTTCCATTTATTCTTCTTCATTTAGCCTATAGAAAAAGACCAAGCTGGACAGAGGGAATAATTGGAGAATCTGAGAAGGGTAAATAGCAGGAGAAGAGGAGTCAGAGGTAACAATGATTACCCTGTACAGCAGCTATATGACCTTTTGCCTATATATGCATATATACTTATGTGTACTTATATATTATTTCATGAAAAAACAATTCCACAAGAGTCATGATTTATAAATAATTTTATATATATATATGCATATATATGAGTGTACTTAATTGCATATTGCTTCATGAGAAAACAATTCCACAAAAGTCATGATTCTTAAATAATTTTACCAGGCTTATGAATACTCAATATATTTGCAATGGGATCACAAAATTAAATGCTGAATTATCAATATGTAAATAATAACAATACCTTACATTTGTATAAAGCTTCACAGTTTTGACAGCACTAGATGGTTTTCACAAGAGAGTTTTCAAATAAGATACTATGATCTAAACCAAAAACATCACACACATTATATTTCAGAACTAACTCTGTCTAAACAGGTTAGTCATTTTTACTCCAACACAATTATTCCTTTTATTCATTACATTCATTGCACAAACTAAGAATACACTTCTAAATCTGTTATTTTGTCAGATACAATACATAGTATTACACACATAATTTACTCCACATTTTAATTACCTCGGCAAACAATTGTGTTTATACCAATAAATGCTGTTGGAACTGATTATCACATAGAAAACTGTGAGATAATTTTCTTTCTAAAGGGCAAATTTTCAGTAAAAAGAAAAAGATCACACTGAAAATCAGTGTATTATCCAAAAGAATTGTATAAATTAAAAAATGCTTGAGATACTTTATGATATATTTTTGCAATGGACTAGCTCCATAGTAAGTAAGAACTTAACAGAAAGTAATAAATTATACTACTAGACTGTGGAGAAATATTAGGGTCACAAAACTTGAGAGGTTTGTCTTTTGTAAAGAAAAGGATTTAAATGCTTTTTTAAATCCCATGAAGCTCCCACTCAAAGCATTTCTTTTAAAATTTAGCATATCTTTTAAAAACTGATTTGCCCATTAATTATAAAGTTGTTCATATAGATCTCACCATTTTCTAAAAATGATCAACTGTCAAACTTCTCTAATACAATTCTTTTCTTGGATGGAAAGCAGCATTTTCATCAGAAGAGATTCAAACTACAACATCTATGTAATACAATACATGTAGGTAGTTGGATTTCTACAGCTACGAACTAAACCAGGCATTTTTAGCTTCAAAATAATTCTTTAAACACACCTTTTCCAGTTATTTTTTTTGAAATTATAATTCTTCAAAGGAAAACACATGACCACTCACAAAACAAGAAAATTTAAAATGAAAAGACCCAACAAATCAAATTGAGAATACATTTCAATTTCAGTTCATCTTGGTTCATAGTACAATACTGACTCACTGACATAGTTTTTCCAATAGCTTACATGAAAAAAAGGAATACCCAACTCTAGGCTTCCTAGATCAGTTCTCTTCACATTCAATATTAACCCTGTGCCAATGTCTTCAGGCAGCTTTCCAGCATTCTTTAAAAGTACCATGTCTGCTTTACCAATGATGCAACAATAAGGTGCCAGCAAAATAGTGAAGACCAAATACACAATTAAAATGAAGTGTTGTTCTTCCAATGCTCTGAATACTGCAGGTTCCCATAACTTGGCAAGACTTTCTAAGATGATATATCCAGGTTCACAATCTATGGGATAAGGCCTCATGACGCACTGAATTGTTGATAATATTTGCTCCCCATGCCCAGAGCCATTCTGGCATATACTGTGCAAAAAGAAACTAAAAAGAAAAAGGGGGGAAAGTTACTAACAATACTAGAACCCCCCCAAATTATAATTATCACTAATGGTACCAATTAATAAAGCTTCAGAATATTCATCAGTTCTTAACAGTCCAATACATATATGAACACTAATCATATAAAATACTATAAAACAGAAATCACTTGCAGAAAATACTGATTTAAACTTTCAGTTCTTTGTTTAATACTTTTGGTCATTTAGGATCATCACAGCCTAAAATCTGAAAAATCAGGAGAATTTCATTTAGTTGAAAAGTTTAATTCTTCATTAATATCCTACTCTGATGTTTCTTCCTGTTAAAGCCCCTGCGTTTTCAGAACTACAGATATGTTAATGCCCCTGCATTTTCAAGACTATAAGTTGCAGATCTGAAGCTGAAAAGACTTCTATATGAGTTAGGCATTAGAATATGTGTCTGTCTTCCTAGGACCAGTGCAATTAGTTAAGTGCAATAATAACCCTCACTGAAGATTTGGCCATTACATAATGGATTCTTGGGGCAAAAGAAACCCATTAAACCAAATAAGGAAGTGGTTTGCAAATTTATTTTAACTCCCAACACAGTCTTTGAATTATGAGGAAATGAGGTACCCTGAATGCTTACACTGGCTCCATTCCTGAAAAGTCATTAGACTCACACATGCAAAGTTTCCTTTAATGAGAGGCTATTTTTGTTGAATTCTTTACAAGTTCAAAACTTTGCATGTTTTTTGTTTAGTGGAAAATATATATGTACATATATATATGTATATATATATATNTAAAATATAAATTCCTTGAGGGCAATGACTTTCACTTTTTGCCTTTTTACCCCCAGCACCTAGAACAGCAACTGGCCCATGACAGGTGCTTAGTAAATAAATACTTGGTACTTTTTTTTTTTTAAACCCTTGTACTTCGGTGTATTGTCTCACAGGTGGAAGATTGGTAAGGGTGGGCAATGGGGGTCAAGTGACTTGCCCAGGGTCACACAGCTGGGAAATGGCTGAGGCCGCGTTTGAACCTAGGACCTCTTGTCTCTAGGCCTGACTCTCACTCCACTGAGCTACCCAGCTGCCCACTTGGTACTTTTTGCCAGTAGTAACTAAGAAGTAAAAAGATTCCACCTTGTTCCATTTATTCTTCTTCATTTAGCCTATAGAAAAAGACCAAGCTGGACAGAGGGAATAATTGGAGAATCTGAGAAGGGTAAATAGCAGGAGAAGAGGAGTCAGAGGTAACAATGATTACCCTGTACAGCAGCTATATGACCTTTTGCCTATATATGCATATATACTTATGTGTACTTATATATTATTTCATGAAAAAACAATTCCACAAGAGTCATGATTTATAAATAATTTTATATATATATATGCATATATATGAGTGTACTTAATTGCATATTGCTTCATGAGAAAACAATTCCACAAAAGTCATGATTCTTAAATAATTTTACCAGGCTTATGAATACTCAATATATTTGCAATGGGATCACAAAATTAAATGCTGAATTATCAATATGTAAATAATAACAATACCTTACATTTGTATAAAGCTTCACAGTTTTGACAGCACTAGATGGTTTTCACAAGAGAGTTTTCAAATAAGATACTATGATCTAAACCAAAAACATCACACACATTATATTTCAGAACTAACTCTGTCTAAACAGGTTAGTCATTTTTACTCCAACACAATTATTCCTTTTATTCATTACATTCATTGCACAAACTAAGAATACACTTCTAAATCTGTTATTTTGTCAGATACAATACATAGTATTACACACATAATTTACTCCACATTTTAATTACCTCGGCAAACAATTGTGTTTATACCAATAAATGCTGTTGGAACTGATTATCACATAGAAAACTGTGAGATAATTTTCTTTCTAAAGGGCAAATTTTCAGTAAAAAGAAAAAGATCACACTGAAAATCAGTGTATTATCCAAAAGAATTGTATAAATTAAAAAATGCTTGAGATACTTTATGATATATTTTTGCAATGGACTAGCTCCATAGTAAGTAAGAACTTAACAGAAAGTAATAAATTATACTACTAGACTGTGGAGAAATATTAGGGTCACAAAACTTGAGAGGTTTGTCTTTTGTAAAGAAAAGGATTTAAATGCTTTTTTAAATCCCATGAAGCTCCCACTCAAAGCATTTCTTTTAAAATTTAGCATATCTTTTAAAAACTGATTTGCCCATTAATTATAAAGTTGTTCATATAGATCTCACCATTTTCTAAAAATGATCAACTGTCAAACTTCTCTAATACAATTCTTTTCTTGGATGGAAAGCAGCATTTTCATCAGAAGAGATTCAAACTACAACATCTATGTAATACAATACATGTAGGTAGTTGGATTTCTACAGCTACGAACTAAACCAGGCATTTTTAGCTTCAAAATAATTCTTTAAACACACCTTTTCCAGTTATTTTTTTTGAAATTATAATTCTTCAAAGGAAAACACATGACCACTCACAAAACAAGAAAATTTAAAATGAAAAGACCCAACAAATCAAATTGAGAATACATTTCAATTTCAGTTCATCTTGGTTCATAGTACAATACTGACTCACTGACATAGTTTTTCCAATAGCTTACATGAAAAAAAGGAATACCCAACTCTAGGCTTCCTAGATCAGTTCTCTTCACATTCAATATTAACCCTGTGCCAATGTCTTCAGGCAGCTTTCCAGCATTCTTTAAAAGTACCATGTCTGCTTTACCAATGATGCAACAATAAGGTGCCAGCAAAATAGTGAAGACCAAATACACAATTAAAATGAAGTGTTGTTCTTCCAATGCTCTGAATACTGCAGGTTCCCATAACTTGGCAAGACTTTCTAAGATGATATATCCAGGTTCACAATCTATGGGATAAGGCCTCATGACGCACTGAATTGTTGATAATATTTGCTCCCCATGCCCAGAGCCATTCTGGCATATACTGTGCAAAAAGAAACTAAAAAGAAAAAGGGGGGAAAGTTACTAACAATACTAGAACCCCCCCAAATTATAATTATCACTAATGGTACCAATTAATAAAGCTTCAGAATATTCATCAGTTCTTAACAGTCCAATACATATATGAACACTAATCATATAAAATACTATAAAACAGAAATCACTTGCAGAAAATACTGATTTAAACTTTCAGTTCTTTGTTTAATACTTTTGGTCATTTAGGATCATCACAGCCTAAAATCTGAAAAATCAGGAGAATTTCATTTAGTTGAAAAGTTTAATTCTTCATTAATATCCTACTCTGATGTTTCTTCCTGTTAAAGCCCCTGCGTTTTCAGAACTACAGATATGTTAATGCCCCTGCATTTTCAAGACTATAAGTTGCAGATCTGAAGCTGAAAAGACTTCTATATGAGTTAGGCATTAGAATATGTGTCTGTCTTCCTAGGACCAGTGCAATTAGTTAAGTGCAATAATAACCCTCACTGAAGATTTGGCCATTACATAATGGATTCTTGGGGCAAAAGAAACCCATTAAACCAAATAAGGAAGTGGTTTGCAAATTTATTTTAACTCCCAACACAGTCTTTGAATTATGAGGAAATGAGGTACCCTGAATGCTTACACTGGCTCCATTCCTGAAAAGTCATTAGACTCACACATGCAAAGTTTCCTTTAATGAGAGGCTATTTTTGTTGAATTCTTTACAAGTTCAAAACTTTGCATGTTTTTTGTTTAGTGGAAAATATATATGTACATATATATATGTATATATATATATGTAAACACAGCTTTCCTAGTTTATATATATAAATATAAAAATATGTGTAATATGTATAAAAAACAGGAAAGCTATGTTTTTCAACTATATCACTTACCATATTATATATGTAGGATAATTTAAACTTATTTTAAACATATTTATAAATTTTTTTTGTCTGCAACAACAGATTTCCAAAATTTAATGGTCCACCCTTTGAGAACCACAGATATAGAGAAGTAGCCAACTACTTGAATAGAAAACTTATTCACATGATGAAATCATGAATTCTTAAAGTATTAAATACCAAAGTAAAACGTTTAATATTCATCTTGTCGATAGAAAACAGAATACTCATCTTCCTCTGATGGAAATGGCTCTAAAAATCTAGGACCAAGTAGGGTGGAAATGNTATATATATATATATGTAAACACAGCTTTCCTAGTTTATATATATAAATATAAAAATATGTGTAATATATATAAAAAATAGGAAAGCTATGTTTTTCAACTACATCACTTACCGTATTATATATGTAGGATAATTTAAACTTATTTTAAACATATTTATAAATTTTTTTTGTCTGCAACAACAGATTTCCAAAATTTAATGGTCCACCCTTTGAGAACCACAGATATAGAGAAGTAGCCAACTACTTGAATAGAAAACTTATTCACATGATGAAATCATGAATTCTTAAAGTATTAAATACCAAAGTAAAACGTTTAATATTCATCTTGTCGATAGAAAACAGAATACTCATCTTCCTCTGATGGAAATGGCTCTAAAAATCTAGGACCAAGTAGGGTGGAAATGAATACTAGTTCAAAATAAAATAAAAACCTCTCCATCCTTCTCCTAACTAAAGCCTTCTGTGGTGTTGGCTTCAACTGCTAATATATGGTGGCACCATTTCCTGATTTTTATAATAATTAACCTAAGGGAAGGTATATATTAATTTATTTTTCAATCAACTCTACCCTAGAATGAGTCTGGTGTCTTATTTTAAATATCACAGATGGAAAGCTAATGATGAGAGATTATTCTTCCTGCCAAATTTGTGGCATGTTCTCATGCTGAAAATTAATAGTAACAATGGATAAAACTAATCCTATTTCTGAGTAAGAGAAGAAATGCTTTCCAAACCAACATTAATAGTTAAATAGTATAATTCTTCCAGACTCCCTTTCTATATGTCTGGCAGGCTAGAACCTTTTCTCTACTTTTATACCTTGACAGCTAATACACAGCATACACAAGATCAATACTTAGTATCAGTTCGAAGGCAGAAGGTAAAGGTTTAAAAAAGAGTCATTGTGCCTTTAAAATTCATTACTCTGTAGACAAACCATTGATATACCCCTGGCAGACATGGCTAGGCTAGGCTAAAAATGACTGACATTCAGCCCATCTGTCACCAGGACCATATTCAAAACATTTCCTGCTTTGTACAAACTGTCAGGGTGTGTGCCCCACTGGCATAGTCTTTTGAGAACCTGGAGAGCTATGGTTATCGAATTCCACAATATGGTTATCGAATTTAAAAATGTTTTCTGCTCTCATTTGCATTTATGTAGAGGAGCACTTCTCATCCATAAGATATTATATCCATTTTAATTTTTAACAATTTAAATGCCAGTATTACCAAAAGAGAAGCTCCCATGACAACTAAAAACACAGAAAATCAATGTAAGAATCAACCAAAACTTTCTGCTTGTCAATATGAGCTTTCATTTAAATTTTCTACAATTTCTATGAATCATGCAAAAAAAATGAAAGTTATGCTGACTTAGGTGAGATAAAGTTCAAATCCTGTTACCTGAATTGAATGAAACCAGTACCCAGTGGTCCTTTTCGAGATTCCAAGAGTCGCAATGGCATGATGTGCATATACTTTTGGTGATGGCACCAACCAAGAGAAGCCATGTAGAAAGCTGTGCCCTTTCATATTTGTAGCTACAGAGAATGGAATTAAACTCTGTACAAAAATTCCTTTAGAGGCATATTCATATTGCAATGCTCTGCTGAAGTGGTCTAAGTAAGCCTGTTTGAAAACAATGAAAAAAGAAAAAAGAAAACATTTATTTCTCATTTTCTATTAAAGTAAGATGTAGTTAATGTGCTCCTAGCTGCAATTAAAAGTACAAGATCCAATCATTACAGCATTAGTTTACAACAGGGCTCTCTTCCCTACCCACAATAGTCATCACCTTTGATGCTGAATATGCAGTCATTTGGGGTGTAGGTTTGCAGCAGGAGCCAGAGGAGATGTTCACAATCGCCCCCTTCTTCCTTGACACCATTCCTGGCAATACTATATGGACCATCAAGCTGGCAGCTGCGATGTTTACGTCAATAATGTCCCACAGTTTGTCCTCAGAGACTTGAGTGAAATACTGTGGGTAGGGATAAAACACTCCAACATTATTCACCAAGATACCGATGTCTTTGTCTTGTAAAGCTTCTCTAATAAGCAAGTAAATTCCGCGGCCATTGGAGAAATCTGCAACTATAATCTCTGTTTCAACTTTGTAGGTCTGAGCTAAGGTTTTGGAAAGCTTATGCAGTTTCTCTTCGTTCTGGCTGATGAGGACAATGCTGAGACCCCGGCTTGCTAATTCTTCAGCATAGGCTTTTCCAATGCCATCTGTTGCACCTATGTTAGAAAACAGAAAAGGCAATACAGCATCTGAGTATCTTTTGTGGTGTGCAACATTTCAAATTTGGTGTTGGGAACATCAGACAAGGATATCAAAAAGAATCGTGGAGGTTAACATTAAGAGAGAATCGAGTCTGAATTGTCATGTCTCACATTATTCCCTGAAGCAATGATGTGCTAGTAGATAGTAGATGATAATACTGTGGAGTACTAGGTTTTTAAAAACCTACAAATGGAGCTGGATCACTCAATAAATCCAGAAGCAGCAGGGAGCCAGGCAAGGTTTTTGAAGTGCAGTTTTGAAGAGAAGTGACACTTCTAGACCAGTGCCCTGGGAAATCGAATGAGAGAAGAAATGGGAACATGCAATAGATACTGTGGCAAACATCAAAAAGACACGATAGCTGAGGAGACATGGAGGGTGGGTGGGGTGGAGGGTGGAAGAGAGAAATGTTAAGATAACAGGGGCTTCAAACCAAGGTGACTAAGATGGGGGAGCCCTCAATAGGAACAGACAAGTTTAAAGAGTTTGTACACAGAACTGTGCTAAGTGCTAGGGATACAAAGACACTAATGAAGTAGCTCCTACAATCAAGGATTTAACATTCCAGTGGGAGGACAACATAGATATAATAAAGTAAATAAAAAATATAATCTGAGTAAATAAAAAAATATAATCAAATTCATCTCAAAAGGGAGAGAGTACACAGGGAGCCACATGTAGAAGGGAGCACTTGAGGGATAAAGGAAGGAAACAAGCTTTTATTAAATGCCTACTACATGTCAGACACTGTGCTACACACTTTACAAATACCATCTCATTTGATCCTCTCAACAATTCTGCAGGGGACGTGTTTTCACTTCCATTTTAGAGCTGAGGAAACTGAGGCAGAGAAAAGGTAAGTGACTTGACCAAGGTCCCACAGCTACTGGCAAGTATCTGAGGTGGGATTTGAACTTATTTTCTTCCTGACTCTGGATCTAGCCCTTTACCCACTGGACCACCTAGCTGTACGTGCTGTGTTTAAAGAAAAAGAGGGCTCTTAAGAGGTATAAAAGAGAAGGAAATGCATTTCAGATATGGAGGTGGGGTGGGCAACAGTCTGCACAAAAGCAAGATGTCACACGCAAGGAACAACTACTAAGTAGGTCAGTATATCTGGAACAGAAAGTATTTGAAGGGAAGAAACAGAAACTAATCCGAGAAAGGGTAAATCAGAGTCATACTATGAAGGGCTTTAAATGCCAATAAGGGGAGTGGGAAAGAAGATGAAGAGTACAGTTTAGACATATGAAATAAGGCAAAAATGCCAAAAGGACATCCAAGTAGAAATGTCCAGAAAGTAATTTGTATGTACTATTCGAGTTCAGAAGATCAGTCTTGGATATGTAGACTTGAGAATGGTGTCATAGAGGAGGTAATTGAACTCACAGAACTAGAAAGGATCACTAAGGGAGAGGATAGAGAAAGAATAGAAACTTATAGTCAAGTCAAGAAGGACTGATGAAGCGCTGACATATTTTGTCAGGCTGGGCTAAGCTCTACACCAAAAAAGTAAAATCATTCCTTGCCTTCAAGGACATCACAACCTAATGAGGAAGACAGCATGCAAAAAATTATGTACAACAAGATACTGCAGGGTACCTTTGCTTAGGGTATGGGATACAGTTAATGACACAGCAAAGAAAATTGCAAGAAAAGATAGAAGAAACAGGAAAAGCAGCCGGGAAGCTGGGAGAGAAGTATGCAGCAACAGAGTGGCTGAACCAATGAGGCATATGAGCACAGTGGACTACTACTATGCCATAAAAATGACAAAAGGGATAGCTTCAGAGAAACCTGAGCAGTCTTATATGAACTGATGCAGGGCAAGGTGAGCAGAACCAGGGGAACAATCCATACAATGAAAAATAATATGGCAACATTCAAAACTATTCATACCCTTCTATCTAATGATTCTATAAAATCTATACTCTGAAGATTTTTTAAAATAATATTTTCCCCAATTATGGTAAAAAAATTTCAACACTTTTTAAAAAATTTTTTCAGTTCCAAATTCTCTTCCTCCCTTCCACATTTCCTCACCCTTACCCCTTCCTGAGATGGTAGTCAATCTGAGATAGATTTTACATGTGCAATCAAGTAAAATATTTTTCTGTATTAGTCATTTTATGAACAAGATCTTGAAGAAAAAAAAGAAAGTGAAATTATTTGGGTCTACATTCAGACATTAGTTCTTTCTCTGAAGATGTATGACATTTTTCATGATGAGTCTTTGGAATTATATTGGATCACTGTATTGCTGGGGATAGGTAGGTCATTCATACTTTCATCAAACAATATTACTGTTATTGGGCACAATGATCTTCAAGCTCTGCTCACTTCAATTTCATCAATTCACATAAGTGTTTTTAGATTTTTCTGAAATCATTCTGCCCATGATTTCTTACAGCACATTAGAATAGCATTACAATCATATACCATAACTTGTTTAGCCATACCCCAACTGATGAACATCTTCTCAATTTCCAATTCTTTGCTACCACAAAAAAGAGCCATTATAAATATTTTTGTACATATAGGTCTTTTCCCCTTTGTTTTAAATCTGTTTAGAATAAAGACCTAGTAGTGGTATTGCTATATTAAAGGGTATGCACAGTCACTCTAAGAATATTATTAAGAAAAGAAGAAAAAAGACCTCTCTACAAAAATATTATGCAGTTTTACTTGTACAAGCAAAAAAAAATCAAAAAACAAACAAAAAAACAAAAAAACCCTTACGTCCTAAATTGAGGAATAGCTCAACAAACTGTGAAATAATAATATAATGGAAAAGCGACATGGTATGGTGAATAGAAGCCAGACTTGGAATCATAAAGACCTGGAATCAAGTCTTGCACCTGACATAAACCTATCTGTGTGGCCATGATCTAATCTCTATACCAGGGGTCGGCAACTTTTTTGGCTGTGAGAGCCATAAACGCCACATTTTTTAAAATGTAATTTCGTGAGAGCCGTACAGTGCTCACAGTGCCGCTCCTGTAACAGCACCTGAAAAAAAAATGGACTTTATGGCTCCTGCAGAAAGAGCCATATCTGGCCCTCAAAAGAGCCAGATATGGCTCTGGAGCCATACATTGCCGACCCCTGCTCTATACGATACCTAATCTCTAGACAGTTAACACTCTCAGACTAGGGTAACCGAAGATGATTTTCATTGGTGGAGGAAATTTCTTCCCCAAGAGTTACCCCATACCAATGAAATCAAAGGTCCAGTTCTCTCCTCAAAAAATAAAATGGACTATTATTGTTCCATAAGAACTGACAAATATGAAGAACCAAAAGAAACATGAGGAAATGTCCATGAATGGTCAAGAAAGCCAGAATCTGAACAATTTATACATTATGATTATATAAAATATAGTATCTACCAGGGATAGTGAGGGAAACCAGACCTGTGATTTTATTGGTATAAGGAACTTCCAGATAAGGAACTTTCTCTCTCTTTCTCTAAGGTGCAGGTCAATACTTTCTCTAAAACTTACAATCTTTAAGACTATAATGATGATAATAATGATGATGATGATAAGACAAATCTAACATATAGATAGAAGAAAAGGAATCAGTACGCAGGATAGAAGGAAATAAGACATTACTGTGTTAATACACAAATAATAAATAACTTGGGAGTCTATGGAGTGATTTAGTCATCTTACTATTTACTTGAATGCTTTTATTTATGGTTACTCAGTTCAAAATTTTTTTAAATAAAATTTAGTTTTGAAATTATTTTTATGTCTTGGTCAGCAAATGTGCTCCTACTTCCAAAAATCTGATCTCTAATAAGTATTTTGTCAGAAAAAAAATAAAGGTGGTATGATGAACAATAAATGACTGTTAAATGGTCAACCAGAACAAAATTTCTGTAAGTTAGAGATTTACTTAAAATTAAGCTGACTGTATAACCCTGAATTTCTATATTTTTCTATTTTAAAAAACCCTTCAATAACACCTACTTGAATG
This sequence comes from Gracilinanus agilis, assembly GCF_016433145.1. Taxonomy (NCBI): domain Eukaryota; kingdom Metazoa; phylum Chordata; class Mammalia; order Didelphimorphia; family Didelphidae; genus Gracilinanus; species Gracilinanus agilis. The sequence continues at coordinate 59,977,322 of NC_058131.1, read as the reverse complement.
TGGATCAAAAGAAGGATCTATCCCATGTTGCAACAAAACAATTCTATGAAGGGGAAACTTCCCAAACTCATAACTTCATGACGCCCAGGGCAGCAGCAATAACCATTTTAGAGAATGAAAGGAGTTAGAATAAAAGAAGAAGAATCATGGAAAAGGTACAAGGCTGAGGAATTGCCTTCTCACCATCACCATTCTGTTCTAGTTCTGGCTTTGCAGCCAGGTGGAAGCTTACTTAGGTGAATCCTTTCCCTTTTCTGAGTTCAATGTTCTCAGCTTCAAAATAAGAAAAATGAATGATGTCACTTCTGAGGTACTTTCCAGTTTTTACATTCCATGAAAATCTTTTTTTTTTTATTTTCTTCTAAACATGGAGTGGAGGGATATACATAAAAGAGAAAAATATGCATAGAAACACATGGCCTTTTAAATAGTATTTTCTTGTCAAAGTACCAAAATAGCCATCTAAAGAAGTTAAAGGACTTAACCCTTGATTTCACTGGTCTAGGGCAGTGGTTGTCAAATCTACATAGAAAAGGATCCCTGACTATCTACATTGTGTTACTTTTTTTTTTTTTAAACCCTTGTACTTCGGTGTATTGTCTCATAGGTGGAAGATTGGTAAGGGTGGGCAATGGGGGTCAAGTAACTTGCCCAGGGTCACACAACTGGGAAGTGGCTGAGGCCAGGTTTGAACCTAGGACCTCCTGTCTCTAGGCCTGACTCTCAATCCACTGAGCTACCCAGCTGCCCCCCTATCTACATTGTGTTACATTTTTATTCATTTTGTTAAACATTTCCCAATTACATTTTAATCTGGTTCTGGCTACATGGGAGTGTCTGACACTTGGTATAAGGAACTCCAGAGTAGGTGAACTCCCTTTACCAGTGAGGTTGATACCTTCTCTGCATCTTATGGTTTCAAAGAACTCTAGAAACCTGAGAGATAAAGCAACTTACCTAGGTCACAGAACCAATGTTATCTCAGAAGTAAAACCTGAACCTATATTTTCCTGTCTTTAATTTCAGCTTTCTACCCAAAGGGCACCTAGATGCAGTAACTAGAGTGCTGGGCCTGGAGTCAGGAAGACTTATCTTCCAGAGTTCAAATCTGGCCTCAGATACCTACTATCTATCTATGTGATCCTAAGCAAGTCACTTGACCCTGTCTGTTTGCCTCAGGGTCATCTATAAAATGAGCTGGAGAAGGAAATGGCAAACCATTTTAGTATTTATGACAAGAAAAACCTAAGTTAGAGATCATGAAGAGTAAGACATGACTGAAAAATGACTGAACAACCTTCATCCATTATGCCATACATAAATAAGTCCCCTAATTTAGAATACAAGATATTAAATAGCAAGTTGGATTTTAATTGAAGTCAAAGTATTTATAATTTATTTTCTTACCACTGACAACTGCCCATCGTCCATATTGTTTAATGAGATCAGCTCTGCTCACCAATCTAGGGATGAAATGCAGTCTGATCAAGCTGTAAAAGTCACATATGATGGTGATGCTTTTTCTGGCAGTGTACCAGGCTCCAACCAAAGCTAAAGCTTCCATGTAGCAATTGCAAGACCTGGCAATTTCCCTGTATAAGAGGTAGAAACTGTCAACAGCAGCCATGGCTAACAGAACCCTGAAAAAAGAAAAAAAAAAAGAAAGATGACATCAATAAGATCGCCTCTGCCTAATAAATTAATGTCATATATGTTTCCACCTGGAAAATTATCTGCTCCATAAGAATGTGACTCTTTAGGATGAAAGTAACAATGATTTTTCAGGATAAAATATATTATAGTGTTGGTTCCAGGTCTCATGAGAAACAGGATGGCAGACTAGATATTTTTTCCTATCCCCATAACCTCTCAAAAACAAAAATTATGCTTCACAGATAAAACAATTTTTATCATTTTTTAACTTCAATAACTCCTACTTGAATGTGAATAAAAAGAAGGATCTTTCCCATGTCATGACAAAAAACAACTCTATGAAGGGGAAACTTCACAAACTCATAACTTCATAAAGTCTAGGCAGCACAATAACTGTTTCAGAGAATGAGAGGAATTAGAATAAAAGAGGATTTGAGAAGGAGCATGATATCATGGAAAAAGTACAAGATCCAGACTGAGGAACTGCCCTCCTGTCATCATCACTCCGTTCTAGTCCTGTCTTTGCAGCCGGGTAGAAGCTGGATAATCTTAAGTAAATCATTTCCCTTTTCTGGGCTAGATGTTCTCTGCTTTAAAATGAGAGAACTGAATGATGTGTCTAGGAAACTCAAAATCCAAAAGGTAAAAGAACCTCCTCCCAAACCCACAAACTGACACTTAATGACCCTGAATTTATTTAGTACCTCCCCTCTTCTTCACCTCCCACAGGGCACTAGCAGACCCAAGGACATGACCTGGGCTTGCAACAACGCCCACTCCTACCACATTAGTCTCCCCTCCATCTTTCCAGTGCCATAGAGGCCCAGGGTCCATGTAAAATTTTGCTCAGGCCTTGAACAGTCAATTTGGTCACAATCCTTCAAGAGCAACAACCTGCTGGGGGCTGCAACTCAGAAGCACCAATGAATGCTGCAAAATTCCAAACTGCTAGTACCAGGGAATGTATAGGTCACAATTGTACAAGATACTGTGTGTGGGAAAGCTATGTGGCATTTTCCTAAGTCTGTAGGGAAGAGCACAGCAGCCAGCTGGGCCAGTTGTTGTACCATAAGTTTCCTAGGGTGGAAGGAGGCTGAAGCACTTTGAGATCCAGTCACAAGGTAATCACAACAGAAGCATATATATGGTCCCCAGATTTCATAACAAGTTCAGGTATCTATGTATAAAACAAAGGAAAATAATCCAATACTGCATGAGACAGAAGACTCTGGAATTTGAGGTGAACATGGAACCACAACACACTCTTCCTAAACAGTTTAAAAGAGAAATGAGAAGCACCCTACACAGCAAAAATAATAAGCATAATCAAAAAACTGGAATCCACAATAAGAAACAAAAGGAAAAAAAGTGACTGGTAATGAATTACACAAAAGTAAAGGTCAATCTAGAAGAACAGAAGGAAAAATATGTTAAAAGAAAATATGCTTCGACAAACAAAGCATACTGATCTCAAAGGCAGGACTGTGTGCAGATAATCTAAGAATCTTAAGTCTCCTAGAAGAACATGAAAAGACAAAACACCCTAATGAAGGAAAAAATAGAAGAGAATGTTCATAACTGCTGAACATAGAAAATGAAATTCCAATAGAAAGAATTTACAAATCACCTACACACACACACACACACACACACACACACACCCAAGATTGCAAATTCTAACATATTTAGTGGTTAAATTTAAAAATTCAATTCAGAATTAAGAAGTTCCAGAAGCCATCAGGAGAAAGAGGTTCTATCACAAAGTTAAGGATATCTGAATAATGCAAGATTATTCTGAGTTCAAAAGAAAAAAAGGAGAAAGAAATTGAATAATGTGCTCCAAAGGGCAATGAATGTAGCCCAGGGTGATGTATCATGCAAATATGAACTTAACTATACTTCCAGAAGACAAAGACAGTAAAACAATAGTGACAGGAGACTTCATAATGCCTTTATTGGTTTTGAATAAGTCTAATAGAAAGATAAACAAAAGGAACAACATGGAACCATACAAATTTCTAGAGAAACTAAAGTTAAGGCTTATTATCATTTTCTAATTTGAAAATATTTCTTTATTTTGCTGCACCCCATGGAATTTGTACAAAAACAGACTATGTACTAAGACAGAAGATATTGCAAGCAAGTGTAAAAGGATAGAAATAATAGTCAATACATTCTTTCAGTTCAGGGACCACAAATGGAAAGATGCATACCCAAAAAGAGATTTAATGATGAAATATTAGATAAATGAGCCAAAAAATAAATTATAGAAATAATTAATAAGCTATGTAAAAGAAAAAGATAGTGGCAAAACAACACTTTGAAATTTCTGGAATGCAGATAAGGTAGTCCTCAAAAACAAAAGCAAATCCTCACAATCAAAAATGGAAAAATTGGGAAAAAAAAGGATTAATGAACTGAACATGAATTTAAAGAAATTAGAAAATAAACCTAAAACAAGCGTGAAATATTAAAAATTAAGAGAGGAAATACATAAATTGGGAATAAAGAGCCCAAAGAAATGATAAATAAAACTAAAAGTTCTACAAAAACACTAATATAAATTATAAACCCTTAGCTAATCTCATAAGAGATGAGAAAATTGGATCAATAAAATAGCAAATGAACAAGATGAAATCACAGCAAAATCAGGAGGTATAAAAAGAATAATCAAAACATGTTTTGCACACTTGTAGGCTAACAAAACTAAGAACAGAAAAGAAACTAAAGAATATCTTTGAAAATATAGAATAACCGAACTATCAGAATATCAAGTAGAGATCTTAATTAAATGATACAGTCTCAGAAAAAGAAGTTATAAATGTAACTACAAAGGGAAAAAAAACTAGTTCTGATGATTCACAGCAGAATTCTATCAAACTTTTAAAGAATAGTTAGTACCCACGCTTTACAAATTCTTAAAATTGAGAAAGAAAGCACTAACATCTAATCCTGGGAAAGATTAAACAAAAAACAGGGGTCAATATCACAGATGAACATCGACTCAAAAATGTTAAAATCCTATCAGATAGATTACAGCAAATGTAATTTATGCCAGAGATTAGGAAAAAATCAACATAATTATATTAAAACTAAAACATCCAAAACTACATGATCATTTCAACAGATGCAGAAAAAGCCTTTGACAAAACACTCTTTTAGTTAAAAATACTAAAAAGTACAGGCATAAGGAAATTTTTTTTAACATAAAAGCATTTATCTAAGCTAAAAGCAAACACTATACAAAATGGAGATACTCTATAATTTGTTCCTTTTTTAAATTAAATTATTTTTTATCTTTAACATTCATTTAAAAATTTTTGATTGACAAATTCTCTTCCTCTCTCCCTTTCCTCACCCATTGAAAAGGCAAGCTATATACTAGTTATGAATATGAAGTTATAGAAAAACATACTTCCATATTAGCCATGTTGGAGGATAAAAAAGCAAGAAAAATAAAAAATGTATGTTTCAATCTGCATTCACAATTCATCAGTTCTCCCTAGAGGTGGATAGCATTTTTCAGCATGGGTCCTTTGGAATTGCCTTAGATTGTTATCTTGATCAGCAAATCCTTCACAGCTGATAACCTTTACACTATTGCTATTAGTGTGTACAATGTTCTCCTGGTTCTACACACTTCACCCTGCATCTGTTTGTGTTAAGTCTTCCCAGGTTTTTCTGAAACCATCCTGTTGTTCATTTCTAATAGCACAATAGTACTCCATCACAATCACATACTACAACTTGTTCATCCATTCCCCAAATTATGGACATCCCCTCACTTTCCAATTCTTTGCTATAAATATTTCTGTACAAATAGATTTGCTTTATTATTATTATTATTATTTATTATTATTATTATTTCTTTGGGATACAGACATAAGAATGTCTAGAACTTTTCCAAAAAATTCAATAGGGAAGTAAGGATGCCTACTCTCCCCACGCTAATGTAGTACTGGAAATGCTAGCAATAGATATGAGAAAGGAATTAAAAGTAATAAATTCTTGTTTGCTGATAATGATAATTTACTGGATACTAATTGAGACAACAGCTTTCAGCAAAGTTGCAGACTACAAAAACTCAAAAATTGGCAGCATTTCAAAACACAAGAAGCAATAATAGAGAAATCCTATTCTAAATAACTACAAAATGCATTATATATCTCAAAAGAAACCCTCAAAAACACACAAAAGACTTCTATAAAATCAATTAAAAAGTGCTCCTTAAAGAAATAAAGAACAACCTAAATAGCTGGAGAAATATTCAATATTCATGGATAGGTTGTGTTACTATAACAAAAATGACAATACTACCAAAATTAATTTATACTTTAATTGAGATTCCAATCAAATTACTAAGAGGATACTCTATGGAATTTGATAAAATAATAACAAAATTCATTTGGAAAAAACAAAAGGATTAGAATATGAAGGAAAATGATGAAAAGAAGGACAAAAGGGAAATGGGCCTTCTGGATCTCAAATTATATTATAAATCAAAACCATCTGATACTGGTTAAAGACTAGAGAGAGATCAATGGAACAAACTAGACATGGGAGATTCAGAAACAATAGAACTCAAGTAATAATAACTTTATAAAGTGGAAAACAAATTACCTGTAAAAAAACTCCCTGTTTGATAAAAGTTGTTAGGAAAACTGGAAAGCAGTCAATAAGAAATTGGGCTTAGACCAACACCTTATACCACGCTCTACAAGACAGAGTCCTAAACATGTCCTAAATGGACATGTGGCCTTAATATTAAAGATCATACTGTAAAAAAAATTAGAAGAGAAATAGTTCATTTACCTCTCACATTAATGAGTAAAAGATATTTCTTAAACAAGACAGAGTCAAAAGATAGATAATGTTGATACTTGAAACTAAAAAGCTTCTGCCAGACATTAAAGCACCAAGAAGAGGTTGAATGGGAAAAATTCTTTGCATCAAAATATCACGGGGGCAGTGAGGTGGCTCAGTAGACAGAGCTGGGCCTAGAGACCAGTAGTCCTAGGTTCAAATTTAGCCTCAGACACTTCCTAGCTGTGACCCTGGGCAAGTGACCCTGGGCAAGTCACTTAACCCCCACAGCCTACCCTTTACTGCTCTTCTGCCTAAGTATTGATTCCTAGATGGAAGGTAAGTTTTAGAAAAAATAAAAATAAATTTAAAAGCTTATGACTTATAATGCTGAGTTTAGTAGAATTTAGACCTTCAAGACGCTGTCAATGTCACTTGTTTTACAGATGTAAAGGACAGAGAAAAGAAATGCCTTGCCCAAGATCACACAACTTATTAGCAGTATAACTTAAGTTACAAGAACCTAGGGATTCTAATTCTCACTCAGTTTTGTAGTCTTTCTATTACACTCTTCACTGGTTATTTTTTCTCTTACTAAGAATGTTGTACTACATTCTGTATTGAACCATGTTTCATCAAGTTTGCAGATTATGCTAATAGAGAAAACATAAGGATTATAACAAAGACTACAAAGTAGGAATGCCAAATTTCCTAGAATTCCATTATTCCACCTCGTGGTTAACATGACTTATCTCTCAGATAAGCAAGGTATAAAGTAAATAAAGTCAATACAAAATCTGTGTGAAACAAAGTTCTGGAAGAAGAATGAATGGAAGAACTGTACCGTAAAGAGTGAAAAAAAGTGAATGGCAAAGAGGCCAAGAAGGAAAAGAGAAGTAAACACATGTTATTTTCAAAACCTTTTTAAACCTTAACGTAAACTAAAGAAATATGGAAAGGAATTAAATGGCTTCATCTTTCAAATTCCTCACAAGAAAAAAAGAAAAAGGGGCCTTACTTTTAAAAATTATTCCAGAGGGCAAGGAATTAAAGAGAAGAGAAATAACTATAGTAATATTTTTAAACTCAGAATTCTTAAATGACTAGAACTTTCAACTTTGTTCAGAATAGTGAACTTTCAATGTACTTAAATGGATGTGAAAGGATAATTTCCAAAGCTGGAAAATTAAAAGAAATAATACACCTGGTATTAAAGGTAAGGTGGTCTCATATCAAGAAGGACAACAATTTATGTGCTTCCCAGTCTCCAAACAATGTAAAGACTACTAGAGGAATGCCTCTGCAATAAGGGGAACCTACCCAGGAAATTTACTGGACATAGGGGCTCCTCTCAGTGTTAGAAAGCTTCTCCTGAAATCAAACCTAATGTTCTTCATAACATCCATCCATTGATCCTGGTTCTGACCTGTAGGGCCAACCAAACAGAACAAGTCTACTCCCTCCTCTTCTATATGCCAGCCTTCAAATGCCAGAACACAGTTATCAGGACTCCCCTGAAGCTTCTCTTCTCCAGGTCCATTTCCTCCTCTCATGTCATGAACTCAAAGCCTTTCACCACCATGGTTGCCTTCCTCTGCCCACAATAGCTTATCAATGGCCACCTTAAACTATGATGCCAAGAACCACACACCACCTAGCCCTCCCAGATCTAAAACTGCATTATAAAGCAGTAATCATCAAAACAATTTGGTATGGCTAAGAAATAGAGTGATGGATCAGGGAAACAGATTAGGTACATCATACATAGGAGTAAATGACCATAGTAATCCAGTGTTTGATAAACCCCAAAGTTCTCACTATTTGACAAAAACTGCCAGAAAAACCGGAAACCAGTAAGTCAGAAACTAGGTACAATCTCACTGCATATACCAAGATAAAGTCAAAATAGGTACATGATTTAGATGTAAAGGTGATACTATAAGTAAATTAGGGGAACAGGGAATAGTTTACCTGTCAGATCTATGGATAAGGGAAGACTTTAGGACCAAACAAAAGAGAGTATTATGAGATATAAGATGGAGAATTTTGATTATATTAAATTCAAAAGGTTTTTACACAAACAAAACCAATACAACCAGAATTCAAAGGAAAGCAGAAAACCAGGAAAAAAATTTTTTTTCATAACAAATATTTCAGCTTAAGGTCTCATTTCTTAAATATTCAGAATATTAAATCAAATTTACAAAAATTCAAGTCATTTCCCCAATTGATAATGGTCAAAGAATATGAACAAGTAGTTCTCAGATGAAGAAATCAAAGTTATCTATTATCATATGAAAAAATGTTCTAAATCTTTGATTAGAAAAATGTACATTAAAACAACTCTGAGATACCACCTCATACCTATCAAATTGGCTAATATGACAGAAAAGGAAAATGATAAAATACTGGAGGGGATATGAGAAAACGGGGACACCATTGGATTGCTGGTGGAGCTGTGAAGGGATCCAACCATTTCAGAGAGCAATTTGGACTATGCCCAAAGGGCTCTAAAATCATGCATACCCTCTGATCCAGTACCGACTGTGTATCCCAAAGAGATGAAAAGTAGGGGGAAAGGACCTACCTGAACAAAACTATTTATAGCAGCTCTTTTTGTGGTGACAAGGAATTGGAAATTATGGGGATATTCATCAATTGGAGAAGAGCTAAACAAGCTAGGGTATATTATTGTAAATACTACTGTGCTATGTAAGAATGATGAGCAGGATGATTTCAGAAAAACTTGGCAAGACTTACTTGAATTGATGCAAAGTGAAGTGAACAGAACCAGGAAAATATTGTACATAGTAACAGGAGTATCATAGGATGATCAATTGGGAATGACTTAGCTATTCTCAGCAATACAATGATTCAAGACAATTCCAAAGGACTCATGAAGAAAAATGCTGTCCTCTTCCAGAGAAAGAACTGGTGGATTCCGAATGCAGATCAAAGCATTTGGTTCTTCACTTTATTTTCTTTGTGGTTTAACTTGTTTGTTTATTTGAATATGAGTCATCTTCTACAACATGACCAATATGGAAATAGGTTTTGCATGATCTAACAAATGTAACTTAGGGAACTTCAGAAAGGAGAGGGAAGAATTGAGGGAGAGAATTTGGAACTCAAGATTTCAGAAAATAAATGTTAATTTTACATGTATTTGGGGGAAATATATTTTTAAAAAGAAAGAAAGAACTAAACACCACACTGCAGATGAGGTCTGGCAATGACTACATGAGGACAATCACCTCCCTAATCCTGGAGGCTAAACCATTCTTCCTACAGCTCAAAACTGCATTAGTTTTTTTTGGCTGCTACATCACAATGCTGACTCATATTTGATCTTGCAGTCCACTAACACTCTCCAATTTTTTTCAGCACACCTTTACTTATAAAGCTGAAAACTCTGCACCCAAGTGTAAGATTTTACATTATCTCTATTCAATTCAATCTTATTAGTCAGTCTAATGTCAGCCTTTGTCATCCAATGTGTTAGCTATTCATCTCAACTTTGCCATCAGCAAATCTGATGAGCATGCCTTCTCTGTCCATATCCAAGTTATTGATAAATATGACAAAAAGCACTGGGCCAATGCAAGATTCCTAGACTCTGGTGAAGACCCAAAATGACAATAACCTATTCATAACTACACTGTTAGTCCAGCCATTCAAATATCTACACTAATTAGTTTAGTCATCCAATCAGTTTTGAATCCATTTGGCTATTACTATCTAACCCACACTTCATTTTCTCAACAAAACAGTATGAAAATGCTTCAACAAAAGCTTTGCTAAAATCTAGGTAAACTTCTGTCCACTTACTAGTTTAATAATCCTGTAAAAAGGGCAACAAGAGTGTCCAGACTTGATGAAGTCATTTTCATCAATGATGAATACCGATTCTTTTTCTAGTGTTGGCCAACCATCTCTTTAATTATCTACTCTAGAATTTTCCCAGGAATCAAAGTCATTTAAGCCAGCCTGTAGTTTGAAGGCTATGTTCTCTTCCCTTTTTCAAAACTAGAAAACATTTGCTATTAGCCAATCTTGTAGTATCTCTGAAATTTTTGTATCTTTAGCAATCAAGTTTCCCCCTCCCTCCTACTTCTCTATAGAAGGCCTATAGAAATCCAACCCATCTTTCAAGTCCTCTGATTCCAAATTCCTCGATTTAAATAAGCATCAGTATGCTTATTTAAATGTTTCATGCCTTATCTCCCCACCAGACTCTAAATTAGTTTCCTTTGGCCAGACAACCATGTTTTTTATTTCTTTTGTAGCTTCTTAACACCTCACACAGAGCTCTGTACAAAAATAGCTAAGTCGATAAATATCTTCAATGAATAAATTTAAATATCAATAAATGGGCATTTAGTAATATTTATAAATACAAATATGATTTAGTATATTTATTTAAATATAAATGTTATTAAATAAAATTAAATATTGCTCAATGAGGATTGCTCCAAAAAGGTCCTAATCATTTAAGATATTTTCCCAACCTTTCTGTGAGGGTAAACTTAAATGTTGAAAAAATAAGAGAATCCCTGATATATACTAGCTTACTGGTTTTTCTTCATTGCCCCTAGTCGAATTTTGATGTGTTGGAGACTAGAAAGGTTGGGAAACAATGGCCTTTATAGCTAGGGAAGAGTAACAGGATCAAAGGTGTGAGACCTGGATTCTAGTCCCAGGGCAGCCACCCACAAAAATTTCTCTAGTTTTCTCTTCTCTATTTGTGAAATAGTTTAAAATAGCACTTTTCTCTATTCAAAAGTCATGTTGTGAAACAAATGAGGTAATATGTACTAAATATGGATGTTTAATTTTAAGTTACTACATAAATTCAAGGTAGTTATCATTAAGCCTGCATAAACATTTGAGATCATATTGAAACCTATTTGCAAGATCTTGCAAATTCTTAATCTAAGAAATGCTACCCCGGTGCATTAGCATCCTTTCTAAAATAGCCACTTTTAATCAATTAAACACTCAACATAAAGCTTTTTTTATTGATTAAATAAATAAAAGGCTTACAAAGATAAGCCAAGGAACTTGAAGCTCACCAACCTCCAAAAGTGGGGCCCTGAGCCTCTGAGCCCTTTAAGAACATGGGATGGGTTGAATTCCTGATGATAGGGAAGGACTAGGACAAAAAGGGATGGAACTGAAAAGGACAAGACTGAACCTGAAAGGAGAAAGGGATGGTGAGTGCCTGGGGTTGCTGAACAGGGCGATATAGGACAAGAGAATTGTGCCTACTGTAGGTCAGGGACATTTCAGGCTTTAGAAAGACTAAAGAAGAATGTGGATAGTGTCAGGCTGCAGCCTGGCTTGAAGAGTTGCTGAAATGGATGGGATGCAGTGGAATTGCTTGTCAACTCTGGGAGTGGGGAGGGAAGAGGGGAGGGAGACAACATGAATCATAACTTTGGAAAACTTATGTGTAAATTTGTTATTGGAATAAAAAAAAGATAATTTTTTAAATGGATGGGATGTAGCCAAGTTTTGCTTGACTAGAAAAGGGAAGGGCCCTCTATTCAAAAAGGTAAAACTAGGTTGGCGCTGGGTTGAGAATAAATGAAGAATGGATAGGAATGGTAGGGAGACTGAGAAAGAGAAAGGGGCAATAAGGTCAAGACAGGGATTTGAGTAGAAGCTCCTGAGGAAGGGAGAAGGAATCTGTGGAGGGATCAGAAGGGGAGAAAAGGGAAGGATCTAAACTAGGATGTGGGGGCAGGACCGTGGCCTGGAGGGAATCAGGTGGGGAAGGAGGAAACAGGCCTAAGGGAGAGGAGAGGATCGGATCAGAACCTGGGGAAGCAGCCAAGAAAGGAAGAGATGGAGTCAGGATTCGGAGACCTGTGGAAAGAAAAGGGGTGAATTCTGGGAGGGCCTGGTCATGATCTGCGAGGAGAGCTCAGGTAGGGATGGGGGTGGACTCAAGCTGGGATAGGGGTGTCAAGAAAGCATGGGGCCAGGAAGGGGAACAGAGCTCAGATGGTCTGAGGCGAGGACCCGGGGGAGAGGGAGGGGAGAGGTGAGCTCTGGAAAGGCTCCGGGAAAGGAATAGGAGGAAAGCTCCAGTAAGGAAGGAAACAGGAGGAGAGGGCTTCGGAGGGGGCTAAGGCCCGGGTAGGGGGTCGGTCTGAAGGGGAGGAGTATTAGGGGGCTGCTCAGGCAGGGATAAGACAAGGGGGAGCTTAAGAGGGG
>NC_058131.1:59901824-59959691 GCF_016433145.1 Gracilinanus agilis | reverse complement strand
AGAGCTGGGCGGGGGAGGGGGAGCTCAGTAGGGGAGGGAGGATGCTCAGACCGAGACGGCCCGGTCCCGGCGGGGCGGTCCGGGCAGCCTGGGGTCGCAGCGGGCCCTACCTGCGGACGCGAGTTGCCCCTCCAGCAGCGGCTCCCGCCAGTCCAGGGACAGCGCCACGCCCAGCCCGCCGCGTCCACCCGCGCCGCACCCCCCACGTGACCGCGGCCCGCGGGGCGGAGCCGTTGGTAACACTGGGCCGTCAGGGGCGCGCGGCCGCGGCCGTTGCCTTGACGACGGCGAAAGCGTTAGGGCGCAGCTGCGGCGAAGCCCCAGCTGGGGGAGGAGACTGAAGGGAAAGGTTAGGACTGCGAGAGTCTGGGAGCCAGGTGGAGGGTAGGGTAAGGGGGCGCGCTTGGGAGGGGGCTGCGGGCCGAGGCTCGAGGAGGGGTAAAAGTGCTTATCCTGAATCCCCATTTTCTGATGCCATACTACTTCTGTCACCTTGGACATGTCGGTTCACTTCCCCTGGCCTCAGTTTCCCCATCTGTAAAATGAGGTGGGGGTGGACCAAATTGATCATTAAGGTTTATTCCTACAATATTTTTTACTATTGTGGGACTCTATTGGAGAAGACGTGATTGAACCATAAAAAATTTAAGTGCTTTGGGAGTAGAGTTTCTAAGATGGCAGAAGGGTCTGTTTGACCACGGTCCATATATATCTGTGTTTGCAGAACTAAAAATGCATCCAGAATCCGGAAAGCCTGGCCAGGAAGATGGAACTGAGCATGGGAGTGTGCCAGAGGAATCGGAAGAGTCTTCAGGGGACTGTAGAAACGGAGAGAGTGTGCTGATAAACAATGCAGGTAACCCCTGTGCAGGGAGCCCAGAACTCAAACTAGGCAGCCACCATTCAACCACTTATGGGTGACCTCGAGAAACAGTCACAACCGCTCTCATTTCTTCAGGACTTTAAGGTTTTTAAAGCATTTTATTGTAACCCGGAAAAATCAATCAGTAAACATGTATGAAGCACCTATTATGTGCTAGGCACTATGCCAAGTGCTGGAAGAAGCAAAAGACAGTTACTCATGGAGTTCACTACCTAATGAGGGGAGAGGACATGCAAACAAACTACATAGAGGATAAATAGGAAATAATTAGTAGAATTAGAGGGGTTGGGAAAGGCTTCCAATAAAAGAGATTTTAGTTGGGACTAAAAGGGAACCAGGGAAGACTGTAGACAAAGTTGAAAAAAGTATTCCAGGCATGGTGGACAAGCTAAAGAAAATTTTCAGAGCCTAGAGACGGAGTATATTATTCATGGAACAGCCAGGAGGCTAGTGTTCCTGGATTGAAGAGTATGTATCAGGGTGGTTAGGCCACTTCTGTGGATTGAGAGCCGGGCTTAGAGAAGGTCCAGGGTCCAGAAACTTCCTAAGCTGTTGTGGCCCTTGGCAAGTCACTTAGCCCTGATTGCCTATCCCTCACTGCTCTTCTGCCCTGGAACCAATACACAATACACAATATTGATTCTAAGATAAAAGGTAAGTTGTTTTATTTTTAAAAAAGAACATGTCAAGAAGTAATTTCTAAAAACACTGGAAAGGTAGGAGAGGGTTAGATTATAAAAGACTTTGAATGCTAAACAAGAGTATTTAATATTTGATTCTGGAAGTGGCAGGGATGATTCCCCCACTGATGTATGTAAACTTTTACTGGTCAGCCAGAGAAAGTAGTTCAAAACAAAAGCATGTAAATAATTATAGCCTGTGATCCAGGACCCCTCAAACTCTGGATTCAAATAGACCTCCTAAGCCCAAAGATTAATTTTCTCTTGGCAGATAAATGCCCACCTAGAGTTTTTGCTGGGAAATCTCCAAATATAATATGTTTGTGTTTAAATAACCACCTCCCCATCTGCTAATCAAGCAAGTACTTTAGGTTTTACTTAAAAAGTTAACAGTTTTAGAGTAACTTTAGGTAATAAACATTGGTAATGGGTAGACTACACAAGATTACCTTTATTTCATCCCAGAGGAAATGAGGAAAATTAAAATGTCCTGAAGGTACCTACTAAAATGTTAGGGCACCTAGGTAGCACAGTGGATAGAGTACCAGGTATGGAGTCAGGAGCACTTGGGATCTTCCTAGCTGTATGACCCTGGGCAAGTCAAGAAACCACATTTGCTTAGCCCTTGCTGCTCTTCTGTCTTAGAATCGATACTAAGCAAGAAGGTAAGAGTTGTTGGGGAGGGGGGGAGGGGGGGTTCAGCCTATAAACAATCACAATCCTCAACAGTGAGTTCTATTTTTCTATAAGGTTCTAGGTTCTTCTAGGTTTAACTTCACCTCATATTTTAGATTTTTATTGGAAAAGAACAGATCTTGGGTTTGGCAAAAGCATTAATAGACTAAATTCTAGGATCTCATTGCCTAGGAAATTTCCCTCTTCTAATTAGAAGGCAAAGGTTCAGGGATGAAATTGTCCCTGAACTCTGCTCAGGCCATATAACTGGATCTCTGATGTGTTTCTCCTGGACACTAAACTATCTCTTGTCCTGGAAAACTCTGTTCCTGGGTCTCTGTTCTCTCACCTATGGTCAAAAAAAGGAAAAGAAAACCCAAAAGTGGCCAGGAATTCTCTTCTCAGCTGTGTGGTGGACTCCCATGTACATATAGTACAGTGTGCTTCCTGGAGGCAGCCAAGAATGACTTTTGGAGGTGAAGGAGAAGGTTAGGGGGCGGAGCAGGACTGTCCAATGTCAGTTCTTTCTGAGGAAAAAAGGGAAAAGCTCAAAAGTAGTCAAAAGGGCCCGAGTATTTCATTTGGGTCACTGTCTGATCAATTTGATGAACTTACCAGGAAGTGAATAGTTAGGAACCTTGATTGTCCACATATCTTCCCAGGGAGATGTGGTGATCATTTTCTCTTTAGAGAATGAAACAGCATTTGGTTTGGTTGGCTTGGAGCAGACCTTGGTATCTCCTTGGGACACTTCCAAGATTTCAGTGAACTGGAGCTGGGCTCCTGTGATGAAATGGCTTATTTAGACTTTCTGGAAAATGAACTTTTATCAGAAAAGCCACTCCTTTATGTTAAACTATACAAGGAGTCTTCACAGAGGATTCGGGGTTCCTTTCTGCCTTCTACAGTTCAAGAGTACAACTGGTAGAAGGTGGGGAAAACTCCTTTGATTAACCCCATCTATAATGAAAATAGCATGAGAATAAAAATAACAATAAAGCATTCTCCCCACAGTAGGAAAAGTGGACATCCATGGGGACCTATGGGTAAGAACTCATAGTGGTAGGGGGTCAGAGTAATTAAATGACTTGCCCAGGATCATACAATTAGTAAGTGCTGAGTAGGATTCAAAACAATGTTTGCAGGCTCCCAGTTTAACACTCTTCTCTCTATTGCACCATTATTCTTTTGTAACATTTTTTCCAAATTACACTTAGAAGCAATTTTTAACATTTGTTTCCTGACATTTTAAGTTCCAAATTTTTTCCCTCTCTCCTTTTCCTACCCCTTCCCTGAGACAGTAAGTAATTTTATATAGGTTATACATGTGCTATCATGCAATATATATTTACATATTCACCATGTTACCGCACTAGTACTCTAGGCAAGGCATTTCATTTGTATATAGGAGCCTTAGTTTCCTTACCTATTCATTGAGGGTATTAACACTTATATTCCTTATAGGCCCCTAGGGTTGTTGAGGGAGGATCAGATGGAATAATGGCTTTATAGAGCTTTAAAGCCTATATGAATGTAAGCTATTATTACCTCTTAGTTTTTATTAAGTCATAGCATATAGTAGAAGGGAAGAAAGTCAACTAAGCTTCTCATTTTAAACATGTTATAATCTTTTTTTCTCACTAATCCCTTTTTTTTTTAAACCCTTACCTTCCATCTTGGAGTCAATACTGTGTATTGGCTCCAAGGCAGAAGAGTGGTAAGAGTAGGCAATGGGAGTCAAGTGACTTGCCCAGGGTCACACAGCTGGGAAGTGTCTGAGGCCAGATTTAAACCTAGGACCTCCCATCTCTAGGCCTGGCTCTCAATCCACTGAGCTACCCCCTCACTAATCCCTTTTTAATAAGTTCCACTGATGAAATTGAAATGGATTGATTTTATGTTTTATCTCTTTATATTATATCTCATTTATCATGTTCATTCTTTAGCAAGAAAATATATGCAGAGTGATTCACAAACTTAAAAAAAGAAATAATTGTTGGCTACCTTCATTACTAATATTACTCACTCACCAGTGAGTTGATCAAAAATCAAAAAGCAGAAGGCATAGGTCCCAAATTGAGCCCTAAATAAATTGTTTTGGCCCTATTTTTCCTAAGTAATATTTTCTGGAATGCTGATTTTCCCCAATAGTTCCATGGCAATATTTTTCCCATCAAAATATTAAAGATGAAATTATGTATGTACCTGAGATACTAATTTTGTGCAGCAGTTTTTCTGTGTAAAAGTAAGTATAGTTTTCCAAATATATCTGTCTTCCCCTTTGTCTCAGCGAAATCATGTATCCACAGACCCACTAAACCAGCATTTATGGATTGCATGGATATATTCCAACCTCTAAATGGACCATATATAGCCAGATAAGTTTGGGAGCCACTGTTCTATAGTACTGGTTTTTCACCTCTGGATAGGGAGAAAGGATATGGCAAAACATAACTGATTATAATTCACTCTGCCTTATGTTACCATCTAGTCCTACATCAGACCAGTTAAACCCCATGACCATTCCCCTTCTCTACCTCTTGCCCATGTGCCCAACTCCCAGCATCCCTAGGCTAAAGACAAAAGCAGAATTTCTTGACATAGAGGTCCATCACCATCACCATTCTACACAAGCAGATTAGAAAAGAGCAGAATAATGTGCTTGAAGACTCTACTTTTCAAGGGTTGAATGAGAGGAAAGCCAGCTTCCAGTGTTAGCTGTCACTAGCTCCAGCACCTCCCAGAGGGCACCTCAGCACTCCCAGCATCACTTTCTGATTGGTAAAATGAAGGATCTGACTAGATGATCTGGCCTTCTATGAGCTTACTTGTAGGAGTATTTGAATCCATCTTTGAAGAGATTGGGCACATAAAATGGACATGATGTAATGTTAGCTTATTCTTATTTCAGCACTTAATTTCTAATATCATTGGTTTGGGGTAATCCCTCCATAATTTGGTATAGGATTTTTTGTCCTATGTCTAGCACTTTAGCTGTCATTGTTTAGGTAGTTGGGACCTTTGTATGTACCTTATGATCTTGACTCATGTCTAGCACATTAGCTGTCTTTCCAGACTTCTTTTCATGGATATACATGACAACTGTGCCATCCATGACTTCACGCAGCATGGTGTGGGGCAGTGAAGTGGCTCCGTGGATCGAGAGAGGTCTGGAGACTAGAGGTCCTGGGTTCAAATCTGAGCTCAGAAACTTTCTAGCTTTGTGACCCTGGACAAGTCACTCAATCTCCATCACCTAATTTTTTCTGCTTTTCTGCCTTGGAACCGATATTTGGTATCAATTCTTAGAAGGTGAGGAAAGAAAGAAAGGAGAGAGAGAGGGAAAGGGAGGAGAGGAGAAGGGAAGGAGGGAAAGAGAGAGAGAGAGAGAGAGAGAGAGAGAGAGAGAGAGAGAGAGAGAATCAGAGTGCCAGTGAAATCCCTGGGAGTCTCCATTGGAGACCATCCTTCAGGTTAATATTAGCCCAGGAATGACTATTCTTTGGATCTAGTCATTCACTCAATTCTGAATCTCTAACTATGCCATCATCCAACTCGCATCTCACAAATTTGTCCACAAATGTGAGATTTTTCAAATGATATTTGGAGAGCAAAGTCAGAAGGAGGGTTGTACTTTGTAGTGGCTTTCTGAGGTGCCAATTACCCACCCAACAAACTGAGAAGAGTGGCATGCCTTGATAGTATCACTACATATTATATTCTAAGAGACTATAGGGGAAAGAAGATAAAATTATTATCCATGAGGCAGAATATGAAAAGGTCTGAATTAGAGTTGCCTCAAAAGGAAAAGGAACAGGGTTTGGGGTCTGGCAGATTATTCCTAATCTGCTTCCACTGCTTGGCATTTGGAGGACAGGCTAAAAAACTTCACACAAATACAATTTAGAGGATCTCTGGTTATGCAATAATTTGCCTAAAAAGATCTGGGTCTTGATGTGAGTTAATAGCATGATATGGCAGCCAAAACGGATAATGCTCTTCCAGATCGAATTAAAAGAAGCATTGTGTCCAGAAATAAGGAGGGGAGCAATCTACTTGTTCTTGGCCCTGGTCAGAACCCATCTGGAAATTAGCTCTGTTTTAGATGCCACATTTTATTAAGGGCATTGATAAGCTATGGAAAGTCCAAAGGAAGTCAACTAGCATGCTGAGGGACCTTATTTAATAATTCATTTAATTTACTTGAATCTATAATTGAAGGAACTGGAAATATTCGACATGTAGAAAAGAAGGCTATGTGGAAAGAAGGGCATAGGATCTGTCCTCAGTATTTGAAAGACAGTCATGTGAGAGAGAGATCAGATTTGTCCTATTTGGCCCTCAGAGAACTAGGAGGAAGGAATAAAAATTGTAAAAGAAGAATTTAGGCTGAACGCAAGGGGGGAAACTGCCCAAATATGAAATGGGTTTCCTCTCCCTAGAGGTCTGCTGCAAAGGTTGGATGGCCTCTTGTCAAGCCAGAGAGATCTCCTATAGGAGATAGTGATTGGAGTTAAGTGACTTGCCCAGGGTCATATAACTAGGAAGTTTCTGAGGACAGATTTGAACTCAGGACCTCCGAGCTCCAGGCCTGACTCTGTCCACTGAGTCACCCAGCTTTTCCACACTGTGCTTTACTGTATCTATATCACTGACTTGGATGAAGGTATGGATGGCCCATGTGTCCCTCATGAAGATGGAAGTGAAATTTGGAAAGACAGCAACCATGCTAGATGACAGAGTCAAGATCATAATAAGCTCCTGGCAGAGGTTGTGATAGCCTAAGCATGGGGAAATGGTGTCATTCCACAAAGTCCCCACACTTCTGTGGAGAACCCTGAGTCAATGTAATCCCTCTGCAACCTTCACTGTTGACAAAGAGCTTTCTTCCCCAAAGCCACTATTATCCCCATTGTAAAGAGGAGGAAGCTGAGGTAAGACTTGAACCTGAGTCTCTGGACTTCACACCTAGTATTCATTCTGCTCCCCCATGCTGCCCTCCTAGATGAGCCAAGGGAATTGGAGCTGCAGGTTCTAGCTAGGTTAAAGACCTTGGAATCATCATCGGGTGTCCTTTCTTCTTCTTTTTTGTTAACCTCTTAGAACATTCCCTTCTCCCTCTGTAAAATGGGGATGAATAATACTCTCATTCCCTACCTTATAGGGTTGTTTGGAGGAATGCTTTTTTGTAAGCCTTAAAGTACCAGAGGAACGTGTATTGTTATTACTCTTGTGTTCCCTGATGATACCCTACTTGGTGTGCTTCACCAATAAAGAAGACCAGGAACATGCCAGAATTTATCTGAAAAACAGCACATTTTCCCTCAGTATGAAACCATCTTCCTTGAGCTTCTCATATTTTATTCATTTAGCACCGTGCGTGCATGAGGCACCCTGGAGAACGTGGGTGTTTTTAGAGGCTTGTCTTCCGCAGTGATCTGAGTTAATCTCACTTTCCTATGAAACCCTGATTGCTAGAGGTGGAAGGATCTTAGAGGTCCTTACTTTGATGGATGGGAAACATAGGCAGGGGGCACCAAAGTGGCTCAGTGGCTAGAGAGTGAGGCCCAGAGACAGGAAGTCCTGGGATCAAATTTGGCCTCAGACACTTCCTAGTGGAGGGAACGTGGGCAAGTTACTTATTGTTCTTCTGCCTTGGACATAATATTGAATGTAAGACAAGATTGTAGGATTTTAGGAAAAGATTTTTAAAGAATATCCTGATGAGATGAATAAGATTTCCCAAGGGGGCCCCACAGGTTTAGTTTCAGAGGGTGTTTTTTAACTCGGTTCAGCTAACCAATGCCAGTGCCCTTTCTGCTTTGGCATGCAGCATTGGAACAAACATGAGGCCTGACATCCTACGAACATGCTCAAGACAGTTTAGAATGCCATCCGCTCTGGGCGAGGGGGAAGGAGAAGGGAGAGTTTGTGTCAGAGTTGAGGAAAAGCAATTGCAGAAGGAAAAGGAGGTTTGGCAAGTTAAAGTTAAGGAGGAAGAACAAAGCTAGAAAATCAAGTGTGTGACTCTGTAGACTCCATCTAGCACTGATCTTTTATATGAATACCGTTCAACAAAAAGGGAAGCAGATGGGAGTGATAACACCAGATTGGTAGTCAGCGAAACCCTTGGGGTCTAATCCCCGGTTTTATGGATGAGCAAGGTTCTGTGGTTTGATCCCTATGAGAGGGTCCTTGATTGAGTGGATATTGCCCTGGACACTCAAGCAAAGTGGGGGTCAGGGGGAAGTTACCCAGTCTCTTGATACCTATTTTCTCACCTGTTAAAATGGAATGGAAACACTGGTATGGCCCACCTCACAGGCACTCCACAAAATGTAAAGCAATGTACAAGTGTGTTGTTGTTAATACTCTATTGTTGATCCTTTTGTAAAGTTTCACTGAGGATGAGCAAGATCTCACAAAATAACAAGAAACAATAGAATGAGAAACGAGTCTAGAGAAATATTGTTGACAGACTTGACTAATTAACGTCATGCAGAGGATGTTTAAGGGTGGAACTGGAAAGAGAAGACAGAAACGATCTATAAAGATTTTTATACCAAAATATTTTACTATCAAGAACAATAGAGCCACTCCATCTGGACTTCTTAATATCTTGTTCCAGATGTGTTTCTTAAAAAGATAGAATAAAACAAAGGGAAAAGCATCTGAATGTGTATAGAGAGGAGACTCTTGCAGGATGCAGCGCAGTTGAGGGATTGATTCACAAAGGTATGTGAAGGAGAAGGGAAACTACCAAAAGGATAGAAAAAATCTTGGACTTTATTATCTCCAAAAAGTAATTGAGAGATCATCAATAATCCAAATACCAACTCTCAAAGTAGGACTTCTTAAGCAATATTTCACAGTGAATCAATCGCATTTTTTACCATCACACAATTGATGTAACACAATGTGTAATGAATACAAGATCACATCAGAATTAATGTCTGTTGACTACAAAAACCCAAGTTTTATTTAAATTCAAAATTATAAAATTTTAGTAAAATGATATTGTAAGACTGTCTTGAAGCAAAGTATCACCCATGCATATGGCCAAATTTTACAAGCTTCCTCGAATGATGTCATTAATCTTATTTAAATTTTTTCATCATTAATATCAAATGAGGCATAAAACAGTAGGATGCTTGTCAAAGATGGTTGCCATTCTCGTGGACTAGATCCTAGTGCATGGTAGAAGTTGAAGGCTACCCTTCAGATGATGAGGTCCTTATGACATTATATTGATTTCATGAAGCTAGGAAATATTGAATAGCACACTAAATGAAATCTATACTCAAAAGCTTGTCCTAATTTCTCTATAAGAAAAACTAAGTAGATGAAGAATGCCTATTGAACAGACTATAATATAGTTGCCTGATCAGCCTATATAGTTTGTCTTCTGTATATGTTCTCATACATAAAGATGTGTACAATACATAATATAGATACACATGTATGTAGATATATAAACATGTACATATGTATGAGCAAACACTACAGATAGACAATAAGCTTGGTCCAAAATTGAACAGAAAGAGAAGGGCCTAGATTGTTTTTAGAAAATTGCAGTTCTTTTAATAAGATCAAACTTCTTCCTAAAACAAAGACATTTTAATACTAGATACTTTAATACTGAACACTTGAAGTATTCTTCATATGACTCTGAAACATGAAATATTACAATCTCCAAAAAAGAGAAGTTGAGGATTACCCAGAAGGCAATAGAGAAGATCACTGTGGATATGAACAAGCTATAACATATTACAAATAATGAATTAGAGAAGTAAGTGCCAAACTCCCACCAGGACAAAGCTTACTACCCTAAGTGGTAATCAGAATCAGATTAAAATGTAATTGGGAAATATTTAACAAAACAGGCAAAAATACAATACAATATAATGTTAATTTTTGATTTTCCAAATCAATTTGAGTTTGACATCACCGGTGTAAAGGATGTCAGGAGACAGTGTGAGATTCAGTGGGAAAAATAGGGAGCTTAGAGTCATAAGAACTGAATTTGAATTCTGGTATTGCTACTTATCTCTTGTATGACTTAGAATTCTGTTCTGGATCCCTTTGTTCCCAGGGCTTAGATTTGGTCAACCAGCATTTATTAAGCACCTTCTATATGCCAGGAATTGTGCCAGTCATTGACAATAACAAAGACAAAAAAAATGAAACCCTTTCTCTCCTGCAGCCTCTATTGATGGAGAGAGCATATAGAATTATTTATCAGATATTTGCAGGATATAAAATAAATTCAATGTAATTAGGAAGGAGAAAATAGTAGCTTTTGGAGGATCAGAAAAGACTTCCTGTTAAAGGGTCTTGAAGGAAGTGAGGAATTCCCTGAGGTGAAGGAAGTGCATTCCAATAATGGAGGAGATGACAATAAAAAGGCACAGAGATAGAAATCAAGGGGTTGGGGGTTAGGAGCAAGAGAGGTCAGTTTGGCTGCACTTGTAGATTGCAGGAAGAAGAGAGTCATAAATAATAACTAATGCAATTTGATTGAATAACCGTACTCACAATGCTCTTATTTCTAATCACAGTTGAGGGTTGATAGGCACTATATTATAAATGAATTTAAAAATTTATAACAATATAACCACTCAGACATTAAAATGAGATGATTTGGCTTCCTAAGAAAAATGCCCTCAGTGGAGGTAGAGTTGTAAATCCATAGAAATCATTTTGCCAAGAGGAGCTATTGATAGAGGTAATCTTATGTGCCAATTCTTTCCCCTTGGGTTCCAGTAATCAGTCAATCAATAAATATTTAGTAACTATTTACTATGTTCCAGACACTGGGCTAAGTGCTGGAAATGTGCAATCTCTACTCTAGAGGAATTTAGTTTCTAAAGAATGGGAGGGGGGCAGGGTATTATGCAAATAATTATATACATACAAGATACAGCCTATGTAAATAGAAGATCATCTGAGAGGGAAAGCACCAGTAATTGTGGGGTATGGGACACCAGAAAAAGCTGCCCAGACTCAAGAGATGGAGTATCATGTGTAAGGAACAGAAAGTATGCTGTTGTAGCTAGATCATAGTATTCAAGGGAGGAAAATCTAAGCAGACTGGAAAGGTCTTGTGGTCCAGGTTATGAAGGGTTTTCGATGTCAGAGGATTTTATATTTGATCCAGGAAGTAAGAGGAAGCCACTGGAATTGATTTAATAGAGGGGGATCTTAGGTGGGGAAAGGGTGAATGGAGAGAAGTAACATGGATGGTCTGTGCTTTAAGGAAATCACTTTGGCCTTTGAGTGGAATAGGGATTTCAGTGGGGGTAATATGAGGCCAGGAGGCTAAGTTAAGAACCATTGAATATTCATGGTGTGAAGTCTTGCCCCAGAGTGGTGGTTATTTGAATGGAGAGAATGGGATGCCCAGGAAAGCTGTGTGTAGAAACAACAAAACTAATAATAACAATAAATCAGAATGTGGAATAGGTGAGAATAAGAAGAGATGGACTCCAAGATTGTAAGCTGGGTGCCCTCAAAAGTAAGAAGAAATCTGTAAACGTTTAGAAGTTGGGGATGGGGGGGGGGGGGAAGAACAAGCTCTGCTTTGTACATATTGAAGTCGAGATATATATAGGACATTCACTTTGAAATGTCCAGAAAGCAAATAATGATTAGGACTGAGGTTCAGTCAGAATATTAAGGCTGGATAGATAGATCTAGGAATTATCTACATAAAGATGATAATTGAATCCATGGAAGGTGGTAAAATCAACAAGCAAAATAGTTTAGAGTAGGAAGAGAAAGAGACACAAGACAGATCATTGAGGGACAGCCCATGGATCCAGCAAAGGAGAACCAGAAGAGAGAGGAGAGTATCGGGGAGAAGAGTGTAATCAGTGGTGTCAGAAGCTGCAGAGAGGTCAAGAGGGATGGAGATTGAGAAAAAAGACATTAGGAAAAATGATTAAGAGATCATTGGTAACTTTGCAGAGAGTAATTTCAGTTTTTGACTAGGTTGGAATCCAGATTAAAATGGGATTAGGAATGAGTGAAAAGAGAGGAAGTGGAGGCATTTACTGAAGATAAATTTCTCCAAGATTTTAGCCAGAGAAAGAAAGGATAGATTCTAGAGGAGTTGAGAGCAATAAGGGATGGTCAGATTGAGGGAATTTTTAAGGATTGTGGAGCGGTGGGCATGTTTGTAGGCATCAAGGAAGCATCCAGCAGATAGGGAGTGATTAAAGATCAGAGAGTGGGGATGATAGAAGGGTTTTCTTATACAATACAGGTGTCATTGTTTAACCCTTAATATTCAACCTGATGGTAACCTAAGACACCTGATTTCTGACAAGTGGATGCAGTTCAATCTTGGGTATTACCTTCTAATGTCTATAGTACAATTCCCTCTCCTCTTCCTCTATGCTATTCAGGTTATTTTGGGAAACTTGAGAATCTGGTTTATGTCTCTTTAAAAGGTCCTAACACCCCTCTAAAGGGATGAGTTTAGAGAAAGGATTATCCATAGAATGGGTTTATGAATGGCAGTGTAGAACAGGTAACCCCCCCCCATAGTACGCCAAAGCCCCTCTTCAGAGAGGCTCCATGTCCTCTGGCCTTGGGGATGTAGAGTCATGAAACTCACAAATTCACACCATCCAGTGAAGACCTGGTCTTGTGCCCTGCTGTTGATTGTAGGTGTCAGTGGTCTCTTCCCTCAGAGTCTGAGACCTCACTTATCTTTAGCCATATGCCTGTCATCACTGTTGCTCTCAGCATGTGGCCTTATCTCTTAAGGGCAGCCCCATGGGATTATGTAGAATGGCCAGACATCAATGTTCCCACAGCTAATGTTTTCACCTTAGAACTTCACTAGGCAGAGTCATCATTTCCCCAAGTTACGCTGAATTACTTACGGCCCTCTACCTACAAACCTTTCCAAGGCCAGGGTACTTTCTGTTACTGAGGGGGACAGCACCTCCCTCTAGTCACCTAGACTCCCAATCTAGGCATGCATACCACTGAACACTCTTGTTTCCATTTTGTTGCCAGGACCTGTCATTTCTACCATTGCAGCATCTTTTAAATACACCCCCTTCTCTCCTCTGATACAGCCACCATCCACGGGTCTGGACACTGCCAGGATGTCCCCCTACCTGCATCACTCAGCAAATTCTCTTCCTCTAAGGTCCATTCAATTCACACCTTATACCCAATCAAAATTTTGCCAGCTGTTTCTATAGACTCTTCAGTCACTCTTCTTCCTTCCTCAGTGAGTTCTGTTCCTGGCTTACAATTTCTCTGTCCTCTTCAATTCCTTCCCTCTTACTAGGGGACTTCAATATACATATTGACTCTCCCTCAAACACCATAAGCACTCCTCTTCCTATTTACTTTCTATGACCACATCCTCCAGCCCACCTCAGCCACACACAAATATGGCCATTATGCCCTTGATCTTCTCATCACTCACCCACATATCATCTCCATGTTCAAGAATTCTAAAATCCTTCATGTGAACATAATCCATTGCCTTTTCACCTCTCCATCCACCTTCCTTTATCAAATTCTACTTTTTGCCCACATCATGATCTCTTGTTCCCCCAATTCTCCCTAATTCTGTCGACCCTCAACTAGAAGATCTCTCCCTTCTTTTCCCTGCCTTGACTCCTTGTTGAATTAGTCCAATATTATACTGAATTAATGCTCCTCTGAGTCCTTGGCACCCTTATATCACCAATTATGCTTTGCCAAGCCTCAGCCTTGGATAATTCCCACCATTTTTAAATTTTATTATATAAATATTATGTTTATATTTATTAAGTTTATTTACATTTTAAATATTTATTTTATAATTTACATATATATATATTTACCAATTACATGTAGTAACAGATTTCCACACAAGTTTTCCTAATCTATATGACTGAACTTATCTCCCTCCCTCCCTTACCTACCCCCTCTCAGTGCTGGCAGATGATTTAATCTGGGTTATACATATCATACAAAACATATTTCCACACTGTTCGTTTTTGTAAGTGTGTAATCTTATTTTTTAAAAGGTGATTACATGGTTTGATGGGGCTATGATTGAGGATGTGGACTCTAAATGATCACCCTAATACAAATATTAATAATGTAGAAATAGGTCTTGATCACTGACACATGTAAAACCCAGTGGAATTGCTCATTGGCTACAGGAATGGGGGTAGGAGGAGGGGAGGAAAAGAATATGAATCATGTAACCATAGAAAAATATTATAAATTAAATAAATTAACTTTTAAAAATGGAAAAAAAACAGTTGATCTATTATAGATGCCTTAACTTCTTAATTCCCTACAGTGACCTGCACCCTCTTCTCTTCTCCCTTTATTTTTGGGCGATCTCAACAACTCCAGGTTTAATTACAGTCTCTATGCTGAAAATTCTCACATCTACTTATTTTGCCCTAATCTGCTGACCTCCAATTTTAAATCTTCAACTGCTTTTCAGACAACTTGAACTAGAAGATGTCCAATAAAAATCTTATACTCCAAACTGAACTCATTACTTTTTCCCCTAAACCTGCTGTTTGGAAATCTAGGACTCTAACTGGATTCCTCAGTATCTCCCACCCTGCCTATCTAATCTGTCACCACGTCCTATCTTTTACCTTTGTGCCATCTCTCACATATGCCTCCTCTCTCCTTTGACTCTGCCCCCAATCTAGTGCAGGCCCAGATCATCTCATGTCTAGATTATTACAGTAGCCTCCTGGTGGGTCTGCCTGCATCAAGTGTCTATCTGCATCAGTCCATCCTCCAATCAACCACCAGAGACTTTCCTTAAGCAAAGTCCAATTATATCGCCTTCTCCTGCTAAAAAAATGCCAGTAGTTCCTTATCATCTTCCAGATCAAATACAGAATCCTCTGTTTGGTGTTCAGAACACTCATGACCTAGCCCCCCACCCATCTTTCCAATCTTCTTATACCTTATTCCTCATCATATGCTCTTTGATTCAGTGACCCTGGCCTTCTGGCTATTCTATGAATAAGACATTCCATCTGTTGGTTCTGGCATTTTCTGTGTCTTGTCTCCCATGTCTGGGATGTTCTCACCTTTCCCAATACCCCTTAATTCTAGTCCCTTCCCTTTGAATTTCCTATTTATCTTGTATATAGTTATATATATATATATGCTTGTTTCTCCCCCCCCCCCCCATTAGACTATGAACTCCTTGAGGGCAGGAGCTGTCTCTTTGCTTGTCTTTATATCTGTTGAAATAGCCTGCTCCCTACCATACATCTCTCCTGGCTCTATTTCATCTTCCATTAAGCTGTCATACTGATTTTTGTTGAGCACAAATCTAACCATGTGACTTCCGTACTTCCCCCAGTAAACTTTATTGATTTTCTCTCTCCAAGATAAAATATAAAATCTTATTTGGCTTTTAAAGCCCTTCAGAACCAATCCCCCCCTCCTGCCTTTCTAGCCTCTTTTTGGCTTTTAAAAAAATTGCATGTATTATTTCCAGTCAACAAAAATCTTTCTTCTTTCCCTTTCACCCCACCCCCAACATTTGAGAACAATATAAAAACAAAAGGCCTCTTACAAAAAATATATAGTGAAGTATAACAAATATCCCCTTTGGCCACTTCCCTAAAAGTGACTCATTTTGCTGTCTTGAGTCTTGCTCATCTCTAGCAGAGGTAAAGTAATGTTTCATCATTGAGCCTCTGGAATTGTGAGTGGACTAGACATTACACTGATCAGAGTTCCTAATACTTTCAAAGTTGATTATTTTTACCATTTTGTTGTCTTTGTATAAATTGTTCTCCTGATAATGATTACTTCACATAAATCTTCCCAGGTTTCTTTAAAATCATTTCTTTCATTATTTTCTCATGGTACAATAATATTCCATCATATCTATATACCATAACTTGCTAAGCCTTTCCCCAATTTGGGGGCACCTCTTCAGATTCTTGTTCTTTGCTACTTCAGAAAGAACTATAAGCATTTTGTACTACCTTTGTTTGCTTAGGACTAATTTCTCCTTAAAGCTATCATTCCTCTACTTCTCCCTTAAACCCTTTTCCTTTCTTTTTCTCTACTGAGTGAAATGCATTTTTTACCCAAATTTGTTTATATGTATTTTTCTTTCCTTTGACCTGTTCACAATGAGTGAGGTTTGTATGTTATCTGCCCTCCCACACCATCCTCCTTGTTAGTATGAATGTCTATTTGAGCCCCAGATTCTGTGAATTTTTTTTCTATTTTGTAATATTTTAATTTCCCCCAATTATATGTAAAAAAAAATTTAAGATTCATTTTTTTAGATTCAAATTGCTTTCCAGGATGGTTGAATTAGTTCACAACTCCCTCAACAATGCATTAGTATCTTTATTTTCCCACATCCTCACCAATTTTTGTCATTTTTCTTTTCAGTCATAATAGCCAATCTGATAGGTGGGGGGTGGTACCTCAGAGTTTTATTTAGTCTGCTTTTCTCTAATAGTGATTATTTAGGGTATTTTTTCACATTACCACAATTCACTTTAATTACTTTGTCTGCTTGTTCATTTCCTTTGACTATTTGTCAACTGGGGAATGACTAATATTCTGATACATTTGATTCATTTCTCTATGTATTTGAGAAATGAGGCCTTTAGTAGCGAAACTTGTAAAAAAATTTTTCACCATTGATTCCCATATATTATCCTCCACTCTATTTTCCCCATTTTTCTACTCTCTCTTCTTTCATCCTATTCATCCTCAAAAGTGTTTTGCTAATAACAGCCACCTCCTCAAGTTGCCCTCCCTTCATTTCCACCTCCCTCCTCCTTCTCCTCCTACTTTCTTGTACCCAGTTGAGTGTGTGTTTGTCTTTAACATTCTTGGTCTTCGGGGCGAGGTTCTTTTTTGTTTGTTCATTCTTCTAGCCTGCTTCTTAGCTCCTGACTTGATGTTGGTGCTGGGCACAGGGGAAGTTCCCAAGGGAAGGTCTTGGGGGGTCCTGTTGCTGCTTTCTTGGAGTATGGAGTGTGACTTATTCTAGGATCTCGGGGACAACTCAGTCTGGGCACACCTGCAAGCTCTCAGTGCTCTAGAAGGTCCAAGGGAAGTCTGCTTGTTGTCGGGCTGTTTTGAAATCTGCAAGTACCTGCTCTGAGTTTGAGTAGGAGCAAAAGTAGATGCTGCTGGGCTCAGCCCCTATTAGCCAACCACCTGAGAACCCTGCATTCTACAGGTTCAGAGTGACAGAACTGCCCTTTGGATATTCCTCTGTGGGCTTTAAGACTAGACTAGAATAAGACCCTGCTTTGCTTCTGGGGTCTGAGCCACAAGACTGCTTCTGGCTTCTGAACCTGACCCCTGCTGGGGACGGGAGAGGGAGGACTCAGTCTGTCCTGGGTCTGTGATCTGGTAGTGGGGAAATAGGCATCTTTCTCAGCTGTCATGCATGCCCCATAAGGGTCTGGGAGTGTCCAAGTATGGGTCTGGGACTTCCTCTTGCCCTAGTACATAGCCTCTCCTTATAATGGAATGCTCTAGGCACCCATGCCTCTGGCCAGACTCCATCTCACAGGTTCCACAGACCTCTCTATTTTCCAATGCAGACCTGAGCTGCAAAAATGACTCACTGTGACTTTGATTTCTCCCATCAGGATTTGATCATATCACATTTTCTGTTTGGAGTCTTGCAGAGGGAACTTGATACTCTACCATCTTTCCACATTACACGCGCAATGTGTGCACACGCACACACACACAATGTGACAACAGTGACACTGACCACCTGGCTCCTCGCACAGGTCACTCCTTTTCTCTGACTGACCCCCATACCTTGGAACACTTTCCCTCTTCATTTCTGCTTCATGGCTTTCTTCAAGTCCCAAGGAAAATCCCATCTTCTATAGGAATCCCTTCCAGACTACTCCCTGCCCCACCAATTCTAGGCCCTTCCCTTTGTTGATTATCTCCAAATATAGGGCTATACATATATATGTTATATATATATATATACACACATACATACATATATTATATATTTATATATATGTGTGTAATATTGGTTGTACATGATTGCCAGTTATCTCCCTCACCCATTAGACTGCAAGTTCTTTGAGGGCAAGGACTATGATTTTTGCTTTTTTTGTGTGTCTCTGTGGCTTACCTTAACACCTTTAACAATTAGCTAGCCAAGTCTTTGCTTTCAGGGTCAGAGTTTCACTAATGCTTTTCCCAGTGGGAACCCTTCCTTCTGAGAAGTACCTCGAAAGCCCTCTCCATCTGAAGATTACATTCTGGAATCTTAGATGGAGAATTAGACCTGAGAGGTCATCTTATCCGACCCTTCATTTGACAGGACAGATAATAAGTGACTGGCCCAAGGTCACACAGGTAGAAAGGAGCTCTGGGATTCTAATCCATTTTGTCCAACTCTAAACCCAGCTTTCCTTCCCTGTGTCAGCATGCTGCTTCTCAGCCAACCATATTCGTGCATGTTTATGGTCAAAGATAGTCATTACCTGGTGGTCAACCGCTGCACAAATAGTTAAGTTTGTTCTTGGAATTTAGACATAAAGACCGTGACCAACCCCCTTCTAGAAGTCTTACCAGCATGATTATGGGAACTACTAGAGTTTATGCTGTGCTACAATAGCTTTCAACAATTGGGATGAATTTAACACACTATGATGAACAGCAGACTCAAGAGTTGTACAGGAGCCATCCAAGGTCCTGAAGAGATGGTTATTAAATGTTCTGTGTGAGCATTGACACCTTAACAAAGCTACAAACCAGGGCTTGATATGTTGTCCAGACAACAATGTAGAAAATTGTTATAATGCAGATTAAACTTAAAAGTGTCCATGCATGCATTTTTTCCCCCGGAGATCTCTTAATTAAACATTTACTAAAATACCACTGATCAGACTTAGAAAATGTTTACAATTTCTTTGTTGTTCTATTAAACTGTTGACATTAACTGCAAACAGACTTTGTAGAAATTAGTGCATATAACTTTTACTTGTATTACAAAGAAATCTCCCCCTCTCTTTCAGAGATTAAGCCTAAGGAGAAATTGACAGACACTACAGAAAAATGGTTCCAAAGTGAGCAGAAGCAAAGCGGAGATCAAAACTCAACCACCCATTCCCCAAGCCAAAAAGCTAAGGAAAAGGAGAATTGTCATAGGTAACATTATACTTAACAATAATCTCTTGATATTTTATAGAAGGCTAAGATAGAACAAAATAGTATGGAATGAGCTTCCTCTCTCCTTAGGTAGGAGGAACTATCCTAAAAACTATTATTGGAAAATATTATTTTTAATAATGTTCAATAAAAATGTTAAGAAAAAACAATGAATCTAAGACATGGGTAATGTTAAACTGAAATAAGAAAGGAGTGGAGAGAGGGACACTAAACCATCTGTAAGAATCCCTGGCCTCCATATTTATTTAGAGAGCCATAAATTAACATTATGCATATTTTATTGTATTTTTCATTATTTTGTTAAATATTCTCCAATTACATTTTAATTGGGTTCAGGTAGCACTCAGGATTGTTGCCTTTGGGATATTGGATATTTTTGTTGGCTACATTCAAAAGAAAAAACTTAAAAATGATCTTGTAGACATAATGCTTCATAACTATTTCAGTAGAACGTATTGTATTGTAGAATGTATTGTAGAATTATATCTCATCATTGACTTCTTTTTGTTCAACCTGATTTTCTTTTTAAAAATATATTGATGCATTTTCTTTTTTTAACCCTTACTTTCTGTTCTAATATCAGTTCTAAGACAGAAGAATGTCAAGGGCTACGCAATGGGGATTAAGTGACTTGCCCATGGTTACACATCTGAGAAGTGTTTGAGGACAGATTTGAACCCAGCTCCTCCTGATTCCAGGCCTGGTGCTATATCCACCATGCTATCTAGCTAGCTGCTCATATTTTCTTCTGATATAGCCATCACTTCCTACAATGCCCAAGCAAAACCTCACCATTTACAAAAAAAGCAAAGCAAAGAGTGGACTTTGCCTTTAATTTTGACATCATGTGTGACTATTATAACTAAACAGAGTTCTGTTGCCTCCCTACATTGCTCTTGTTCACATTATTGTAGTCCTAGGGCAGTCTATTTTTTTCTCTCTGCTTTCTTAACACTGCAGTAATCTTTGAATTTTCTCGGCTTCCTTCCTCAGAATCCTTCTTTTTTGTCATCCCTTAGAGTACCATCATGTTTCATTTTATTCATAGATTTGTTCATTCCCTAAGTGTTGGCCATGTGTTTTGTTTCTAACACTCTATTATCATAAATAACACACTGATGAGTGTGTATGTACATGGTGAGTCTTTTCTTCCTGTCAAAAATATCCTTGAGATATAATCCCAATAGTGGAATTTCTGAGTCAAAGGGTATGAACAATTTAATTAACATAAATCTTATTAGTGACTTTTAAAAATCATTTATTTATTTTACTTTGTTATGATTTCAGAATGACCAAAAGTTTCCTTAGAAAACTTTGCAAGGATCAAAAGTTATATATGACTCCAGCATTGAATGACACACTTTATTTACACTTCAAAGGTAAGGCTTCTGTTTTCAGACAGAAATTGAAAGTTCATTGTAGGTCAAGAAAGCAGCTGTAGTGGAGTGGGAAGAGAGCAGGGCACCAAGTCAGAAAGCCTAGATTTAGGCTTAGTCTTTCCCTCACTAGCTGAGAAACCTCATGTAAGGTGTGCTAACTGAGCCTCAACTTCTTCTTGGAGAACTTAAAGGACACAATATTGTTCTACCCATTCCCCAGGCTTATTATCAATGAGATAACATAAAAAAGTGATTGGAAGGAAGGAAGGAAGGAAGGAAGGAAGGAAGGAAGGAAGGAAGGAAGGAAGGAAGGGAGCAGGAAGCATTTATTAAGCACCTAGTATATGTCAGGCACTGTGCTAAATACTTTTTACAAATATCTCATTTGATCCTTATAATAGTTCCAGATTGCTGTTTCTTTAATGAGAAAAATAGAAATTTGGGGCAGAAGTTTGCCCACACTGCTCTCCAGAGAGATAGGGAAGTAGGGTAGCGTTCTCTCTGCTCCTTCAGAAATTATTAGTCTGGTGGCAGGGAGGCTATCAGGTTCAATCTGCCTTCTGATATGCATCATGCAATGGAGGGGGGAAGGAGCTCTCCCATTGGGAGTGAGGTAACTCATGAGTCCTAGGCCTCATCCAAAGGAAGTTCCCAAGTCTCTAGTGTTACAATCCAGGGACGGGGAGAAGATGCAGACTGCCAGCTCCTCTCATGTCAGCTTTTTCCCAGAGTCCCATAAACCTGAAATGGGGCTGGCATCAACCATCTTCTTTCTTGAAGCAAGAAGCCAAAAGCACCCCAAATTCTTAGAGACTCAGCAACTTGAAGAAAACTGAAGAAATCTCTTTCCTGCCCATGCCAATTCCCCTCTGCTCCCTGGAAAAGATGAAGGGCATTGATCTCCTCCACTAAGGAGAAAGTCTCATACTAGTGAGCTATGAGATAAGGGTTATAGATTTACATTTCTGGGGAAACTATTTCCTTGACTGTAAAATGGCATTTACCTTACAGAGTTGCTAATGCAGATCAAATGAGCACAGTGCCTGGCACTTAGTAGGCACTTTGTAAATGCTTCCTTCTCTTTCCCTTCATCCTTCTCTCTGTTTTACAACTCCTTCATTCTTACCCTGCAACCATTCTTGGACACCATCTCACCAGACTTTTCATTAGAAAAGTCAGGAACAAAATTAGAACAGCAGTGTAAGGAATCCTGGTTATAGGGAGCAAAAAATGGAAAGCAGGTAAAGAAAAGGGCAGGGGACTGTGGGTATAAGGGGAGAGTTCTAGGCAATGGTGAGGGATCTGGGACAGAACAAGGGAAAGAACTGAAGTCTAGTCAATCAGGAAGCATTCATTATAAGTGACTACAGTAGTGTGCCAGGCACCAGGGACAAAAATAGACAAAAACAGCCTCTGCCCTCAAAGAGCTTACAGTCTAATGAGAGAGACATCTTATGAACAGAAATAGACAATAGATAAGATGAAACAGGAATAATAACAAAAGAAAGGTACTAGAATTAAGAGGGATTGGGAAAGGCTTCCTGTAAAAGATAGGATTTTAGTTGGTCGTAAATCCTTCCACAATTACCCGGGTAGAGTTTAACTGGCTAACAGGGCTCATACTCCCTGCTTGTGACTTTTTCTCCTTTCAAGACAAAAGGATGTCTCACTTTATACAACACATACTCAACACATGGACCTTGGGCTGGAAATAGAAAGTGTTTCCCAAGAGGTTTACCCAAATCCATGGGTGTTAGAATGGCAGCTCTATTATAGGGAAAGTACATTGGGACCTTCATTTTTATCTCTTTTATTCCACTTCAGAAAGGTTAGTGAAATTATTCTGTAAGTGCTTTGGTTACATTGCCAAGACATGGAACAGTAGGTTGAGTTAGACATTTATTCAACAAACATTAAGAACCTTCTCTGTTCGGAGAACTAGCCTAGGTAGTAAAAGAATTACAAAGTTTAGACAAGAGTTTATAATCTAGTAGACGCATAAGATAAATATAACACAAATTACTACCAAATGTAGAATTTAATCTTAAGTACATATGAGTGATATATATATATATATATATATATAATAAAATGCCACATTAAGTCCAGGGGTATTAAAGAAAACTTCCTAGAGGATGTACCAGGGTAGAGATTAGTCTAGATTGCCCAGAGTGTGGACAGGAAAAACATGAGACAAGGCTGGACTGAACACCTCATGAACCAGGTTGTTAGTTTTTATGCTTTTGTCTATAATTAAATGCCATTTGTCTATAATTCTTGCTCTGCTGACAGTTTGTTCCTTTTAGCTTACTCTCCTTGTTGGTTTGCTCTAGGTTTTGACTGCATCGAGAACCTGGAAGAATATACAGGATTACGGTGTCTTTGGCTAGAATGTAATGGGATACAGAAAATTGAAAACTTAGAGGCACAAACAGAATTACGTTGCCTCTACTTGCAATTAAATTTAATTCATAAAATTGAGAACCTTGAAGCCTTAAAGAAACTGGATTCCCTAAACCTCAGTAATAATTATATCAAGACCATTGAGAACTTGTGTAAGAGGCATCATGTGCTCTGTCAACTTCTCATCATATTGATTACTTTTCCTGCTTCTATATGTCAATTCTTCTTCATGTCCATTCCTTTTCCTGCTTCTATATGTCCAATTCCCATCATGTCCATTTCTTTCCTGCTTCTCGACCTTTTCAACAATCTTGTATATTTATTGTTTAATCCTGCCGTAATTCTCTTTCAGCCTGTCTTCCAGTTCTAAATACACTGCAAATTGCCCACAATCATTTGGAAACTGTGGAAGATATCCAGCACCTAAAGGATTGCATCAGTATCTGTGTTCTGGACCTTTCCAATAACAAGCTGAGTGATCCTGATATCCTCTGTGTGCTGGAAGCCATGCCTGATCTGGTAATAAAACCTAGTAAACTGCTCTTCATTCATTCTATCCATCAGCCAATCAGCAAGATTAATGAAGTGCCTCAGAAGTTCTGGGGCAGTGATGGTGAATCTTTTAGAGACCACATGCCATGCCCGCCCCCCCAGACCTGAGGAAGCGCTCTCATTGGGCTGCTGGCAGAGGGATGGGTGAAGTGGAGAGGGGGAAGGGAGCAGCTCCCCTGAGTCCCTCTGCCTTTCTAGTAAGGAACTTTGGTGGGCAACAGCTCACATACCCATAGAGAGGGTGCCCTTTTTGGTACATGTGCCATATGTTCACAATCATGGTTCTAGGGACTCTCCTAAGTGCTAGGATAGAAAAACAGAGAATGAAGTCACTCCTTTTCTTAAAGGAACTAAGAATCTTGCACCATATCATAATAATACCATGTCGTCTGCAACAGAGTATCATGCTCAGTTCTGGGGGCCACATTTGAGGAAAAACATTCAGGAAAGACCTTGGAATCTCACATCACTAGTTGTATGACTTTGGGCTAATCCTCTAACCACTCTGAGCCTCAATTTGCATATCTATAAAATGGGTATAATGACATTTTTGCACTATCTACCTTAAAGGGTTGTTGTGAAGAAAGTGCTTTACAAGTGTGATTTATAATTCACATATATCCATATCTAAAGGAGGGCAGACCAGATGGTGGGGCAACTGGAGGTCCCAGTTCCATATCTGAGAAGTGTTTGAGGACAGATTTGAACCCAGTTCCTCCTGATTCCAGGCCTGGTGCTATATCCACCATGCTCTCTAGCTAGCTGCTCATATTTTCTTCTGATATAGCCATCACTTCCCACAATGCCCAAGCAAAACCTCACCATTTACAAAAAAAAGCAAAGCAAAGAGTGGACTTTGCCTTTAATTTTGACATCATGTGTGACTATTATAACTAAACAGAGTTCTGTTGCCTCCCTACATTGGATGTGAGAAAGGGTTAGATGTTCTTGATTACAAAGGGCAAAAATAGGAGCAAAGAAGAGGCAGATTGCAGCTTAAGGTAAGGGGTAAACTTCCTGATAATTGGAGCTACTCTAAGGAAATGGACTCTGCCCCAGGTGGTAGCAGAGTTCTTTAAAGAGAACCTGGAGGAATGAGAGGCAGCTAAGTGGCTTAGTGGACAGAAAACCAGACCTGAGTTCAAATCTGGTCTCAGATACTTATCCCTGTGTGACCTTGGGCAAGTCACTTAACCCCCACTGCCTAGCCCTTGCCTATCTATTGTTTCCAAGACAGAAGGTGAGGAGGAAAAGGAAAAAAAAAGAAAGGAGCAGCCTGTTCTAGATGGAATTCCTGGACCTGGTGACCTCTATGGTCCCTTGCAACTCAAAAGAATAGAGGATTTGACAGGGAAAGTAATTATTGAAAGCATATAAAATTTTGAAAATTTATTTAATCTCATGTTATCTTAACCTGATTACCTCTGTTGAACCCCTAAAAATAGAAGAGGGATTTGTAAAATCCCAGGAATAGAGGAAGATCTTAGAAATGTACTTAATCCATATTATAACTGCTCTCTTCTTCCCCTGTTGATCTGAGCTGATCAGTAAAGCCTGGGAGAGTCTGTCCTGTCCCCTAGTGACATTCCCAGAAGTAATGCCAGAGGTGATGCCTCTTATTTCTAACAATTAGTACCTTTTTATTTAAAGTTGGTTCTGATGGGAAAGGAAACACTGAATAAATTAGACATAGGTTGATACTAGTTAAATAGATTGAAGTAGAAAAAACAATTCAATTACCAAAGATAGTGTCATGAATAATTTTGTCTCAGAGTTTAGAGATCATTTCATAGGCTTACCCAGACTGCCAAAGAGGTCTAGATTAGACAAAAGCTAAGAACCCCACCCCCACCCCAGATAAAGTAAAATAGAGGATCTCAAAGAAAACCAATTCTATTGAAATAAAAGTATAATTTTTTTTCCCATTGAGGTTCACTGACTCCCCTGAGACTGGAATCCATGGAACTGGATTCTAGTCTAACTTCCTAATTTTACCAAAAAGGAAACTGAGGCCTAGAGAAAGAAATTAACCTGTGTAAAGTCACACAAAATAGGGGAGGGAATGGAAAGGAAATTAGCATTTATATAGTACCTACTATATATCAGATACTTAAGTGCTTTATGATTATTATCTTATTTTGATCCTCCCCAAAACCTGGGAGGTAGGTGCTGTTATTATCCTCATTTTACAGTTAAGGAAACTGAGGCAGACAGGTAAATGGCAATAGACTTACCTAAGGTCACCCAGTTAGTAAGTGTCTGAGACTGGATATAAACTCAAGTCTTTTTGACTCCATACAAATCACTCTATCTACTGTATCATCAGATGCCTCGAATAATCATTTAGTTATTAGCATAGTTTGCATTATTCTTGCAAATCTCATGAACACAATCTCAAACTACATGGTCAAAGCAAGGGGCTCTAAGCTATCTGATAAAGGATTTGTAGACATGTAACTTTTTGTGCATATGTAGCTCATTAATTCACAACTTCTTAATGTATAGACTATAGATACCATATAAATTTTATTTCCAGTACTTAATTTTACTGTACTTCTTTGTTTCTAGCGTGTATTGAATTTGATGGGAAACACAGTAATAAAGAAAATTATGCACTACAGAAGAACAGTTACCATTCGACTAAAAGTACTGACCTATCTGGATGATAGGCCCGTTTTTCCAAAGGACAGGTAAAAATAATTACGAGCTTAATGGGCAACATTTGTCTCACTTTATACTTCACCTCATTTTTACAAACATCTCATTTCCTCTTCCATTTCATCTTCATATAAAGAAACATATGAGTACTTTATCCCTCTTTTACAAATGGGGAAACTGAGGCTGAGAGATTACCTCCTCCACTTATAGTCATATGGATTGTTAAGTAACTAGAATTGGGACTCAAAGATAGATTTTCTGACTCAAGTGATCAATGCTCCCTGGATCAATTTTAATCTTTTTAAATGTCAGACATATAGGCACGCTTCAATAATTGAGTTTTTTTTTTTATGAGAGAAAACTGGTGTTAAGGAATGGAGAGTTTGAAATTTAGAACATTTTAAAGAGCAGTTTTTATTCTGCATTTTCAAATACACCCTAACTTGAACCAGCTTAACTGTTAGCAAGTTAAAATTCTTGGGGATCTGCTCCAGATACTAGTTTAGAGAATTAAGATATATATACACAGGGTGCACAAGGTAGCTCAGTGGATAGCCAGGTCTAGAGACAGGAGGTGTCCTGGGTTCAAATCTGCCCTCAGATATTTCCCAGCTATGTGACCCTGGGCAAGTCACTTAACCCCATTGTCTAATCCTTACCTCTCTTCTGCCCCGGAAACAATTCACAGTATTGATTCTAAGACAGAAGGTGAGGGCTTAAAAAAAAAATAAAAAGACACATACATACCATCAGTGGACCAAGCTGGCAGAACCTCCAGAGCCTACCACCATACCAACAGATTAGGATTTTAAGGAAGGTGCGCAATCAAGTGACTTTTTAAAAAGGAAAATTAACCCATAACTCATTTTCTTTTCTTATGCTAAGATTGTTTACAGATAGGGTCACTTGTTTTCCACTAAGATAAAACCATTTATTCGTCCATTTATGTGCTCTGTATTTCCCTTTAAACTATAGATTTTTAAATCTCTCACAAACCCCACACTCCCAAGTTTTTCTGAGGGATTCTTTGCTTTTCTTTCTTATGTAATATTTTATCTTTTCCTCAATTAAATGTAAAAACAATTTTTAACTTTGGTTTGTTTTTATTTTTTATTTTTGAGTTAAATTCTCCCCTCTTTTCTTCCCTCTCTCTATCCTCTTTTCTCTCTTCTCCCCTTCCAGAGAGGGCAAGTAATATGACATAGATGTTTACATGTTTAATAATGTAAAGCATTTGTCCATGTTAGTTATTTCGTGGTAGAGAATTCAACAACAAAAAAATGAAGAAAAAGTGAAATGATATTTTGGTCTATATTCAGACCCTATCCTTTCTCTGGATGCAGATGCCATTTTTCATCCTGAGTTCTGGGGACTGATTGTCTTGGATCACTGTAATGGCTAAAAATAGCCTATCAGTGATGGCGAACCTTTTAGAGAGAGAGTGCCGGGCCTGCCCCCACCCCACCCCCCAGACTGAGTGCTGCACCCCCCCCCAGTATGTCAGGTGTGCCCCCTCTTACCCCACATGGGGAGGGAGGAAGCACTCCCATTTGGCTGCTGGGTGGAGGGGTAGGGGAGGGGAGTGGCCTGTGCACTGTGCACCATCTTCCCCCTGTGTGTTCCCACTGGGGTCCTGGGCAGAGGGGCAGTGGAGAGGGAGAGGGAGCAGCCCAGCAACAGTCCCTCTACCTTTCTAGTAATGAACAGGGTGAGGGAGGAGTGGTGGGCAGCCACGTGCTCACAGAGAGCACTCAGTGTGCCATCTTTGGCACCCATGCCATAGGTTCACCATCCCTGGCCTGTCATTCACAGTGGATCATCAATATATATACTGTTTTCCTGGTTCTGCTCACCTCCCTTTGCAATAGTTCACATAGCTCTTTCAAGGATTTCCTGAAATCTTCCTGCTCACCATTTCTTCTATGCGCTTTTCTTTTCTAAACAGAGCCTGTGCAGAAGCCTGGGCCAAAGGAGGGAGTGAAGCTGAGAAGGAAGAGAGGGGAAGATGGGAAACCAAAGAGCGGAAGAAGATTGAAGAGAGTATTGAAGCGCTGGCCACAATTAGGCAAAGAGCATTGGAGAAAAAGAGACAGAGAGAAATGGCAGAAAAAGGTATCATGTGGAGAAGGAGCCCACATAGGATCCCTTCTCTAAGCTAGCTTGAGGCGTAGCTCAGCCCGGCAACTTGCTAATGCTGACCTCGAGTCACTGAACGCAAACATTCTGACATGTCACTTAATTATTCATTGCCCTGGACAACTTGTATGAGAAGAATTTGTACACTGAGGGTTTCAGAGACCAATGAAATCACTGACTTTGATTTCTGACTCGTAACCTTAACCTAATATTCCCCCATTTAAAGTAGCCCATCTATAATTGCCTCAGCTTTGCTCATCTTCAGACTGGCAGATAGAACCTGGCCAAATGCAGAGAAAAATTGGACTCAGACTATGGAAAGCAGTTAAAATTACCCTTGTTGGGCTAGAAAATAGTTCACTAGCATGTAATTAAATAAGTTTTAATAACTTTAGCTCTTAAATTCATAATTTTATACTAATTTAATTGACTTTAAGTCAATGAGTTTTTTAAATCAAATTTTTCAAAATTGTTTTTATGGTTGTTACAGCTTTTCCAATTACTTCCTTCTCTAATACTCCGTTATAATGTAGAAACAGCTCCTTGTTCTTGAAGGCTGTGTCAGGAAAGGGCAGACTAAGAGGTTCTACTATGTAAGGTCAAAGAAGACAGCAGGAAATGCTTCAGATGGCACCGACAAGTTGTGTGTCTCTGGTCATCTGAGCGAGGGGCCCAGCCAGCTAGGCATTAACGAGATGAATTTTTTGACTAAAGCCATTCTTGCCATTGGCCCATCAGAGGGGCCTGTGGTTAGCATAGGAGAAGTCAACCCCAGCCCAAGCAGCAGGATTCAGGCTCAGCCCGACTCCTTGTACATCCCTGGTGTTCTGAGGATCCCTTGCAGGGGCCTCTTCTCCAAGTGCCTGCGTTAATCATGCCCCAGGATGTTTCTGAATCACTGCTGGGCACTTGCCCTCTGCTGCTTGGTGCTGCTACTTCACACCTCCAAGGAACATTGCCTCCATGGTGAGCTCATAAGCTGCTGGAAAGTTGAGGATGTGTCATCTGCTTCTATTATATCCCCATTGGCACCCTACTTCCACTTGGGTGCCAGGGTGCTGTGCACACCCAATTCCCACTCACAGACAGCTAGTGCTCTGACCTGCCCAAAGGATATGTACTTCAGAGCTGGGGTGGGACAGGAGAAGTCATCCTATCATCCTCTTCCTCCTAGCTAGCATTTTGTTGTATAGCCTTTAAAGATTTGCAGAGTACTTTACAAATGCATTGTAATTCCAGGCTTCATGGCAGCCTAGAAAGGAGGTGCTATTATGATCTCTGTTTTACAGATAAAGAAACTCAGGCAGGCAGAGGTTAAGTGACTTGTCCAGGTTCAGTGTCAGATATTCCTGAGCATCTAGCCAAGGCTCCTTCTATCCACTGCTCCCTTTAGTCTGTGAAAGGAGTAATGTGCCTGCCAGGTGCATGTTTAGGGGGGCTCCTTCTCATACAGATGGCAGATGAGACAGAACCCCCCCCATCAGTTCCTAATATGCACACAGACATTAGTGTTAAGTGTTCTTCATGTTGACTCTCTGACTTCTCATAGGAGAGATTGCACTGTCCAGCAAGAGCCAGAGCGCAGATTCAGGCACAGAAGGAAGTCAGAAGCCCCCTGCTCAAGATGAAGTACAGCAGAAAATAGAGAAATTTGTTCAAGAGAGTTTTGATGCCCAGGAGGAAGCCTTTCCTGAAGACTCAAATATGAAAAATAAGCAACCTCTAGAAGCAAAAGGAGAAAACCAAGAGAAGAGCTCAGAATCAGATTTTCAAGAGAAAGATGCAAAGCCCTCAGACTCCAGCGCTGCACAGAAAGGTAATTGCAAGCCAAGAGATTCACATGAGCAGAGACCAGAGCTGGGTGTTATTCCCTCTGATTAATTTATAGAAGGTAACATCCACTGAGAGATGTCAACAATAAATAAATCAAATCTGAGAGTCAAGTGAAGTATTCTTTAGTATTGGAGTGATAATTCAGTGTCTCTACTTATTGCCCAGAAGGTGGAAATCTCATGGTAGAATGAACCCAGGTAATCAAATGGTGCTAAGCTTGCCTCATTTCCAAATTCTTTCTCTTTGCCTTAAATTCAGGCTAATGCAGAGTTTTCCCTGAGGCCACCACTTGTTGGCAGTCACATGAAGAGGTTTGTGCCCAGTCTGGATGATCCCTACCCCCAGCAGCTCTCCAGCCCATCCTTTCCATTCTATGGCTTCGTGCTGTTCACTTGACCTTTTCATAACTTTGTTCTTCACCCCCTTCTATCCCCACTGATCTTGGAGAACCAATAGATATGCCTGCCCGGGCCAGCTCACAGCCTTCTTGGCCCTGATGGCCTCTCAAGAGACAGCTTGGTTAATGCAGAATCAGGAGCCAGGGTTCAGGATGGTCTTCCTGCCCTCGTGACATACACAGCCTCTGCTCTTGCTAGCAGCCTTCCATAATCCCTCAGGTCCTGAGATTACTGCTTATATCTTTTAGGTTGATTATATTTTAAATTGGTTGCTTCCTGGGACCTGACAAG
This sequence comes from Gracilinanus agilis, assembly GCF_016433145.1. NCBI lineage: Eukaryota > Metazoa > Chordata > Mammalia > Didelphimorphia > Didelphidae > Gracilinanus > Gracilinanus agilis. The sequence goes on along the minus strand of NC_058131.1, from coordinate 59,928,628 downwards.
GAGGAACTCCAAATGATACTATATACATTAATGCCATCCAGATGTTGTAGATTCTTATTAGCAGTTATCCCAGAGTAACTCTTTCCATCAAGATTTTTAGTAGGAGATTAGTGTTGACCATCAAGATAGCCCACTAAACATGCTTAGTAATTTTTACCTTTAAATTCATTGACAATTCCTTAGACACTGCAGGTCAACATCCAGATTCTTTGTCCATCCACATTCATTATTCCTTTGCTAGGGTCATATGGAGTAGATGTGTATCCTTTTCTTCTAGTCCTGAATTTTTACCTTTGCATTATTTTGCAAAGCTTTTTTTCAGGTTTCTTTTTAGGAGAAGTAGCCCTTTCCACAGTCATTTCATCCTAGACCTTGGCTCTATTTTCCTTTGTCTGCCTTACTCTTGGGCCTCTTTCCTCTGTTTATCCACTAAAAAACTGCTTATAAAATTAATTCCAGGATATATGCAACATTTACTGTTCCTTAGAATCAACATTAAAAGCTCTGAGTATGGAGAAGACAGACCTGGATGAAGCTAAAGAATTAGAAATCATTGAATTGGAGGCAAAGAACAAGCTTTTCATTGATGTATGTTCTCATCTGTGGTGACTAATCTTTGTTTTATACTTAGTAGAGTATCTAGTCGAGTATGGCTTAGTTGGCCAAGCACCCAGATTCTTGTAAATTTCCATTTGCCATGCCATTGCATCAGAGGGTGCTGCTTGGTGTGGCATGAAAAACACAAGACTGAGAATCAGATGTTCTGTTCTCTGCTCTACCACTAATGTGTCCGATGAATTTGGACTTGTAACTTAATCTCCTTCGGCCTCAGTTTTCTCCTCTATAAAATATGGGGTTGGACTAAAGCTCTGGGATCCATTCCATCTCTAATAGTCCATCAGTATTAAGCATTTTCATTTGAAATATCCATATGATGGAGGGGGGAAGTTAGAACATCATTAGATAATCACCCCATTTTTCCACTTTACCTGGTGAACACACCTCTCGGGACATTTTCACCCCTCCCCCTTTCCCTGGTGACATATTTTGTGGTTTAATCCTTCAGGATCTTCCTGATTTAGAAGACATAGAATTTAATGAGAATTTGCCTGAAGATTTAGATGAAAAGGTAAGTATCATCGGTGATAAGAGTTTATTTTCCCTTTACATGTTTGGTTCAATATCATAATTCTGGACTGTATTTTAGATTCTAGCTCTACCAAATAAAACCTTTTTTTTTTTTACCCTTCTGTCTTAGAATAAATATTTTGTATTAGTTTTAAGGCAGAAGAATGGTAAAGGCTAGGCAATGAGAGTTAAGTGACTTGCCCAGGGTCACATAGCTAGGAAGCGTTGAAGGCCATATTTGAACCCAGGACCTCCCATTTCTAGGCCTGGCTCTCAGTCCACTAAACCACCTAGCTGCCCCCACAAATAAAACTTTATAACACAAATGCTGTAAAATGAAGACTTGAAAACTGTTTAACATTCTCTTCATAATCAATACATTCCATATGAATAATTCATGATAAAATGTGAAATTATCTGTTGTCTTTTACTTGACATGTTATATTTTCAAATTGGCCACTTAACCAAAAGCTTAGAAAATTTGAGGAGAGCTGGGAGGAGACTGAACTTAGAGACAGGAGCTGGTTTGGAGTCCTCCTTTCTGCACTGGATGGCCTTGGGCAAGTCACTTCAAGGATGAGTGAATGAATGAAGTATGTATGAAACATTTGCTATGTGCAAAGCCCTGGACTAAGGGCCAAGTATATAAAGAAAAGCCAGTCCCCACTCTCCCTGAGCTCACGTTCTGATGGAGGAGACGACTCATCAAGGAGGTTCTGCTGTAAGTCAGATGGAGAGGTCCCAGAGTCCTTTGGACATAGCAGCAAAGCAGTTGGAAAACTGCTTCTTTAATGCCATTTCCACTGATAAAACCATATCACACTTTTTCCAATGCTGAACTATTTGACAGAGCCAAAGACTGGTGACAACTTTCCTCCCTGAGTCTTCAGTGGCTGTGGCTGTAGCATCTGTTGGAACAGTTTCCAGACTGCATCTGCACAGGGATTGTTTTATGAATGTGGTCATTGTCTGGAAGCATTGCTGTTCCCAAAACCTTTGGGCTCAGCATGACTCCATCAGGGTCAGAGGGGAGAGGAGGGTGGTCAAGATGTGGTAGGGATGGGCTAACCAGTCTGGCTCCTGGATTACCTGTTATCTCTGCCTCAGGGGACCTTGTTGTTTCAGCTAAGTTAGCTCGTCTGCTCTGGGAGTAGCAAGTTGATTGGCAGACAGTAGGGATGATTAGTGCCTTTTCTACAGTAGCCTCCTTGTGTCTTTGAGCATCATTTTTAGTACCTGTATAATGGGAATAATAATAGTTGTCCTCTCACTTCTTAAGAAACGTGTTATTGTTAGAATAATGCAGGCACAACTTGCATAATTTTATAGTTCACTTTGAATATAATTAATGCATTATAATCCAACCCCACTGAAATCATGGAAAACTCCACTGCAATAGTTTGGCTACTTATTCCACTGTTCCTTGGAATTGACTGCCCCCTTTAATAATATTTCACCTAATGTGGGGCTTTTTTTAAACCCTTACCCTCTATCTTAGTATCAGTTCTAAAACAGAAGAGTAGCAAGGGTTAGACCAGTCAGGACTAAGTGACTTGCCTAGGGTCACACATCTAGGAAATGTTTAAGGCTAGATTGGAACCCAGGACCTCTAGTCTCCAAAACTTGTTCTCTATCCACTGAGCCACCTACTGTGTTTTTGCAAAACCAATTAAAGATATGCCAAGATATGTCTGTTCAGTATGTCTCTATAATAATGTATCCATCCTTTGTATGTGTATGAGAGCATGTATGTGGAGAGTAAGAGAAAGAAATACATGGTATGATGATTAGTCAAAATTGTCAGCCCCTTACGCCATTGTGCCGATGTACTTTTTTTTTTTAACCCTTTGTCTTGGTTCCAGAACAGAAGAGCAATAAGGACTAGGCAATGGGGATTAAATGACTTGCCCAGGGTCACACATCTAGGAAGTGTCTGGGGCCAGATTTGAACTCATGGCCTCCAGTCTCTAAGCCTGGCTCTCTGTCCACTGAGCCACCCAGCTCCCTTCCACCCTTGTACTTGTAATGGGAAGGATAAGAATCACCATGCATTTATTAAGCAATACTTTGAGCCAAGTACTAGGCTAGGCCTGGGAATATAGAAACAAAAATAAAACCATCCTTGTCCTCAAGGAGCCCACATTCTTTGGGGAGGGCAGGGATATGTGAAAGACTTCATGGAGAAGATGCCTGAACTGATCTCTGAAGGAAACTAGCAATCCTATGAGACAGAGACAGAGGAAATGCATTCCAGGCCTAAGGGGCAGCACGTACGAAGGTGCTGGGCAACAGATGGAGTGTTGTGTTCGAGGAGCCAGAAGGGTGAATTGGCTGGGTGGGGTGGTGAGTAATGTGGCCCTGGAAGCCTTAGAATCCCAGCAGCGGAGCTGGATGTGTGACCCTGGAGGAGAGGGCGAGTACATGGCTCCTCTTCTGTGCGGGTGTGGGAAATCTGGATCATGGAGAACAACCAAAATGACGTGTCACTCATTTCAGCACCTCAGAAGTGGCATATCACTGGTTTATATGGTTTTTTTCCCCTTTTACTAGAAAGGCCCTATTCCAAAAATTGAAATAATTTCTGGAGCAAGTGATGACAGTGATCTGGAAGAAGACCACACAATACTAGCAATGAAGGATAAAATGTCTCCTGATGCACTTTCTAATATATTTACCATTTCTAAAGACACCTCCAAGAAGACCATCTCGCCCCTTTCAGAAATATTTGAAACAGAATCAAATAGAGACTTGGAAAGCCCAAAGGACCATCCGAAGTTTTCGGTACCATTGATTCAAGAGATCAGCAAAAAGCTGTTAGAGGAGTCATCAATGGCACCAACCTGCAATGAAAAAGGAAACCCACAACCTCTCCCAAATGTAGACAAGGATGGTACTCCAGGTTCTCCCTCCCTGTCAGGTAATTCAGAACTTAACAGGCATGGCGGAGGTTTGTTTCTTCTCTGAAAATAAACTTGTCCTTCCTTCCTTTTCCTTCTTCCCTCCATTCTCTTCTCTCTCTCTCCCTCCTTTCCCCCTTACTTTCTGCCCTAGTATCATTTCTAAGACAGAGGCTAGGCTGTTAGGCTTAAGTGACTTGCCCAAGGTCACAAAGCACAGAAATGTCTTGAGGTCAGATTTAAACCCAGGTCCTCCTGACTCCAGGCCTAGTGCTCTACTCAATGAGTCAGATAGCTACCTTGACTTGTATTATCTTGAAAATAGTCTCTGAGGAAAGAATCTGGCCATAGTTAGAGGACCTAAAGCTGGAAAGGGAGGAATCATAAGGGGTGGTTTGGTCAGGAAGGAAAGGCCCAAAGCTATTCTTTGTCTCATAGGTTGTAAGTAGCAGAGCTGGGATTTGGGGTGGGTCCCCCTGATCCAAATGCAAGTCTTGTTCCATTCCCCCATCTAGAATGGCTATGAAGCTGTCAGTTCTACTGACAGCATCCAGCGATCATTTAATATGGCAGATTCTCAGCTTTAAAAGAGATAAATTGATGCTTCAATATAATCTAGAGTTTCTTTTATGATGAAATCCTATGCTTCAAATCCAAAAGGTGACTCTCAGTTGGCTGTGTTTCACATCTTTTTTTTTTTCATTTCATTTAACAAAATGTGAGATGAAATTTAATCAAACTTTGGCACTTCAGTCATTTGATTAGGATTGGGAATATAAAACGAATGCCCTGGACACAGATTGATTACCCTTGGGTAGTGATCTTCTACCAAGTTAATTAAATTGATATAGTCGTGCTTTCTTCACAACAACTCCTATCAAATAAGGAATATGTTATTCCCCCCATCTTAAAAAGTACCTGAGACTCAGATTGAATAACTTCCCCAAGATCACATAACTAATTAACAGTCCAAGGGTCCAAATGCGGGTCTGCCAATGCTAAGCCCCAAATTTTTACCTCTGACTAAGATAAATCACATCTGCCAGTTAAAAAATTCTACCTCTTTGCTCTCTACCATTTTATTGTGGTCTCTCTTCCTCTATTGAAGAACAAAACAAACTCATTTAAAATCACATACTTAATAAAGAAATAACATATGAAAAATTAGTAATAAAATTAAATTTTCAAATAATAATTTACAACAGAAATATAAACATTGAAGGTCAAAATATAGTATATAGTCCAATGGCAGAAATTCTGATAGCATGGCCACATAATAGAAAGAAAATTTATCCTAATAACTTCACTAACTCCAAATGACTTGAATTCTCTTTGCTTTACATCCCATGGACTGTCATTCCTATGCTTAGACTTTAGTGATGTCCTCTTGTTGATGACAAACATGGACAATGTTAGTTTTCTAGAATTAGGAAGGACAGCAACAGATAAAGCTGAGAACCAAAATACATGCAATCCTTGCTGAGTGATGAAAGCTGATGAACGAGTAAATGATTCCTGTTTGATTCTCACATTAAATTTTTAGTTGGCATGCTTTTTGGAGACTGTTAGCACATTAATATGGCCCTTGTTGAATATTACTGGACTCTGAGGAAGCCAGGTAGCTCAGTGGAAAGAGATCCAGGGCTAGAATTGAGAGGTCCTGTGTTCAAATTAGCCCTCTGATACTTATAGGTGTGTGATCCTAGGCAAGTGCTTTATCCTTACCGCTTTTCTGCCATGACATGCTTAGTATTAATTTTAAAATAGAAAGGAAGGGTTTGTTTTTTTTTAAAAGAATATTCAGGGTCCAGTGCCAAAGCTTAGGAGGTCTGGTCCCGATTTGTTGTGAAATTGCATGTATTGCTTCATAAATTGATATGCTCAGAAGCTCAGGAGGAAAAAAATAACATTCCTGGACCCTGTGGATAGGATGTAGCCATAGCATGCATATATATATATTATAATACATATAATATATATATATATATGCATGTGTGGTGTATATATATAATAGTATAGAGGTTGATTTCAGTAGCTTATTGTGGTTAGAGTGATTAAGTAGCCAGCATGAGATACTTTCCAAAGATGCATAAATTATCCAAGTTCAGAATTATATTAAATCATTTTCTGTTAAACAGTGAATTCTATAAGATGCCATAAATATAATGGAATTATGGAAAAATTTCTATACATTAGCTTATCTCTTAACAGAATAAACAGATTTCAGTAAATATGTTGTATCATATTTTTCAGGAATAAGGCTGATATTTTGCATTGTGTTTTAACAGGAAGTGATACTTCAAAATATAAGGTGAAATTATTGACAGAGACTGAAGAATTCCTTGTGCATGGGATCAAGGAAGGCAATGAAGACATTGAATTCGGGCTAGATTAAATATCAAAGATGGACTTTGTGGGACATTTAGCCTTTATTTTCCCACAGGTACACCAGTTTTAAGGGCAGTTAGGCAAATCTGTTGGATTCTGGGGTCATGACCCTAAGAGATACCTTTACTGCCCACTAAAAAATAATGCTGATTATTTTGGCTTTGCTCCATCCCCAGAGAGTACTATTTCCAGATCAATAGCATGAGGATGGGGAAAAAAGATTAGTCTTAGTTAAGAAAGAGTACCAAGTCTTATACTGTGCCAGGTACTTCTAGGTAATAGCTATTTAGAATGTTGACTTATTCTTTTAGCCTTTGTAAAATATGTAAAACATAATTCCTCAGATTCATAGTATATGTTTTATTTTCCTGGTTTAACTAGTATTACTATATTATATAACTATATGTTTTCCTTTTGAACTTTATAAAAATTTCAAAATCAATTTTGAGAATCTGTATTTATTTTCACATATAATTCTATCCTTTAAATATATACTGAAGGCAAATTTATCCTGTTACCATTTGCTTATAAATTTGGAACAAAATATCATCTCATGAAATTTTGTGAGTGGTTTCTTTTTCCCAAAATAATTTTATCACAAATCTAAAAACATTTGTTTAACAGTATAAAACAGTACACTCAATTCAATTCAACAAATATTTTTTAGGCTCGTCTGTGTGTAAGATATTTAGTAAATCCTGCAAACCAGAAAATCTGAACTATTTACTTTTTTGATAAAAATAAAGAAAAAAAGAGGAAAATTGGTAACAATACATGCGAATTTTAACAAAACACTGTGTATATAACAACTTACTTGCTCTGTGTCTCCCTTCTAATCTCTTTACTATCTGAACAAGTATTAAGTATTGTTGGCTTGGGTTTTTTAAAAACATAGTTGATAGTGGATTGAGAGTCAGGCTTAGAGACGGGAGGTCCTAAGTTCAAATCTGGCCTCGGACACTTCCCAGCTGTGTGACCCTGGGCAAGTCACTTGACCCCCCCCCATTGCCCACCCTTTCCGCTCTTCCACCTAGGAGCCAATACACAGAAATTAAGGGTTTAAAAATGTAAAAAAAAAAAACCATAGTTGAAAGAAATGGATATGTTTTAATTATGCTAACTTCATTTTGTATTACTTCATATAGAATTTCCCTATTTCTTTTTACTCTACAGAAAAGTGTTCTATTCTAGTGATATGACACAATTTATTTATTTCCTAATCATTGGACCTAGTTGTTTATTTTTTTTTTTTGCTATTATACACAAAACAGCTATGAATGTTTTTATACATTTCGATCTTTTTACTTTTTACTTTTTTTTTTATAACATCCATTTCTTGGGGTCAAAAGGGTATGATCAGTTTTGTAACTAATTATTGTACATTGCCAGGTTGTACCAATTTATTATCCCACCGGTGATTTGTGTACCTGTTTTTTTCATAGCTCCACTGATACTGAATTTTATTGCTTTCTAAATATTTTTTACCAATTTAGTGTGTAAAACAACACTAAATGTTGTTTTAATTTTTATTTTTCTGATTATTAGAGAGTTGGAACAAATTTTCAGAAATTAATATGAACCATATGTCTTCTCTTGAAGTACTCATTCAACAAAGCATTAAGAGCTTACTAATATACAAAGTGCTGAGTATACAAAGACAAAATATTTAGTCCCTTTCCACAAGGAGTTTGTTTCATTAGGATATTTACTTGGATGAGTCAATATGAACTAACTGAGGAGGAAGACAGTAATAACAGGCAAGAGGAGTAGGAAAAGCTTTCTATAGGCGGTGGCACCTGAGTCAAGCCTTGAAGGGAAGCTTAAGATTTTAAGTAGAGGCCAAACTTTCTGAGGAAGAGCCATAATTTCTTAACTACCTTCAGTAACTCATGTGAAAGCTACCCATGGTGCAACAAAGTTGAAGGCCAGCATGCTCCAATCTGGGAGCTCCTGAGGTCTCTCCACTCTTCCAGAATATGGCTGCAACCCCCTTATTTTGTGCAGATAAGACTGAGGCTTAGAGTGGGCAAAACTTGTACAAATCACAAAAGCAGCACCTCTCACTTGAACTCGAGGCCTCTAACCCTAAAGCCAGTATTTCCATTTTCTCTCATGCTGACCTTCATTGCCACACTAGCAATCCCTAGGCAAGGCATCTTTCTTGGGTGCCTACTCATAAAACATGTGATCTGCCCAGGATCCCAAATAAGTATGAGAGTTAGGACTTGAATCTAGGTCTCGTGAAAATAAAGCCAAGATTCTCTTGACTACACTACTCTGTCCACTGATGTCTTTCTGGCAGCACCATGCAGTAGAAGTTACACGAATCTGGTTCTGCCTCCTCCTGGGACACCTTGGACAATTTAACACCTCTGGCCTCAGTTTTCCCTTCTGTAATACAAGGAGGCTGGACTAGATATCTCTAAGGCTCTAAATTTTATGAATTTTAATGGATTTTAAAGGTAGCCAGGCTCCTAGTGTACCTATGCCAACCCACTGGCAAGTGGGTCCTTAGATGGTAGCTACATCTGAGGATTTTAGGGTCACGCTTGAGAAGTTGTTGGCTCAAACTGTCATTCTTACATTCTCAACAGTATTCATCTTCAGTGGTTACTATCCCAGTATTATGGAACAACTTGATAAATGTTCCACTATCAATTTAGCCAGGTATCTCCACTGATATCACCAGCAGGCAATTAACATCAATTAAGTTTTACAAAACTATATTTACTGAAATCAAGCTCAGAAGTAAATCAGTAAAATAAGCATTTATTAAGTATCTTCTGTTTACAATGATAAGGCACAAAACAGTCCCTGTTCTCAAGGAACATCCATTGCAATAGGGGAAATGTGAAAACAATCATGTACAAATGAGATATATAATATGTATACATATATATGACATATATACACATATCTATGTATATGTACAGTATAAACTGGAAACAATTAATGGAGGGAAGGCACTAGCAATAAGGGTTTAGAGAGGGGCAGCTACATGTCTCAATGGATTGAGAGCCAGACCTTCAAATCCGACCTTGGACACTTTCTGGCTGGGTGACCCTGGGTGAAAGTCACTCTCGCCTCCCTCCCCACCTTGCCAAAAGGCCAAAGGTAAAGCTGTGAGAGAATGATGATGATGGGATGATGAGATGGAACGGGATCATTGTCCACAAAGAGGGGTTCGCCTTGGCTGGAGGAGAAAGGGCCACATCTTCATGTGAGGTAAGGGAGACGATGAAAGAAGGCATCTGGGTAATAGAAGGGAAGGAGGGAAGAAGGGAGAACTTTCAGAAAATAGCCTCGGTTTTTTCACCACAATATGAGGCTATGGGGAGTGGGAGCTATGGAAGATTTAAAGAGGGGATCAAAAGGTTTAGAAAAGCAATTGGGTTCATTAGGGATGTATAAAAGAATTGCCTTGTCATAGCGAGGGCCCAGTTGAGGTTATGTAGCAAATACATAGTTGATCCAGAAATGGAGGCCCATCTAAGCTGGGTAATGCTCTCCTCTCTACCACTAAGGGAGTGGGTGCTCAACCTAAAGCGGTGGTTATAAAGTTACCAATCCTACCAAGTTCACTTCCAAAGGCAAACGAGTAGCCTGATTGAAGAAGGTTGCTACATTGGATCAGTGGCCGTAAACTGCCATTAAACTCACATGGACTCTGATTCTGGACTTCTGGGTCGTCTTCTGACCTTTCATTTCCATCTCCTACACTTATTCTCTTAAAGTAGGAAAGTGACAGAAAAGCAACAGCGCCATCCATTCATTCATGGGTCCCCAGCTTTGCGGGATGGGAAGATAATGGGGCAAGGAAGGTCTTTCTCTACCCAGAGCTTAACAGTGCATCTTTACTGGATCCCCCTTTGGGTCGGTGACAATCCAAATGTTCCTCCCAACCCCGCCACACCCCCCTACTCACAGCATGAAATAAGCACACTGAAAATGGAGATTGCCTGCATGAGATTGGAATCAAGGTAGTCCATATCATCACACTTTTCAGAAGCAGCTTCTCCGAGCACCTGTGAGCTGGCAGCAGGTAAAAAGCCCCTCTAGAGGCTGCCTCCTGTTACATAAATATAGATGGGGCAGCTAGGCAGCACAGTGAATAGGAAGCCAGGCCTGGAGTCAGGAGGACCTGGGCTTAAATCTGGCTTCAGACACTTCCTAGTGTTATGATTAAAAATCTCTGGAGATGGTGTATTTATAATAAAAGTTGGAGAGGGCGAGAGAAAAAGATCGCCTGGCCACCCTAACTAAAAGTCTCCAAGCTATGCCACGCTTCCTCCTCTCCTGCTCCTGACCCCAGCTTGAGCTCAAGCCTTGTGGTCCTCAGCAGAAGCAGCCGAGATAACCCCAAGACCAACCCATCAGATGAGAGAGGGCTAGTTCCAGGCCTAGAAGAAAAAAGTCCCCTTGTGCTTCCCCTCACTGGCTTATAAAGCCACTCTTTTCTCTCTTCCTCAGTCTTTCATTGGACTTGCTTACCTTCATTCCATGTCCCCAGTCCTGGATTCCAGATATCACCCACAGGGACTTCCCAACACTGCCAGAATGCCACATATGTGTGCAGGCTAGTCAAAGGCAGGGCTGGCATCAAAAATCTGGTTTTCAAACTGAATAAATGAGTATAATTTATATTACATTCACGTACTAGCTGTGTGACCCTGGGCAAGTCACTTCTTCAATTGCCCAGCCCTTGCCTTTGTCTTAGAGTTGTTACAGAAAGTAAGATAAAAAGAAAAAAGAATAGTTGAACTCTTGTTAATCCAATGATATACCAAGAGTCCAGAGAATGGAAGGTGAAACATGCCACCTCATTCCAGAGAGATGGTGACTTTAAAAAACAGGAATATACATTCTAGGAACTGGCCAATTTAGGAATTTTATTTGCTGGACTATGCAAATTTATGGGGGGGTTGTTTGCCATTTCTGTTGTTCATTGGGTTGAGAGTACTTGGAAGGACAGATTGTAAATGCCTGTAAAAATACGTTTTTATTTTTAATTTTTTTAAAAACCCTTACCTTCTGTCTTGGAATCAATACTGTGTATTGGTTCCAAGGCAGAAGAGTGGTAAGGGCTAGGCAATGGGGGTTAAGTGACTTGCCCAGGGTCACACAGCTGGGAAGTGTCTGAGACCACATTTGAACCTAGGACCTCCTGTCTCTAGGCCTGGCTCTCAATCCACTGAGCTACCCAGCTGTCCCCAAGTTTAATTTTTTAAAAAGACAGTGTCAAATGGTGAAGGTTCTGCCAAACTGAAAATGTCCCCAGTGTATTTCAAAAAAATAGTTGGTGAAATCTGCAAACTGAAGGTCAGTGAACTTAACTTGGACTCCTGACAGAGCTCTAGAAGAGACAATTAAAAGGATAGTCAGTGGTCATCTACCTACAAAAGGATGTGGGGATCACAAAGGGCCAGCAGGAACTTTCCGAGACCTGCCAAATTATACTAATTTCCTTTCAGATAGAGTAACCAGACTGGTAAAACAAGGGGATGCTGGAGAATGTAGATCATTTACTTAGCAAAGCACTTGACAAAGTCTCTCCTGATAACCTTGAGGAAAAGGAAAGATACCAAGTAGATAGTGGGAACAAGGTGGGAACAAAACCAGTTGATTGGCCAGATTTCATAGTAATTATTGGTCTTGTCAACTTAGAAAAAATTATCTAATGGAGAGTTCCATAAATCTGATTGATCTTGCACTACTTTATACCAATTTCTACATATTTATGTGTATTTATAGTGCTTCCTCATGGTCACTGCTTTCAGCTCTAGCAATGCCTTTTTTATTCCCTTTTCTTCTAATTTTATGACTGATAAAATTATCTTCTATAGCCAACCAAAATTTATTGTAACATTTGGCATATAGCATGGCTCTAAACTAATTTTTTGCCATATTTGCTATCCAATTTTCTTGACTATTTTAACTGAATGATGCTGCCGCTCCCTTTCAACATTTTATTTCTTTAAAGAAGATTGAATAGCTATTACTTCATTAAGGTTGCAGAATCACCCATCATTGATACTGAAAGAAAAATCTGGAGTAGAATGTTGAGCATTAGAAGTTGAAAGCTACCGAGACAATCAATGAGCATTTTCTATGTAACCCAATACTGTGCTAGGCATGGGGATAGAAAGACAAAAGCCTCTGACCTCAAAGAGCTTACGTGGTGGTGAGACTAAGCAGTGCCACCATTTTTAGGGTTTTTTTAAAATAAGTGTATTTACTGAAAAGATGAACAGAAGTTATAAAGTATCCCCTCTAACATCTGGGGGCACACTCTCTCCTGTATCACCTTGATCCTTCAGGTGGATGGATTCTACGTAGATTAAAGTACTTGTTACAATGGAGAGAGGAACCTCTTCCTCCAAGGGTTGTTGTAATCATCGAGGTAACATCCATATACTCCGTAGACACATCAAAGTATTAAGTAGATGTTTTTTGTTGTCCTTAGTCATGTCCAACTCTACATGACCCCAGGGGCATAGTCCAGGGGTTTTCTTCGTAGAGCCTGGAGTGTTTTGCTGTTACCTTCTCCAGCACATTCCCATTTTAGATGAGGAATGGAGGAAAACAGAAGTCAAGTGATTTGCCCAGGATCACTCAGCCAGCAAGTGTCTGAGGCTGGGTCTCAACTCGGGCCTTTTATAATAATTATATAGTTCATAAGTAAATGCTAGCTATCATGATTTCTGAATGGAAGTTGAGTCCATGAGCAGAGTACAAGTTTGGAAGCTCTAGACCTCGTTTCCTTACAAAGAAACATGACCTAAAATGTTTTGACTTGCTCAAAGACACAGCGAGATAAGTGGTCAGGTGTTATCTTACCCTTGCTCACACTGAATCTCATTTGCTACTTCTCTATTTACACACCGGGCATCTCAAATTCTTTCTGTAGTTTTCCACATGGGTCTTGCATTTCATTAGCCAGAAGAATGTTTTCCACTAGCGATGTTTTGATGGGGCCTTTCCCTAACAAGACAGTTCATGTGATTTTTGTAGTTGCAAGGTTTCATTTTTATTGGTTTCTTTGCTTTTTTTTTTTTTACACCAATTATTTCTCTGTATTCTTCCCCCAGAATTCCTCCCTCTTCCATTACAAAAAAAGAAACAAAACCAGTTAGCAAAACCAAGCACCACAGGGGGCAGCTGGGTAGCTCAGTGGAGTGAGAGTCAGGCCTAGAGACAGGAGGTCCTAGGTTCAAACCCGGCCTCAGCCACTTCCCAGCTGTGTGACCCTGGGCAAGTCACTTGACCCCCATTGCCCACCCTTACCAATCGTCCACCTATGAGACAATACACCGAAGAACAAGGGTTTTAAAAAAAAAAAAAAAAAAAACCAAGCACCACAGGATATAGGTAACATTCAAAGCTTGTAGTGCCAACCTCTCTATCAGGATAAGGAAGGGCACAATCTTTATCAGGACCAATGTGGGTCATTGCACTTTCCTGGAGATGAACTTTTTTGAGTTGCATCCAATGTGTAATGTAAATGGCATTTTTATAATGTTGGGGTGGCCCAAAGATAAATCAACTCATTTGTCTTTAGCCACGTGGAGTGTTTTGTAGTTGTATTTATATACCACATATTTTATGCATTTTGTCATTAGTTGGGAATTTCATCATTAGATCATTTCTATTTATTGGCAATTATTTATTGTAATATTTAATTGTAACATGTAATATGTAAATATTTATTGGATACTTCTTATGTATAAGACTCTTAAGTCAGCGTAAGGTCTCTGCCCTCCTCCAAACTCAGCTTGTGCTTTTTTTATTCCCCAGAGAAGTATCCCTTCATCTTTTGGGCTTCCAGTCAATTCTTTGCCTATGGCAAAGTCATTCCACATGGATTCCATGACAACAAAACATAATTTTGAATTAAAAAATTAGGATATTCTTTTGGTTTCTTTAAGGGACAATAACTCACTTAAGACCTTCTCTCTGTATTTTTAATGACATTCTGCATTTTTAAGTAACAGTCGGTCCCTTGCACATCTCACCTTTCCCCTTTGTTATTAACCTCTGGTGATGTCCAAGAATATGGATTAGTCAGCTTAGACCAGTGATGGGCAAACTTTTTAAAGAGGGGGCCAAAGGAAAGGAAATGCTCATCTGTCAGTCTGTTTCTAAGGCAACTCTTTGGAAGTTTCATTGTATTGTATCCTACTCACTGTATTTGTCTCAAGTGGCCGGATAGACCATTTCATGTGGCCCATCACTGGCTTAGACATATAAGGAGACAGACAGGCTTGTGGTAGGTGCCCACGTCTGAAAGTCAGATGGTGGGGAAGTTTTCAGTCTTTATGATACAGTCATTAGCTCGAAGGTCATGGGGAGGGGATCAGGAGATCACGTTGAAGAAGAGAGGCGGCCCACAGTAGAAAAGGGTGTAATTTAAGACTCAGAGTTTGGAACCTGAGATGGCATCAATGGAGAAGGCTGAGGCAGCAGCTATAAGGCGGTTCCTCATTCAAATCCTTCAGCCTTGATTTCAAAGTCCCTCCTTCAAATGTGTTTTCCCTGGTGAAACAGAGACTTCACTTAAGGTTAAGGGTGACCCTTTTTAAAAGCTTCACAACAGTCAACATCCCAGCCAACAGTCCATGTGTCCCCGGGGGACATTTCCTCAGTTGGCTCTGCTCACTGAAAAACAAACGTCCCAGGCTAAACGCTATAAATAGTGACCCCAGTTTCAGTGATCACTGGGACGGTGTCAGAGCCGGGGCATCAAGAGAGGGTGCCTTACAGTGATCTCCCATGAACTTAAAGAGAGATTAGTATTAAAGCAAATGAGGTAAGGTGCGTCAAAAACTTTTCCTGAACCAAGATGGATCAGACTGCCCGGCAGTGGAGGCTGGGTGCAGCCAGACACAAGAGCGAGCTTTGGCAATTCTGCAAGGTAACAGAGGAGGTAGCATAGAGTAATGATTGTTGACTGAACATTTGGTGTGATTCTTTCTGGCCCTCGGTTTCCCCATCTGTAAAAAAGGAGATGTTCCAGTCCAAATCTACAATATGACGAGGGCCAGAGATGTCTGAGGATCCTTCGACCCACGAATGTCCTTAGAAGCCCATGCGGGGTTTCTTCTTCAGGGGCTGTGAGCCTGCAAGGGAAGGAGTGGGTCGGGAGGGAAGGGTGTGGACGCTTGAATTCTGGGAGTGGAATAAAGAACTGAACTCTGGGTCAAAGGAGTAGAGGGATTGGCTGCCTGGATTCTGGGAGTGTGGCACAGAGCATCTTCCTGGGTCAGAAGGGGGGATGGTCTGGCTGCCCAGATCCTGGGCCTGGGGTGCAGAGTAGCTTTCAGAGTCAAGAGAAGGGAGGACCGCAAGGTAATCTCGAAGCGTCTGCCGCCTCTCACGGGGTACACTCTTGGCCCAGAGCTCCTGAGACAGCTCCAGAGACTGAGAAGCTTCGGGTGGTCTATGGATGGGGCTGGGAGTTTCATGGGGATAGTAGAAGGAACTGTTGAGGTCAGAAAAGTCAGAGTTGGTTCTGACAGAGGAGAAAGAGCTGGAAAGCTGGGTCCGTTTCTTCTCCCGTGACTGCCGCTTTCTAGGTGCCTGGGAGCCACTTTGCTGGCTGTCCCACCAAAGGGCTCCCTTCCCCTCCCAGGATGCTTCCAAACGTTCACTCAGCTTGTCCTCGGGACCGAAGGGCTCATGGCCAGGGGGAGGATCTGAGGAAGGGAGTGGGCCCAGGTCCCCTTGTTGCAGGAGCCGGTCTTCAGTCATGGCAGCCTGCAGGCCCTCTCGGACCTTTCCTTTTGCTTCTTCCTCCCTCGACCATCGGAGATGATGTTGGGAGAAAGTAGGGGGTGTCCAGGGAGGGAGGGCTGGGGGAGCCTGTAACAAAGTCTTCAACCAACGACGGCAACACGCCACAGCCCGGGGCTTCCAGGAAACAGCCCTGGGGTCAGGGGCTGCGTCTAAGGACGGGGGAGCAGAAGTCTGGGGGTGAGAATCGAGGCCCGGGTCACCAGCGTGGTCACAGGGAGAGCTGGCATCTGGGAGAGAGTCGGCGTCCGGCTGGAGCCGAAGGCGCTGATAAAAAGTGTCTCCAGCCGCCGAAAGTTGGAACAGCAACATGGTGGGACTGAGGCAACGCGGTGGTACGACGGCAACCAAGCCTGGGGAGAGCCCAGGGAAGAGGGTCCCAAATCCCAAGTTGTTTCATTTGGTCAGCAGGTGGTCGGCCCCTAAACACCCCGTGCCGGGGACACCTTTATCCCCCCATCCCTCCGTCTCTGGCGGCACATCCCCGACATACCTGTGAGAGGAGCCTGGAGACGCTCCCGCAGCAGCTGCTGTCCGTGCGGCTCGAGCCCCGGAAAGCCGGGGAGGGAGTCGATGGGTGACGGGAGCGACTGCGGTGGGGCTGCGAGCCGAGGCGTACAAGCCGAGTCTCCTGGGGAAGAGGGGCCCGCGAGGGAGTCAGCCCGAGGCTGCGACCCAAACAGCGCCCCGTGGTTCCTGCCAGACTCAGCCCCGGGCCTCACCTGAGAGATGCAGCATCCGCAGGTGGCCCCCGAGTCCTCCTAGCAGCAAGGGAAGGGGTGCCCCAGGCTGGGGTGGGGGCAGCAGCTGAGCCAGCAGCGGAGGAGACATGAGCTCATGGTTCCACTTCATCATTGGCACGAGTGGTAAACGCTCATCCAGCAGGTAGAGGGAGAACTGGGAGCGTTGTGCCCCGAATCAGAGACAGCACCCACTCCCAGGGACTTCCCCTGGGGACTTCGGGGGGCAGAAGAGGGGGCACTGGGGCTGAGGGAAAGGGTCTCGGCAGCGGGGGGACGAGAGCGTTCTCACTTACCTGCGTGCAGACAAGGTGGAGGGTGGGACTGAGGGAGCCGGGCGCGGACGTCCCCAAGGCCTGGGCCAGGAGCACGCGCTCCCCTCGCTGACACGAGGCTTCCGCCCCCACACGAAAAAGGAGCGCCCCGCCGTCTGAAGGCCCCTGAGGCCAAAGGCACGGTCAGTCACACTGCCCTGCCCTGGCCCCCGACACCCTAAAGTCCCTTCGTCCGAGGCCAGGTCCCTACCCGAACATCCGTGAGTGTGATGCCAGTGCGGTCGGCAACCGTCAGCACCCGGGGGTGAGCTGTGAAGTCCGCCCAGCGCCACGTAGAGGGGTCCTTGAAGACGAGGGTCTCGGGGTCATGGTGGATTTGCTGCAGCCTTGAGGACAGGAGAAGGGGCCTCACTCTTCGTGGCTAATGGGAGGACGGGTCTCTAGACAGAGGCCCAGGCGGACGCGGGCTTGCCCGGCAGAGCACGATGGCGAGGGTAGGGGGAGAGTCGGGGGCACACATTACCCGTTCCGGGGGCTCCACAGACAGACAGCTCCTGAGCGCGTGCAGACGGCCAGCTCTGCAGGAAGATGAGGGCTGCGGGGATGGAGCGAGGGGCGTCAGCATGGGGGGATGGGCCCCCGGAGCTTCTCCACATCCCAGGCCCCCACCTCACCTGAGGCTGATTCCTGTGGCTCCCTTCTCCGTGTCCAGCACCTGGAGGGGCTCAGGACGCCCTTGCCGACTGACCTGCCACACAGCACAGTGGTGATCAGAGCGAACAGCTAGCAGAGCTGAGGAGAGCGCAGGGGTTAGCCCAGAAGTCTGGGGAGGAGGGGCCCCAGGAGCCAAATCGGGAAGCCTCCTGGCGATAAGAGCGGGGCACAGGGTGGAGACGGGGCCCCCAAGGGGCCGCTCGGCACACTCACCTTCCCCCTGGATGGTGCGGGTCACCACTTGCCGCACCGGGCCCCGGAGCAGGACTCGGATGGGCTCCCCGAGGGCCCGGGGATCGCTGGCGGGCGACAGTCTGACCTTCTGGAAATCTGAGGAGCTAGCTAAGTCAGCCTTAGGAGTCAGAAGCAGGGTCTGGAAAGGACCTCGGAAACCATCTGGGCCGAGCCACTTTAACAGAGCCAGAACCAAGCCCAGGAACTTGGACACGGAGGCCAGTCCCTCGCCCAGCCCTCCTGCACCCCCTCCCTGGCCGGAGAGGACGAGCCCGTCTCCCCTCCTTGCCCCAGAAGGATACTCAGCTGGTTGTGGGCTCGCCCAGTGGGGTAGACCAGCTGCCCGACCTGGGGTTCGGCCCCGGGGACCCAACCCAGCGCGCCCCCTGTAGAAGCTTCGTCCAGCAGCAGCTTCTTCCAGCGTGACTCGAGCTCCTCATGCAGCAGCCCGCCAAGCAGACCTTCCACTTCCTGGCCCAGCACTGCGCCCCCTAGGAGGGAGAAGCGTCGCTGGCGGGTGCTCAGGTGGGCCCAGGGGCACCTACGAGAGGAAGATCCTATTAAAAATAATACCTTCTCAGGGGCAACTGGGTGGATCAGTGGAGACAGAGCCAGGCCTAAAGATGGTAGTAGGTCCTGGGTTCAAATGTAGCTTCAGGCACTTCTCAGCTAGGACCCTGGGCAATTCACTTAACCCATTCCCTCATTCTATCTTGGAATAAATTATATAGTATTGATTCTAAGATAAAAAGTAAGGGGTTTTGTTTTGTTTTGAAATCATCTCACTATTTCCAGAACATAGAAAGGACCACAAAGCGCTTTTCTTATGGCAATCCATATTGCCATATATGGTTGTATAAGGATTATCATCCCCGTTTTACAGATAAGGAAACCAAGCCTCAGAGGGCACACGACTTGTTAGTGCCACAGCTGAGACTCCATCCCAGGTCCAGGGCTTCCCTTGCACCCACTGAGTAAGCTTAGGAGGGGTGCCCGGGCAGAAGGTTGGTAGATACTTGGTGTAATAGGCACGCCGGGCATTTTTGGAATTGTGAGAAATGGACCACAGGAAGATGAGAGGAGAGTGACCGTTGAGAGGATGCAAAGACTTGTGGGAGAAGAACGAACTGAACACTGGGCTTTTAGGTTAACAGCCAGGAGGCAAGTGTTTCTGAGGGCGGTGGGACCCACAAAGTGAAATTTGGAGAGTTTCCTGAGACCTTTAATGAAGATGGATCATACATTTGATCTCTAATGGATCCTGATCACATTGAAAATATACAACAGTTTTCTTCAGTTTGGCCAGGGGTGTCTGGACTTCTGTGGGGAGCAGACCCCTGGGACCCACAAAATTTGCCTTGAGCCTTGCTCTTTCGATATCCCCTTTAATTTAGTAACAATTCTAGCTATTTGGGGATTGGGTCAGAGAAGCTGGGACTTTGGGGAATGCAGAAGAATCTCTGTGGGTACTCTTCCCAGTCAAGGACTGAAAGGGGACTCGGGGGTCTACCTATACCCCCTTTCCCAAAAACCTTCATTCTTATATTCCCTTGATCATTTTGTTCCTGAAATAAACCCCATCCGTTTGGTTTAGTCAGATCAGAGTAAACTATATTGGTGGGAGACAGAACTTGTGGGATGAGGGAGGAAGGTTAGCAGACCTCCATTCTAAACCTGATTCCAGCTGGGGATTTTGGGGGGAGGCTTCAGTGTGCACTACTCAGCACGATCATCTTTTTGGGGTCACACTTGTTTCCCCTGGAGGAGAAGACATTCCTCTAACTTCTCTACCCCAGCAGGAACATCAGGGGATCCCCATTTTCCCAAGAAACCCCATTTTGTCTCCCTAGTAAGGAGGGGTGGCTGTGAGGGAGAAGTGGCCCTTATATCAACTCAGGAGTTACCAACTACACCCCATCTTCCTAAGCATACCCCCTTCTTACATTGGGGAGAAATTCTGGTCCCACCTCCCAACTCTCCCTTCTTCCCAATCCTAAATCCAGCCACTTTTGACTAACATGATCCCCCCCTCCCTTCCCTTCTCCTTGAGTCACTTGCCCCTTGGGCTGATGTCCACTGAGGTCCTGGAGCAACCGTTCTGCATTCACCACCTTTCTGCCCTTGCAGGATTTCTGGAGAGAAAGCTTCAGTTACTTCTTGTCTCTGGCCAATTGGTCATCACCTCAGCACCCCAACCCCACCCGTCACTTTTAGTTTAAACTCACTTCCCCCAGCCAGGAGTTACTTATCTCAGCTGTTCGGTGGCCAAATTTACCTTTGGTTCCCCCAGGTTAAAATTCTCCTGCAGCAGCCTTCCTAGGGGTCCGAAGGCAATGTCCCCGTGATCCCACAAGAACTGGTTTAGCTGAAAGGGGCACAGAAAGACTGGGGTAGTGACCAAAGCCTGTAAGGGCTCAGATCAAAGCCCAAAGTAACCCTCAAAAGCCCCCAATGTCTATTCACCTGCTCTATAACATCTACGGTCACTCTGGCCCTGGATGGATGCTTCCATCTCCCCTGGAAGAGCAGATCTTGAGACGTCAGCTCAGCGTCCCAGGGATCTGAAGGGAAATTAGGGAGGCTAAGGAGAAAGGTTCTGGACAAAAAGGATCTGGGTTGGCTGGGAAGTCTGAGAATAAGTTTAGAAGGAAGTGCCAAAAGGGAAGGTAAAAGTGGAAAAGGCAATCCCAAGAACCTTGTAGGAGAATCATTTTAATTCCTCGTCTTTGGTAGGTATATGTCTAATGACTTTAGGCATTGAGATGAGAGCCCGAAGTCTAAGCAGCAGCTGTTTCCAGAGGGAGTTTTAGATTGGGTTTTAGGGGTTACACCCCAATAAAAATGGGTGGCAGGGAGGGAGCTGTGTCAGAAAGCAGCAAGCAGGGATAGCAAAAGGGACCCCCTCACCAGCACCAGGGTGCAGAAATGGGAGAGGTCCAGGAGTGTCAGAAGTCCATCTTCCCCACTTTGCCACGTATGATGCCTCATGTTGGGGACTGACCTGAGAGAGAAGAGCTACCATTAGTCTACCTCTGTATTATCCAGGTTAATCTCCATTTTGCCAGGATGTATGGTATGAATTTTGGAGTCAGAGCACCTGGATTCTAATACTATCTTTGAAGTTTACTACCTATGTGGCCCAGGGCAAGTCATCTTACATCTCTGGGTCTCAGTTTCTTCATCTGTAAAATGAAACCTCTGAAGTCCCTTCTACCTCTAGGTCTAGAGGCCTAGGACCCATTTCAGTTCTTGTAACTGACCTTTGCTGAGCTTAGTTAAATATTTTTAACTAAATATTTCTTGTCCTTCCCTGTAGGGAAGGTTTGAGCCAGCAATGGGTTTGCAGTCAGAGAAACTATTTTCTAATCCCAGCCTAAACACTTAAGAGATCACTTACTGCCTGGGCAAATCCCTCCCTCTCCCTGGGCCTCAGTTTCCTCATCTGAAAAATGAGGGGTCTGGACAAGATGATCTTAGAGGTCCCTTCCAGATCCAAATCTATGATCTCAATGAGCTAATAGAGAGCATGGGTGATATTATTCTTCCTCATTATGGAATTGGGGGCAGGGGAAGCTCCTCAAGTAAAGTCTCCGGGGTACTGAGGACATCAGACATCCTACTAGCCGAGCAGAAAGGAATAGCACAGTTTGTGCCAACTAACAACAGTTCCCCAGAAAGGGCCCCGGGGGTTGATCCTACCGAAGGATCCTGGGTCTGGGGGGGCTTCAGCAGCTGCATATAATCACTCCAAGCAGGAGCCAAGAAAGAGCCAGGGGAGTCATTCAGGCCAGGGGGGCCAGGCAAAAAGAATGTGGGAAAGAGATTGTCAGGGAAATCCATCTGATACCCAATTCTCTAGTCTTGGTTTCTGTGAAACAAAAATAAAAAGGTTAGATTTTCTTTCTCTGATCAATGGCATCCTGCATAAAGGATTTCATGGGGCCACTAGCCTCCTGTGAGGGGACAAGAAGTGTTTCTCCACTGATAGTGAAAAGAAACTGAAAGTCAAATCTTTCCTCAGCAATATTCTCAGTCCCAGGAGTCAGGTGCAGTGCTCACAGGTACAAGGCTTTTGTTTGCCCTCCAAGCACACAGTTTATTTATTCATGCATTCATTCATCATTCATTCATTCAATGGATACCTATTAAACACCCAAAAAGGGCAATGAATCAGGATAATTCTTTAAGGGAAAAATTACTTAAGATCTGGTTGCTACCCTCATAAAATTCAGTCTAAGATCAAACACAAAGGTAACAAAAGTGCCCAATACTGAATAATGGCAATAATGGGTGCAAAGCATTGTGATCAAAGAGGAACAATCATCACTACTTGGAGGGGAGGTTCATACCCAACTCTAGATCATGCTCATAATCTGCCTCCTTCCCTTCCTACTGAAAAGGGCAAGATATAGTTACAAAACTATGCAGACTTGGTCTACTATAATTTTTTGCTAGCTAAGCTCAAATGGTACAAGATAATCCTTTAAAATTCATCCTAATGGTTCTCCACCCCACCATTCCATATTCATCACCATTCTGCCCTGGCAGGATTTCTGGAGAGAAAGCTTTAGTTACTTCTTACCTTTGGCCAATCTGCCATCACCACAGGATCATCCCCCTTTCCTCCCGACATTGTCAGGGGGTCACTTTCAGTCTAAACTCATTTCCCCCAGCCAGGAGTCACTTCCAGGAGGTGTTCCAAACCTTCTCTTCTCACCTCAAGCTTCTCCCCACAACCCTGCTCCAAAGCCTTTCAGTTTAGAGACTGAAAAGACTGAGAACATTCCCAGAGACCTCCTTCCTTCTCATCTCACATCCTTTTAACAACCATCCCCACTACATCCTTCTTCACTCCAGTGTTAGAAGAGGTCGATCTCTCTACACATACTTTTTATCCCACTCCCTTCAGTCTTCTCCAGCAGTGGTCCCACTATCTACTCTCTCTAATCTTCAGTTACTGCCTATTTCCTGACTGCTTCTGTTACCACAAGCTATCCCAAGGCTCCCTCCCATTCTTGTTCTCATCCCCTATATCCTCCCCTTCTCAGCTAAACTCTTAGACAAAAGCAGCCTGCCCTCCATGCCTCTCCTCTCACACTTCTTAACTCACTGCAGTCTAGCTCTAGGCCTCATCATTCACCTGAAATAACTCTCTGAAGTTATCAATGATCTCTTAAATACCAATTGAATACCTTTTTCTCAGTCCTCCTTTCTTGAATTCTCTGCAGACTTTAGCACCATTTACAACCTTCTCCTCCTGGAAACACCTTTCTCTGGATTTTCATGATATTGTTCCCTTTTGGTTCTCCTCCTACTTATCTGACCATTGCTTTTCAGTCTCCATTGCTAAAGAATCACCCAGAATATAACTGCTAAATATGGTGTATCCTGAGGCTCTGTTTTTGACCCTCCATTCTTTTCTCTCTACATATTCTCATTTGGTGATCTCAATTCCCACTAATTCAATTACCAATGTCTAGAGCATAGTATTCCTAGAATTCCTAGGAGCAGCTAGATGATTCAGTGAATAGAGCACTGGGCCTGAAATCAGGAAGACCTGAGTTCAAATTTGGCCTGGGATACTTACTAGCTGTGTGGTCTTGGGGAAGTCACTTAACTGTTTACCTTAATCCACTAGAGAAGGAAATGACAAAAACCACTCCAATATCTAATCATGAGGAGCTGGACATGACTGAACAACAATTCCTAGACTATCTAGATTGATCAAGGAAGACTATAGAGGGAAAATAACATTTAATTTGGATCTTATAGGATGGGTGGGAAAATTTGACTGGCAGAAAGGGAGAAAGGATATTCTAAGGATAGGAAACAATCTGACTAAAAACAAGATATAGAAAAGTATATGCTGTTTTAGGAGATAGAAAGGTAGCTCAGTAGAGGGAGTGCTAGGCCTAGAGTCAAGAAGATCTGAGTTTAAATGTGGCCTCTCAGATACCTATTGCTGTGTGATTCTGGACAAGTTACTTCACCTATTTGCCTTAATCTACTGGAGAAGGAAAAGGCAAACCACTCCAATATTTTTGCCAAGAAAACCCCATGGATATTATGGTCCATGAAGTCACCAAGAATTAGACACAAATAAAGAACAATAACAATATGACTGTTTTGTGGGCCGGAGGGTAATTTGTAGCATTGAGCAATCCAGTCTAGTGGGAAGCACAGAATGATAATAATGTATCGCAATCCCTGTGTAGTGGAAGTGGGATGGCCAAAACAAATGAGGGTGAGGATCTGAGAGGTCAGGAAATAAGAATAAATAACCAGCTTTGGGGAACTTGAAGACAGAAGATAGAATGAAAGGGATGAATCAGGCTGGAGCATGAAGCAGGGGAGAAATGGACACGCCCAGGGAAAGTGGCACTAAATAGAATGTGGACTGGTTGTTGGAACAGGTCTGGCTGTCAGACCTCAGGGAAGTCACTGAGATAGCCAGTGTGGCAGAAATTGGTTTAATGGGGAATCAAGTCAGGTATGCATTTATTTTATATTTTTTAAAACTCTTACCTTCTGTCTTAAAATCAATACTGTGTATTGGTTCCAAGGCAGAAGAGCAATAAGGTCTAGATAATGAGGATTAAGTGACTTGCCCTGGGTCACACAGCTAGGAAGTATTTGAGGTCACATTTGAACCCCAAGACCTTCTCTCTAGGCCAGACTCTCCATCTTCTGAGCCATCTAGCTTACATTTATTAAGCACCTATGTGCCAGGCACCATGCTAAGGGCTGAGGCTCCCAAGAAAGGCAAAAAAAAGTCCTTGCTTACAAGGACCTAATGGCCTAATGGGGTAGACAACATGCCAACAATCATATAAAAACAAACAAACAAGGATATGGTCAGAGTAAACTGGAGATAATCAACTAAGATTAAGAAAGACTGGGAAAGACTTCTGGGAGAAGCAAAGAAAAGGAAGCAGAAAATTCTAAGCAGGGGGTACAGCCAGGGAAAATGCCCGGGAGTCCAGAGACTGAGCATTCTAGGAACATCCAGGAGACTAGTGTCCCGGTCCCTCTGGACCGCAGAGTACCCCGTGGGAAGTGGTGTGCAAATCTTGATAAGGAGACAGGTTGTGAAGGAGATTGTGAGAGCTGGAAACCTCGAGTCGGTCTGCTCCGACTTCCTCCTCTTAACATTTTTTCAGGAAAGCGAAACCCAAAACGGAAAGGAGACTTGCCCACCACTCCACAATTCATCAGTAGCGGATCTGGAATTCGAACACTGGTCTAACCTGACTTTTGGACCGGGTTGAGAGCAACGTTCCGTTATAGACAGAAGCTCAGATCCGGAGCCGAGAGAGCCGGATCTGAATCTCAGCTGCCGAGACCCTCCTCGCTGTGCCTCAGCTTCCCTATCTGTAAAATGGGCTTGAATGACAACCTCCACCCCGCCCTGCGGAAAGGGAAACCAAGATTACCCAGGCCTCTTCAGCTTCTTCAAGTGTAAAACGGAGGTCGTGATGCCATTCCCCGGGGCGCGAAGCTCTACAAGCCGATATCCACCACAGGCTCACAAACCGACCAGCGGAAGACGTGCGGGAGGCAGCAGAAGAGAGCTGGTAAAACTAAGAAACTGACGAGTCACTCACTGCGCATGTGCAGGACCATGGGTCGCCAATTGAAGATTTCTCTGGACTCTAGGGCCGGATCCCGGAACCTGAACACCGGAAGTCCTCCGACCGGACCTCTTGCTTTACTAACTATGGCGGCCTCCTTAGTTTCATTCCTCCGTTAGGAGCTGCCATTTTATCGAAGCCGAATTAACTCCGCCCCACCCCCTTACCTGCAGTATGGACGGTGGCCCGCTGGGGCCATTCAAAAACATCTCTAGAAACTGCTAAATAATTGAGTGGATTGAAAGCCGAGTGTATCAACGCGAGATTCTGGGCTCAAGTACGACCTCATCCACTTCCTAACTGTATGACCCTGAAAAAATCACTTATACCCAATTGCCAAGCTTCTGCCTTGGAACCAATATACAGTATTGATTCCAAGATGGAAGGTAAGAGAGGGAAGAAAGAAAGAAAAGAAAAGAAAGATCTGAGGAGGGGTCCTCATTAATTCCCCCTCCTTTTACTGCTCCCCAACCTTCACTCACCTTCCGTTCCCACTCATTTTATTGTTGCAAAACTGTCACAACCATTATGTTACTGTTAACTTAGAAAAAACGCAGGACTATTAAATAGTCATAAAGCCACTCTTTAATCAAGGGAAAGGGGGATGAGGGCTACTTGGCCTCTTATGCAGAGCTGCGCCTTGTGCAGAGCCTAAAGGAACACTGCTTCGCTCTGCTCCCTGATCCCCCTGGGAGTAACACCGCTAGATGATCACTCCTAGGGACAAAGGAAATTGGGGAACTCATATACCCTTTGGGAAGATCCAGGGGCTGGGAAAGATGATTGACATTATACTGACAGGATACAATCAAGCTAGAGAAAGGGATCATAGCTAGAGACTAGGGTGTAGGGGAAAGGGGCTGCTTACACAATGGATACTAAAGGATGGTCCCTGCCCAGGTGTGTCCTCCTGGGTAAGGGTCTCAGATACAATGGGGAAGACTACCTAGGACAAAAGGGTATTTAGCATTTACCCTGGGGTCCATTATTCAGTCTGCAACTGCTAGC
>NC_058131.1:59846467-59896920 GCF_016433145.1 Gracilinanus agilis | reverse complement strand
GTTGGAGACCCCCAAAGCTTGTGCTTGTTCCCTGTTCCCATGGGAATCCACCCTGAAGGGAATCTCAGGCTAGCAGTTGCAGACTGAATAATGGACCCTAGGGTAAATGCTAAATACCCTTTTGTTCCCATTGTATCTGAGACCCTTCCCAGGAAGACTACCTGGGCAGGGACCATCCTTTAGTATCCATTGTGTAAGCAGTCCCTTTCCCTTACACCCTAGCCTCCCTTTCTCTAGCTTGATTGTATCCTGCCAGTATAATGTCAATCATCTCTCCCAGCCCCTGGATCTTCCCAAAGGGTATATAAGTTCCCCAATTTCCTTTGTCCCTAGGAGTGGTCATCTTGCCCGGTGTCACTCCCAGGGGGATCAGGGAGCAGAGCGAAGCAGTGTTCCATTAGGCTCTGCACAAGGCGCAGCTCTGCATAAGAGGCCAAGTAGCCCTCATCCCCCTTTCCCTTGATTAAAGAGTGGTTTTATGACTATTTAATAGCCCCGCGTTTTTCTAAGTTAACAATTGGAGGTTCCCCAGCGAGATCTGAAGTCCCGGCGGCCTGAGCCTCCTGCTAACAAGGACTCCAAGACGTGAGGTACCCACCCAGCCCATTTGGGGTTAAGTCAGGAGTCCGCTTAGCAGAGCGGCCAGGCAAGTGGCTCTCGGAGCAAAGGACTCGGTCGCACATATTTGGGGCGATCCGCTCTTTAATTAAGGGGGTTGGAAGCAACGGTCAGTGGACCCACGGAGAGTTGCAGAACCAGAACCAGCCCGGGGGTTGTCTGGAATTATGGGAAACAGTAAATCTGTAGGCCCAGGAGGTGGAAATAACTAACAGTCCGAAGAACCACCTACCAATACGGCAGCAAGAGAGATTTTCAAAAAGTCTTTTCAAAGTATGGCTCTAATGCATGCGAATATCTAGATAAATGGTAAATGGCAATCCCAAGGTAAGCGGGCCAAAATGGAGTCTAGTTCAACCCACCACAAGCTCCGAGTGTGACCAGGTATTAGAGTGTGTGTGTTATTGCATGTGAAAGTGGGTGAAGCATGTCTGGAGTAGAAGAGCAAGGAGAGGAGTTCAGAGGTGTGAATGGCCGGCTGAAAGCCTTGAATGGGAAGCTGAGCTGGAGTGGAGGAGCCTGAAGGTACATTTAAGTGGATTAAATGGAGAAAGTTGCTTCATGAACTGAAAAGCCAAGGTTTAAGGGTTTAAAGTTTAAATGGTTGTAAATTTTTGCAAAAGAGCTTCTCACAGAAGCTTAAAGAACTTAAGTTCTGGATTTCTTCTCATTTCCTTGAGGTTTTGCTTATATTGTATTTGTGATGTGTTTTAAAAAGGATTCACTAATAACCTTAAAGCTTGTGATTTAAATGTCTAAAGTTGTGTTAACAATTAATTCCTCCCAAAAGCTGAAGAGACCTTTTCTTCCCAGTTTTGGTATAATGTGTGAAATATTGTATACAACGTGCACTTAATGTTTTAATAATGTTTGTAATGGGATGCATTTGTTCTAGATGTTAAATTTGTTATTTGAATGCTGTAAGTTCACCTTTTTTTTTTTTTTTCAAGCTGTTATTTGTTTCCAGAGAGCGAGGCTTTCCTGATTAACGTGTGTTCAGAAGTAAAGACGGTTCATTTTTGGTCATTGTGTCATTGTAAAATGACTAGACATGGCTGAGGAAAGGCTTGGCTTTGAATGGGAAGGAAACTGAAGGATTTTAAACTGACAAACAATTTTCCTCTGAAGGAGCCGCTTTAGCCTTAGGCCAAAAGGCTTTTGAGGCCAGGTTGAGAGAAAGGTAATTTGGAGCCAAGGACAGAGTAAGAAGATAGAAGGGAATTGGACAGGTATTCTGATTTAAAGGTAATTTTAGCTTTTCCTTAGTAATCCAAAGTTTTGGGTCGAGAGAAGTTTTATGGGTTTTAAAAGGAATCATGAAATATAACCTGATTTTTGGAGGGTTTTTTTTTAGGCAAATTTCCAGAGTGCAACCATTATAATAAAGTTTTTGTTTTAAAAAGACCAGGGAATCCTGGTTCCTATATGTAGGTAATTGAGTTTTACTTTTTGAGTGGAGAGAACTAATCTGATTTGGCATTTATCTATTTTGTGAGCATTATTTTTCTGATAGATGATCCCTGGCACATGACTGATATTAGAGAAAGGAATTCCTCACCTGGGAAAACTCTTAAGAAATTTCTAGGAATGCCCTGCATTTTACTACCCCAGTTCTGGAGTGTGGGTGAAGTGATTAGAACTTATTAAGGTCAAGTTTGCATATGGCTTGTCAAAGGGATTTTATTCACAACCCCTGGAGCACCTTTTATCTAAAGTCTAGGAACCAACTAGGTACTTAGGAGCCAAAAGCATGGACAAGATTCAGAATCTGAATCTGAAAGATTCTCTGAAGAAGACAACTATGAGAAATCCGAAGGAGCCCCAAGATGTCACTGGAACCGATAAATATCGCCTTTCTTAATTGTTCTCATTTGGCCTTTCAAATTTCTGTAGCCGTCAAAACTTTGCCATTTTATTTACTCTAAGAATTATACTTACCCTGAGCAAAGACTCTTAAGTAGAGAACCTAGAGAGAAGAGTTATGCCCCAAATTTAACTAAAGTAGGGAAAGTTTAAAATAGTAGCATTTTACTTTAAGAGGCTTGAGAGTAGTAATAACTGCTAGATTTGAGAATTCGCAGCAGATTCTAGAGTAGCTAGTTCAGTATTACAGAACGCGTTTGTCTCAAAGTAGTATCAGAAGAATTCAGGAAAGAAAGGATGGAGCCTAGAAATTTGTTAATAAGCAAAGAAAGTTCATTTTAAACCCTGAGCATGGTTAGAGAGAATTGCCATTTTTAAGGGCAAATTGTATGGGAAGATAATTGGGAACAGAAATGCTATGGAGGAAATTGCTTATGGATGCAGTCACAAGGCAAATGGAAGGGCTGAGAAATGGCTAAGCTAAGTTTCTGTCAAGTTCTACAGGTGACTGACTGCTGATCTTTACCAACTTATGCATGGCATCAATATTCAAAGTTATGGGAGCCTTTCTCCCTAATTTTAAGTTACCTCCCACTTTTCTCCTGTTGTAGCAATTTTCTGTAATCATAGGATGAAAGAAGCTTTAGAAAGGCAAGGCCTAGAATATGGAAATCCTGAAGGCAAATAGGAATTTGTAGCCATTGTGAATGAGGTTAGCAAATTAGAGGTCCCTTTTTCCTAAAAGGAGGAAGAATTTAGGTCATAAGAAAAATCTGGAAAAATATTAGTGTCAAAGAGGGAAGGGAAGCAAAACACATAAATAGTAGATTCTAAGCAGTATTTTTAATAAACAGGGTTCAGATGGAATACTGACTTTCTCCCCAGTACCAGTAAAGTTTATACATCTAGAAGACTAAAGGCAGAAAACAAATGAGATAAGGAAACTTTTGTGACTAGGGAATGCTACTGAAATCACCTACTGACTAGGTCTAAGTTCAATGATGAAGGAGCCCTTATTGCCAATGAATAGATACTTAAGGAAATTGAAAAATGTACCCCAAACTAATTTGGTTAAGGAAATCTCAAGTTAACTGCCTAAGCAAGAGAATTATTTTCACAGGAATTTTATCTACAGACTTTACATTAGCTGACTCAGTGGCAACATTTTTTTTCTACAAAGTAATAAGCATGATAATTTAAGTAGTTAAAAGGTGAATAAAAAGATTTTTAAATCCCCAGCATCTCAACTCCCCAAAGAGGGGTGTGTGAGAGGTTTTAAAATTAGGAAAATTTAGAAGCATTTTCAATCTTGAAAATTTTTTGGAGTTAATTTTAATTTGAGACTTTAAAATTGTTTTGAAGTTGAAATTGTCATATGATTTTGAGATTGCCATCATAGAATATTTAATTAGAATTTTTTTCTTGGTATTAGATGATAACTTAATTTTTGGTCACTGAATGGACGAGAGACTACTTTCAGATTTACAAGCCCTGATTAACCTGTGATGTGGATTTATTTTTGCTTTTATATTTCTATAGTTTGTAGGGTTGATTTTTATATAATATTGTGGTAAAGTAAGGAAATTTTTGATTGGGTGTGTAATTTAAATAATCTTAAAATGGGTGTAGAATGAACTCTAATAGAATCAATTATATCAAGAGCAAGGTTAGAATAATCTTTATACTGAGTAAGTGTGTTGGGAGTTGATCAAAGTCTGTAAAAGAATATGTTTATAGATCTCTTCTAAGTTTTCCCTTACAGAAATGAAGGTGTTTTGTACAAGGGAAGAAGTCAGCAGGAGAGAGGACAGAAGTCCCCAGGAGAGAGGAGGCCAAAGGCATTACATCAGGACCCCAGGATTTGAAAGACTTAAAGACTTGGGGGAAGTGGGCTAATGTTGTGTTTGTAAAAACATGCCAAGGGTAGACTGCCTACCTTTCTCTGGCAAAATTGTCAATGCGCCGGGCACTGGGGAGCGCCCCCAAGTGCCAATCACCCATACTTGTACTGTCCGGAACCAGCCGGATACAACTGTGGGGTCCGTGAAACAGCCACCTGAAAAGACCATAGAGGGAGGGAGGGGAGTCCAAGCACGCAAGAAGACAAGGAAGTCTAATGGAACATGGCCCGTTTATTACTGGTATGGGGCAAGAATATATATGTTCAGAGTGAGGGGGCTGGCGATCGGGATGAGGAGAGAAAAGGACTAGATGTTACAAGGAAGGAATGCGGAAAAGAACATGCTGTTATTTGGAGGGGGTTTTTGCAATTATCTCCTTGCCCGAACAGGGCTCATGATCCGTATCCTTCTAGAAGAGTTACTATTTTTATTTTATAGTCTTGGCTCCTAACAATTCCCCCTTTCTTTATTTTTAAATGAAGGGCATAATAACTAAGTGCACTCCTTTTGACCGTTGTTTCCTCCAAGTCTATACCATTTTTCTCAAAGCACCTTATGTTTCCCAGTTGATCCATAGATGATATTCGCAGCGACGGCCCCTGTCTTAGGCTACACAGGGGGAGTTACTCGACCATCAAGGGTCGAGGACCTGTGCTATTCCCGTCATTGGGTTACCGCCCTGTTGGAAAAATGTAGACGAGTATCGTGAGGATGTTCCGCGTCCGCTATCTCAATACGATGGTATTGAACCATAGGAAACTTATCAAGGGCTGAGTCGATGTTTGATTTAATGAATTTGGTTAGACATTGGAAAACCCAAGGGCCAAAAGTAAGAGCTAATAAAAGAATGAGAAGTGGTGTAATAATAGTAGGGACCAGAGTAGATAGCCAAGGGGAGCCTTTAAAGGAGTGTATTAAACCATCCTTCTCGTGCCTTGGCCTCCCTCTTCTTCTGAGCTAATCGCTCTCGTAATTTTGCCATAGATTCTCTTACAATGCCGGTATGGTCGGCGTAAAAACAACATTCTTCTTTCAGGGCTGCGCGTAGTCCGCCCTCTTTCAAAAAAAGGAGGTTGAGACCTCGCCTATTCTGCAGGACCACTTCTGAAAGAGAAGTGAGGGACTGTTCCAAGGCCGTGACAGACTTCTCCAATGCGTCTAAGTCAGAGGTCATAGCCATATGGAGAGCGGCCAGATGTTGGGCCTTTAGGAGGGCGGTGGTGCCGGTGCCAATGCCCGCGGCGAGATCACCAACTCCTAGGAGGATAGCTAGAGTAACAAACGGCTCTCTACGCATTCTAGGGGACAGGGAGAGAAGTGACAGGGCAGTAGTGACGGGGTTAAAGATGACCCAGGTCTGCTGCACCGGGTGGTGTGGGCTGGAGGCTGCAGACGACAAGCAGGCGTAAAGGAGCAGAGCCAAGGCAAAAGGAGCTGTCAGGGCCATCTCCCGTGATTCCTGAAAGAAAGCAGAGAGAAGGTTCCCAGGGACAGGCCCTGGAAAGGAGGGGTTAAAGAGGAGGGCAAGGGGGAGGCGAAGAGCAGGGGGCGTCGATCGTCTTAATCATTCGAGACGGGACCCAGCGGGCGTTGTGCCAATGCCCAGTTAGGGGGTCACACCAAAGGACTTTTGCCAGATTGGATGTGGTATGCGGATGCCAGTGGCGATCAGCAGCAGAACGCCCTTCAGCATCCAGCGTAAGGAAATTAAGAACAAAGAGGGTGTGAGCAAGAAGCAGAATCTGATTACCATTTAACGGATAAAGGGTCTCTTGAGCCTTGAGTTTAAAAAGAGTATTTTTAAGAGTTTGGTTTGCTCGTTCGACAATACCTTGCCCTTGTGGGTTATAAGGTATGCCTGTAACATGTTTTATGCCTAATTGGGAACAAAATTGTTTAAAGGCTTGGCTGGTATAGCCAGGGCCATTGTCTGTTTTAATGGAGAGAGGTTTCCCCATCATAGACATAGCAAGAAACATATGTTTGATAATGTGTTTAGTGGCTTCCCCGGATTGTGCAGATGCAAAAAGAAAGCCACTAAACGTATCAATGGAAACATGAACATACTTGAGTTTAGCAAAAGAGGGGACGTGGGTGACGTCCATTTGCCATAGATGGCCGGGAAGAAGGCCACGAGGGTTAATCCCCAAATGGGGTTCAGGCAAGAGAGTAACACAATTCTTACAATTTTTCACAATGGACCTGGTCTGTTCCCTGGAAATTTTGTAGGCTAGGCGAAGGGATTGAGAGTTGAGGTGGTGAAGCCTATGTGCCTCTGTAGCGAGGGAAACAGGGTCGGGCGAGAGGGCAGTAGAAGGGGTGGACGTAAATGCTGAGGCAATTAAGCGAGTGTGTTGATCTGCGAGATCGTTCCCAAAAGATAAGGGGCCTGGGAGGCCGGAGTGGGCACGTATATGGCCCACAAAAAAGGGACAGGACCGTGATCGAATGGCCTGCTGGAGTTTGAAAAAAAAGAGAAAAGGTAGCGGTTGTTGGCTGAACCGCAGGAACGATTTCGAGTCGGAGCAGGGATTGAACAACATATCTGCTATCCGAGTAGAGATTGAATGGAGTATCAGGCAGAGAATGAAAAACTGTTAAAGCAGCATAAAGTTCCACCAGCTGCGTGGACTCATAAGGAGTTCGGATAGAACGAGGGTGATTGTTCATGACTATGGCAGCAAGGCCAGTTTTGGAACCATCCACAAAGATTGTGGGTGCCCCTGAAATGGGGGAGAATCGGGTTTGACGTGTGAGTATGAAGGGAGTAAAATTGAAAAACTGTAGCAATTTGTTACTGGGCATATGATTGTCTAAGATGCCCTGAAACGTGGAGATGAGTATAGCCTAATTGTCATTCTGAGATTTGAGCCAGTCGAGCTGTTCTCTGCTATAAGGGGATACTACGTGGTCAGGGGGACGGCCGAAATGGCGTGTGGAAAGGCGAATGCCTATCATAGCTATACGAGCAATCAAATCGGGGTAAGAGGCAAGAATCTTCCGATTGTGCATGGGGAGATGTATCCAAATGAGGGGAGAAGGATCTTGCCATAGGAGTCCAGTGGGAGAGAATTCAGTGGGAAAAATAAGGAGGTATAAGGACAATTCTGGGGAGAAGTATCCAATATTCTGGGTGGCTATAGCCTGTTCTACCTTTTTGAGAGAAACTTCACCTGCCGGAGTCAAAGAACGAGGGGAGGAAGGGTCAGCATCCCCTCGCAGGATATCCTCCAGAGGACGGAGGTCTGCCTTGGAAAGTTGCAGGTAGGGGCGTAGCCAATTAATGTCCCCTAGAAGCTTCTGAAAGTCATTAAGAGTCTTAAGAGAAGAGCGCTTAAGCTCGACTTTATTGGAAAACAGCCGATCGGGTTCAAGTCGAAATCCTAAAAAGGTGAAGGGATATTGAGTTTGAATTTTGTCTGGAGCAATGCCAAAGCCACGGGCTTGGAGTGCGCTAACGAAAGCCTGGGCTATAGTCTGTGCCAAAGAGGGGGAAGGGGCAGCAATGAGGAGATCATCCATGTAATGAATGAGATAGGCTAAGGGACAATGAGTCCCAATGGGGTCAATAGATTGAGCAACAAATTTTTGACATAGTGTAGGGGAATTAGCCATTCCCTATGAAAGTACACGCCACTGAAATCGAGGGTTAGGCCCTATGTGATTGACTATGGGAATGGAGAATGCAAAGCGAGGGCTATCAGAGGGATCAAGAGGAATTGAGAAAAAGCAATCCTTAATATCAATGACAATTTTGCTGAACCCTTTTGTCTTAAGGCTTAATTTTAAGTTGTCACAACATATGTTATTTGCTTTTTATAAATTTCCAAACCATATTTCCTTTGTATTAACTGTCTTTTATTCTCTATAATATCTGCAGTTTCCCTTTTTATTTTAAATTTATGCTCCAATTGTGGTGAATTAGGGAAACCTGAATTTTTGCACAATCGTTATTGATGTTATAAAGTTGCTATTAGCTTCCTGTTCATTTTTTCACTTTACAGAGCTAAACTGGCAAGTCACGCTTGATTGGTCACTGTACCTCTGAGTCTGTTCACATGAAGCTATTCTACCTGTTTGTTCTTACCCATAATAATATTTTTTTTCTTTAAACAAATTGCATGTTATTCCTTAGATCATGAATTTCTTCTCATACATTGCACATGCTTTTAAAATAATTTTATATCCTAATAAATTACAATGCTGTCCAAATTTTTTATATTCACAATATACTAGATTCCTAATGCAAAAATATTATTTTTGAATTACCAAATTTTGAAACCCTAATGTTAATTATATTTTTACCTATTACTTGATATGATGGTACAGATCTTAGAGTAACAATTTTACATGTTCATATGTTTTCCCTAAATTCAGTTCAATAAGCATTTTTGGTAAGTCTGATCATTCCTACACTGCAAATCCTAATAGATAGCTTTTCAATATAAGTTTTGTGCATTCTTAAATTTAACAGAAATTCCATTTTTAACTAGTAGTCAATGAATTTACACAATACCATCAGTACCTATTCAGTTCCTTAGCAAATATATACTCTAATGGGTGGAGAAAGGTCCATGAGTTTGGGGGAGAATGGGTGACGATTTTTAGCTTCTCATAGCTACTTCCTGCTGAACTGGGGTGGCGTGGATGATTCGCTCTCAACAAATAATTTTCTCATGGACCAGTCTCTGTCTAAAGGGATCTAATTTTGAAATGTAAGCCAATTGCATTGTTCTAATAATCTTTAAGTTAAATTTTTCACTAACATCAGTTTAATTAACGTTAGGTTGAATTCATGGTTGTTTAAAGAAGCTTTTTCACTCTTGGTTAAGCACTGAGCAAGACTGATGGCTTTCATTTATTTATTTATTTGTTTGTTTGTTTGTTTATTTATTTATTTGTTTATTTTTGCTAGCTAAGAAAGTTAAGCTGCACTTCTGTACTTCTGTACACAACTAAGAATCATTGCTTTCTCTCTGAATAAGTTTTTCTTAGATTGCATTTTTAGAATCTTTTGTAATTTTCATTAGATATATGTCTCAGTACTTAACCTGTTGATAAAATTTAGTGATGGGATCAAATTTGTCCCTTTTTCTGTCTTTTGATTTCTATGTTCCCTTTCTCATAGCCAGTGAGAAATGGAAGGAGAAATGTTTGACAGATTAGTTTGTTTAACTCTTGCCTTAATAAGAGCAGAGAATAAGATTTCTTTTAACCAATTAAATTATCTTAGAGTTTAAGACATTCAGAAATTACAATGTTATTTTCTGAATTTCTCTAATGCTTCTGTCTGTCTTCTCCATTCCTCCAGAATGAATGAAGAAGAGAGAGAGAGATTTATTTTTTCCAACCTGTAACCCTCCCATTGTGATCACGGACAAACAATATATGACACACAGACTGATCAAGGACACATTTCCCGGGCATATCACACACACTTTGACAAATATAAAACATAAATTATATAAGCTAGATTTTTCTTTTCATCCTGGCAAAAGATCAATTGTTACAATTCATATCTCCATGACTAAAGAATTCTGTGAAAAAGAATGAGTCAAAAAGGGGTTAATTCTTAACAAGGAGCTGGCTGACATATGATGAATTTTGTTTCTTAATTACCTTTCTTCATGCTTCAATAAGTATCCTAAAATAAATACATTTTTGCTTTTTCATTTTTCTATGAAGTGGGATTCTGATACCTGCCTGAATAATTCCAGGTATGCCACATTACTGGAAAGATTAGTTTAGCTAAGTGAAAATTATTAAAACTTTTTACATTATCTGTGGCCATTACCAATTGGACACCTTCCAAGGGAGAAAGAAAAAAAACTATGACAAAACTGGTTTTTCTAGCTGAAGCAAAGTAGCCAGCCGCTTCTAAAAAGGGGGGCAGAGAGGAAAATTTCTGGTCATTTTTAAATTTGCCGTTTAGTCCTAGAGAAAAATACGCTTTTCCTGGTGTTCTTCTAAGAAGGGCCCAGTGCCCTAATGCTTAATTTTGCCCGAGGGGGCCATTGTTATGGTAACGGGCTGCCTCCTCCTCCAATTCTTTTTGGTAGGCAGGATTAAGTGTGCTTTCTTGAGGAGGGTCTGTATATAGAACTGGATAAAGATGTGGCTTTGTTTTTGCGGGGACGAGGGGTTCCTCGAGAGAGGGGTTTTTGATAGGTTCGTCTAAAAGAGACGAGGGGCGCTCATTCTTTTTAAAGGGTGAACTCTGTTCCTCAATTGAGCTCATTTCTTCAGTTTTAATTTTAAATTCCAAGATAGCATCCTCAGCCAGCTGAGGAGGTGCGAGACTAGTTTCTATAAAGCAAAAGAACCGGAATAGATTTTTTTTTTTCTTAATTCTAATACCTCTCTCCCTGAGAGTACTTTTTAACTCTTTAACAAATAACGCTTCCTTCGAGAGTGTCTTACCCATCATTCACACACTTGCACTTCCCCACGTTCTTGCCGTTGCTTGTGCTTAGGTGGACGGTATAATCCCCCGTCAGGATCTTGCCTTCAGGCAGGCACCCTACTACACAGTATGCAAATCGCAGACTATCTCCACACAGAATCTCTTTCCACACACACACACACACACACACATACATTACCCAGATCGGACACCTCTCAGTTTAATGCCTATGGTGATGGGACAACTTACCCTGCCTCAAGGTTGTCCGGTCAACCTCTACCCGTTACTTTAGTTCGCGGCCGCGAAGTGTGTTCCTCAGTTGTCCGGTAAGCTGTTTTCTCCGTGCCCCACACGTTGGGTGCCACTTGTCCGGAACCAGCCGGATACAACTGTGGGGTCCGTGAAACAGCCACCTGAAAAGACCATAGGGAGAGGGAGAGGAGTCCAAGCACGCAAGAAGACAAGGAAGTCTAATGGAACATGGCCCGTTTATTACTGGTATGGGGCAAGAATATATATGTTCAGAGTGAGGGGGCTGGCGATCGGGATGACGAGAGAAAAGGACTAGATGTTACAAGGAAGGAATGCGGAAAAGAACATGCTGTTATTTGGAGGGGGTTTTTGCAATTATCTCCTTGCCCGAACGGGGCTCATGATCCGTATCCTTCTAGAAGAGTTACTATTTTTATTTTATAGTCTTGGCTCCTAACATTGTACCCTAAGATTCCCCACCATTAGTGAAGAGTTCCATTGTTGGTCAGAGACATTTAGTCTTGACCAAAAGGGGGCTGTGTTGACATGGAATCTAGAGTTCCCAAACTTGTAGCTTAGTGAGGTATGATGAACCCCAAGTTTAGAAATAGTTTGTAGGTTGGAGACCCCAAAGCTTGTGCTTGTTCCCTGTTCCCATGGGAATCCACCCTGAAGGGAATCTCAGGCTAGCAGTTGCAGACTGAATAATGGACCCCAGGGTAAATGCTAAATACCCTTTTGTCCTAGGTAGTCTTGCCCATTGTATCTGAGACCCTTCCCAGGAAGACTACCTGGGCAGGGACCATTCCTTTAGTATCCATTGTGTAAGCAGCCCCTTTCCCCTACCCCCTAGCCTCTAGCTATGATCCCTTTCTCTAGCTTGATTGTATCCTGCCAGTATAATGTCAATCATCTCTCCCAGCCCCTGGATCTTCCCAAAGGGTATATGAGTTCCCCAATTTCCTTTGTCCCTAGGAGTGATCATCTAGCGGTGTTACTCCCAGGGGCATCAGGGAGCAGAGCGAAGCAGTGTTCCTTTAGGCTCTGCACAAGGCGCAGCTCTGCATAAGAGGCCAAGTAGCCCTAATCCCCCTTTCCCTTGATTAAAGAGTGGTTTTATGACTATTTAATAGTCCCGCGTTTTTTCTAAGTTAAGAGAACAAATTGTTCTCATCTGCCCACTTTGAAGGGGGAAGTTTTTACATGCTTAGGGTAGATTTCTCCCTAAATCACTGACAGGTTGGAGGCTTCTGGTCATCCTCAGCCTTGTTTAGCCTGTTGGCCAAGATGTGAGTGTGGCTGCTGTGCATGCTACAGCTTCTTGGAGCCCCAGCTGAAATTTGGGTGAATAGTAGCCACCAAAGGTAGATGAGAATCCATGAAAAGGGTTCAGCAAGCCCTCACACCAGAGGTGGTAGTCCTTCCTGTACACCAGCGGTTCCCAAACTTTTTTGGCCTAGCACCCCCTTTCCAGAAAAAAATATTACTTAGCCCCCTGGAAATTAATTTTTAAAAAATTTTAATAGCAATTAATAG
Organism: Gracilinanus agilis; assembly: GCF_016433145.1. Taxonomy (NCBI): domain Eukaryota; kingdom Metazoa; phylum Chordata; class Mammalia; order Didelphimorphia; family Didelphidae; genus Gracilinanus; species Gracilinanus agilis. The sequence continues at coordinate 59,884,347 of NC_058131.1, read as the reverse complement.
GAAAGATAAATGCACCTGTGGCCATCACCACCTCCCTGGATCGCTGCAGCACCCACCAGGGGGTGGTAGCGCCCGCTTTGGGAATCACTGCTATATACCCACAACAGTAGCTATTAATGACTCATTGTACATTGTGTTCCTTTCTACTTCCCCTCTTTGGAGAGATCCTAGACATGAGAACCTGGACCATTGTAGAAAACCATTGGGATGGATGGGCAGGGAGACCTGCCATATGCAGAGGAAGGACCAGCTTTGGAATCAGTCTCAGACCTGAGGCAAGGGACCATGCTGAGAACCAAAAACTAGAGGGAGACTGAGTAGTACCATTTCCAGAATTTCTGCCCCACCCTTGTTTCCTCAGAGGATTTGCCAGAACTTGGCAAGTCCCTTCCTTATTTTCCTTTTGCCATTTCTACTGGCTCTAAAGAAATATAGGAAGAAGGAGACTTAATCCTACAGCATTTTTTCCGGTATGCTTGCTAGGTTATTTTTTATAGTTTATCTCACTGTGTATTTAAATAAATATGAAAGAAGAAAAAAGAAATTGTCCATTTTGAATGAGATAGGTCACAAATGAAAAAGGGAAATTCCAAATGTGGGAATTAGAAGATCAGAAAGGAAAGATTTCCTTTTTGAGGCAGTTGTGTGTATTTTCCAGGTCACAGCTTTATATCTACATAGAACCTTAGAGCCGAGGGTAGAGCAAATTCTTCCCAGTTAGAATTTAAGCTCCCAGGGGTATGCTCATAAGCGCTTAACAACTGGCTCTCAAGGGGAGAAATTTTTACTTCTGGCACTTTTAAACTTAATTTTCATGATTATCATTTCCCCCATCACTTTCATTAAGCCTGGACAATCAACAGAATGATGAATCAAGCTCTGATTGTATCATTTGCAGATTTGGAAGTTGTAAATTCTCACCCTGAAAATTTAACAAAGCCTGTGTGTGTACTGGCTCCAGCATATGACCTCTGTAAAGTTCCCATTAGACTCTAAATTCCTATTAGAACATAGAATACAGGACAGAAACTGTTGTTACATTCTTTTTACCTGAAACCATCTCTCCATTCCAGGCATTCTTTCTTAACTGTCCTCACGCCTGGAATGCTTTTCTTCCTCTACTCCGACTGCTGACCTCTCTGACTTCCTTTAAGTCCCAGCTAAAATTCCACCTTCTATAGGAAGCTTTCCTCAACCCCTCTTAATTCCAGTCTTCCCTTTGTTAATTATTTCCCATTTATTCTGTATATAGCTTGTTTCTATATTTGGTTGTTTATTGCCTCCCCTGTTCCACTGTTAGCTCCTTGAGGGCAAAGCCCTTCTCAGCTCCTCTTACTTTTAGTGCCTTCTCCCTGTTAATTATTTTCTATTTATTCTGTATATAGCTTGCTTTGTACATATTTATTTGCTCGTTGTCTCCCCCATTAGACTGTAAGTTCTTTGAGGACAGAGATTGTCATTTGCAAAACATGATTCCTGGCACATAGTAGGTGTTTAATAAATGTTTATTGGTTAATCGCATCCCCAGGGCCTGACACGGTACATGGGACATACATAGTAGGGGCTTAATAAATACTCATGGATTTATTAATTGAATTCTTTCTGGCAGACAGTGAGGGATTCTGCAGCTTTGGAGGATAAGCTGCCTCCCTCTCCTCTGACCAAGGTATGAATTCTACCTCCCCTCTGGTGATGGCCATTGGATTGGTGGTGTGGAGATTACACCACTTTGTGGCTAAAATGGACACTACCCTGCCAGCTCTCTAGAGTGCAAAAAGCAGGGAAGTGGACCAGGGCACAGCTATGACATCACCAAGACACATTCGCCTGGCTTCTATCATGCCACCTGTCACATTACAATTTTCAAATGCTCTGACGTGATACGATCAATAGACATCCATGTACTCATTTGCCTACAGTCCCTCCAGCATTTATCATTTTCTTTTTTTAATCATTGTTGCCACTTTGATGGGTGTGAGGCAGAAACTCAGAAGTGCTTTCATTTGAATTTTTCTAATTAGTAATGATTTTGAGCCTTATTTCACATGGCTATAGATAGCCTGGATTTCTCTCCTTGGGAAATACCTTTTCCAGATGGCCACCATTCTTCTGCTTTAATATTTTCAGTAATGGGACCTTGCTACCCTCAATGTCATTTTTAGATAGTTCTAATTGTCAGATGGTGTTTCCACATATATATGCATATATATGTATATATATATATATATATAATATGTTAAGTACTGTAATAGGTATAGGCTTTAGAAGTAGAAAAGCAGCTGTATAAGAATCTATATTAGATGACAAGTGCACTAGAAAGGTACAACGTTTTGGTGAGGCTCCAGGCAAAAAAGTAATTGGATGGAGGGCTAATCAGAAGTTTCTTGAAGTAGATGGCATCAAGTTGGGCTTAATTCAGCAGAAGATGGGGTCTGTACCAAACTAGTTTTGAGAAGGACCTTGGAAATCATCTATTCCAACGGTTTCTTTTTATCTTGTATATACAGATTTATATATATTGTCCTTTCCATTAGAATGTAAGCTTCTACTTTTAAAAAAATCCTTATTTTCTGTCTTAGAATCAATACTACGTATTGGTTCCAAGGCAGAAGAGCTGTGAAAGCTAGACAATTGGGGTTAATTGACTTGCCCAGGGTTACACAGCTAGGAAGTTTCTGAGTTCACATTTGAACCCGGGACCTCCTGTCTCTATCCACAGAGCCATCTAGCTGTCCTCAGGGGCAGGTGCTTTTAAGAACAACAAAACTATTCTCTAAATTTCCCAAGCTTAAGTAACGCTAAAATGGAAAACTAGCAGGAGTTCTTGACCCGAGGTCTACTAGGGAAGTTAAATAACCTACAAAACTATTTCAGTACTGTTGGTTTCCTTTTATTTTATGCATTTAAAGAGTTCCACAACAGACTGGCAAAAGGGTTGTATGCCTCGAGGGCTAGAATTTCTGCTCTCCAGCAGGCTCTCCCGGAACTTTAAGCAGCGAGCCCTCGGATTGGTTGGGAGCAGCCTCCCAGGCTGGATTCTTATTGGCCTAGACGCGGCGGAAGAAGGCGGAACTGGGAAGCCAAGGCACCATCACGTGGGTAACGGACGTTCTCGTGGGTAACGGGCGCCACGCGCCGACGCCACGCGCTGTGAGGTGAAGAGAGGGGAGAAGTGGGGTTCGAGAGGATCCCAGAGCCCCGAGACCTTTCTTCCCCTTTCAAAGCTGGAGGTCTTTCTCCTGCCACCTCCCAAACCCAGAAACCTGGCGTCCAGCGAAGACCCTGAGTTCGGGGGGGTGGGACACTTGACCAGGAGCCCACGCAGTTCTGACCGGGCTGCCTTGGCCCAGTTGCTTAACTGCTCCAGGCCTCAGTTTCCTCTTTCGTCAAAAGGCCACGAGGGTTGGAGTAGACCCCTCAAATGCCCTTCCCAAGCTTTCTTGGTTTTCTTTCTGAGAAGATGAGGGTTTTAAACTGAGCCGGGCCCCCAAAACTGCCCGAATTGAAGGCAGAGCACTACCTGCTAGGGTGGTTGTGAGAATCAATTGAGATGGTGTTTGTAAAGCCCCTTTAGTGACCCTGGTCAAGTCACTTAACCCCCATTACCTATGCCTTACTGAGCTTCTGTCTTAGAACCAATACACAGTATTGATTCTAAGATGGAAAATAAGGATTTTTATTAAAAAAAAATTTTTTTTAGAATCTGACCTTAGCCACTTCCTAGCTGTGTGTGACTCTGGGTAAGTCACTTAATTCCCAAATGCCTAGTACTGAACTGCTCGTCTGACTTGGAACCAATAACATAGTATTGATGCTAAGACAGGAGCCAAGAAAAAGAAAGGGGGGTGTGTGTGACCGACGTTACAGAGAGGACTCCCTCCTTCAGGTGTGAGCTGTGTTCATCTTGTGCTTGTTCTCCGCCCTCCCTTTTCCCCCCCCATTCCCTCAATTTTTCAGCAGCTGTTTCCCAGCATGGATGAGGCAACCCGGAGGAAACCCCGCCTGGCAGCCTCTCTGCAGATGTCTCCTGGCCCTACCCTGGGCCCCATTCCCTGGAGACCCTTGGAAGGTTCTGGACAGGTCTCCTCAGACGTCCAACTCTCCCAAGCAGAACCCCTTAAGGGAGAAGAGAAGAAGAAGAAAGTTGGAAATGAGGCAGCTGGGGATGGTAGGGGAGGAAGCCCTGGGGGATTGTAGGGGTAGGATTTTGAGGGTTGGTTCTGAGAGTGGGACCTCAGGGTTCCCTGAGGAAGGGAGTAGGGGCAGTAATCATGTTCAAAGGATTGGGGATGTTTACCTTAGAGCAGAGAAGATTTAAGAGAAATGGGGGAAAAAGTTTTCAGGCAGCTATGTATCTCTGTGGTTTTTAACTAGCTTTGTGACTCTGGGCAAGCCTTGTAAGTCCCTGTTTACCTCACTTTTTTAATCTGTAAGAATGGAGATAATAATAGCACCTGCCTTCCAGGTTACAGGAGTTATATTGTAAGGATCAAATAAGATATTTGTAAAACATTTTGTAAACTTCAAGATAGTTTATAAATACTAGCTCTTAAGAGTTTGAGAGGGCAACTAGGTGGCCCAGTGGATGGAGAACCAGGCCTGGAGACAGGAGGTCCTGGGTTCAGATTTGACCTCAGAAACTTCCTATGTATGTAACCCTGGGCAAATCATTTAATCCTCATTGCCTAGCCCTTCTGCCTTGGAACCAATACACAATCTAAGGTGGATGGTAAGGGTTTGAGGAAAAAAAAAATTGAGTCATATGAAAGAGAGAGTAGACTTTTTTGTTTGTTTATACTTTGAATGAGTGAGAAAGCACTTATTAAATCTTATTATATTTCAAGTACTGGACTAAGGACTAAGGCTACAAATACAAAGGGAAGATAGTCCCTATCTTAAGGGAGCTTATATTCTAATGGGGCAGGCAATACAGTATACACCTACCCTCTGAATAGTTACTATTCTTGTCACCAGTAAATTTTCATCCTGTTTCCCCCATATATAAAAGTTATCATTTTCTCAAGTTGAATTTATTTTTGTTTGATCATATTTCTCTTTATTACTTTTTTGTTGCTTTTTTTTATTTTTTTTTTCTTCATTGAGTTTTTGTGACTGGCCAAACAGAATATTCTTGGAGGGCCACTTTGGTATGGAAAGTTACAGGGGTGGTGAATGGAGTCACAAGAAATTAGATTGGCATACTATTTCTAGGAGTTATTGGTAGCAATCTTTTAAAGGGAGATTTTCATTTCAGGTGAAAATAAATGACTTGTCAACACGGTTCAGAGGTGGAATGGGCTGCCTTAGAAGGTGGTGGGCTCTCTCCCACTTAGAGTCTTTGAAAAAGAAGATAGGTGTTATTTTTTGGAATGTAGGCTTATTTCCTTATGAGTAGGACTGATGACTTTTGAGGAAGGCCTTTGAGGTCCCTTCCTACCCAGTTTCTCATTGGAAGCAGGTGGGAGTTGGGGAAAGCAATTACTAGGGTCAGTGAAGCCCTTTGGTATGAGAGAGTTAAGTGGAGAGAGCACTGGATGTGGGGTTGAGGGCCATGGCTTCCAATCTCAGCTTGGCCGCTTATTAGCTTTGTGATCCTGGTCATCACTTAGCCTCCCTTGGCCCACTTTCCTACTCTAATGAAACAGGAAGTGTCACTAAATGATCTCTAAAACCACTGAAAGTTTCAGCTTTAATAGTCTACGTAACTGGGCTTTCTTCGATCCTCTTAGGGCCACTCTCAGATCCTCCCACTGTGGTCAGGGAGCTGATCCTAGGACACAAAGACCCCCCTCCAGGCCAGGCCCTGAGCCTCCTCACTCGATATGCAGTGGGCACAGGCCTTACCCTGCGCTTTGTAGAGAATGAGGTCCAAGGTAAGTGAGGGAGGAGGGTATGTTTTCAGATCACTGTGTCAGGCATTGGGATGGGATGGAGGAGGACAGGTAGAGAGGTCCTCAGACCCTTCACTGTGGTCTGGTTGTTGAGATGGGAATTAGCCATTTGTTACTTGCTGTTCTTCCCACTCTCCTTTTGGAGATTCTTTCTGTATAAATCCCAACTCTGTTACAAATATAAGACTAAGCAAATTATTCTGTGACTCTACATATGAATTTCCTCATTTTTTAAATTAAATTTTACTTTTTTCCTTTAAGTGTTTTTTCTCTTCCTTCCATTTTGCCCCTTGAAAAATGAAAAAAGGAAACGGGACCCCTCTTAACTAATGTGCCTAGTCAAGCAAAGTATGACCGTTTTACCCATGTCCAGAACTGTATGTGTATTTCTGTGTATTCGGAGTCCATCCTGAGACCTCTGGAATTGTGCTTGGTCATTGGTGTTGAGGAAAATTTTCAAGTCCTTCCGAACTCTTTGTTTTGTTTTTTACAGTGCTGTTCTCCCAGAAATTGTTCTGGTTCTGCTCCCTTCCTTGAACATTCAAGTCTTCCCAGGTTTCCCCAAAACTTTGTCATTTCTTATGGCACAGAAGTATTATATTGATATGCCATATTTCTTCAGCCACTCTGAAAAGCAGGTTGGAACTATGCCTCCAAAGTTACTAAACTGGGCAGACCCTGTAACCTGGAAATCATTACTAGAACTTTATCCTAAATAGGTCAAAGAAAGGAAAAGGACCCATATGTATAAGAAGATTTTATAGCAGCTCTTTTTTTGTGGTGGCAAAGAATTGGAAACTAAGGGAGTACCCATTTATTTCTTCTTTTGTAAAATGAGGAGGGAATTGGACTAGAATGTCTTAAGGCCCTTTCATAGAGCCTATAAATGTTAAAATACAGTTTTGACTTTTCATGTTGAAGCTATATTGAAGAAGGAGTTGATTAGGATTTTGTTGGTCAGCCTTGGGATGGTGCTGTAGAGGCTGGTCATTTGAATAGATGAAGCTCTGGAGACTTGCCTTCCTGATTCTAAAATCTCCTTCCTTCCTTCAGTCCCCTTCCGACACTTCTCTGTCTGCGCTGTGCTGGATGAGATGTCTTGTCCTGAGGGCACAGGTAGCAGCAAGAAGGAGGCAAAGGGGCAGGCAGCCATTCTTGCTCTCAACTGGGTCAGGACTCAGCTGGAGAACCCAGGTATTGTCCATCTTAAGGAGATGGTTCCTAGTGGGGAGGAGGGCAACTATTTTCCTGTATTCACTGGGGAGGAGAGATTGAAACTACACTAGGAAGGTAAGAGTTGCTCTGCTGCTTACTGTTCTTTTGACCTTGCTGCAATCATGAATCCTCTCAGGGTCTCAGTTTTCTAATTTGTAAAATGAGAGGGGTGTATTAGAGGAGGTCTAAGAGCCCTTTCAACTGCAGAGCTGGTGAAGTTAGATTGCCAGTGGGGCTTCCCCCTGATCAAGGTGCTAGATAGGTGAGACCAGAACCTGTGTGGGGAGAGGGGACCACAGGCCCAGCTCTCGTCTCTTCCTCCAGCCCAGTCCTGGAAGGGGTTGGATTATAAAGTGGTCACATTCTTGCTCTCCTCAACTGCCTCCATTTCATATCTTGGGAGAGGAGCAGAGCCTAGTGTTTCAGGTGACCCCAGAGAGGACCCTACCCTTTTTTGTCTTTTGCAGCCCCCTTCAAAGCTCCCAGCAACTTTCCACTCTGTTCTTTAACTGCAGGTGAGCCTTCCCTGGTACCTCTCCCCTCTATTCCACCCCAAATTAGAGACTTTGAGTTAGAGTGGTCATGTGAATGGGAGGTCTCTCTGTGTCACATCACACATGCTTCTCCACCTTCTTTGGAGACCTTCCTGTCCCTGACAGCTTATCCCATTCTGGGTAGTTAACTTCTGTCTAGTCTTCCCAGTTCTGCTTGGTCTCCAGAAACTAGCCCCAATCCCCTGGCTCTTCTACCTCAAAGTGTGCTACATGAGGAAAGGGAAGAGGGGGGATGGGGTAAAAGACTCTGAGGGTCCTTCCTCTCCTCTCCCTACTCTTCCTCTAGAGAACATTCTGACCCATGAGCAGCGTTGTGCAGCCGTGGTGAGCTCTGGATTTGACCGCCTGATAGGGGAAAACTCACCTTACCGAGGCTGCAAACGGAATATAGCAGCTGTCATCCTTGAAAGGGGTATGAAGCCTGAGACTTTTCTTCTTTCCTCTGTTCCCACAGGCTCTTCCATGGCCCCATCTTCTCCAGAGACCCCTAGATTCTCTTCCTTTTTCCTTCCTTTTGGGTCTCACCTCAAAGTCCTCCAAGGCTTCCTTTCCCATTTTTCTCTCCAGCATCCCTTCCCTTTCCTTTAGGATTCCTCACCAGACCTTCTCCCTTCACCCCTTGCTATTCATTTTCTCCCCACAGAGGTGCCAGATGATAAGGGTGGCTGCAGGGAGACCTATGAGCTGGTTGCTCTAGGGACTGGTTCAGGTGGCTACAGGGGCTGGATTGAGTTTATGGGCCGAAGACTCCATGACACACACAGCTTGGTCATTGCTCGTCGTGCCTTGGTCAGGTGAGAGATGCAGAGAGGACAGCTGGATCCAGTGCCTTTAGGGTTGGGGGCCCTGATCAGAAGATGTCTATCTGTTACTGTCTCCATTTTTTTTCAGGTTCCTGTTCCGACAGCTCTTGCTGGTGGCTAGTGGGGGCCCAGAGGGAGCAGAACGATCAGTGCTGACTGCTCGGCCTGGCCCTGGTCCTCCTCTTGCCCTGAAACCCAAAATCTTCTTACACTTCTATCTCAGTGACACTCCTGCGGGTGCTGCCCATGACATCTAGTATGCAGGACATTTGGATCGCCTGGGTTGGGGAGGTCTCTGAATGGAGGGTGGAGGGAATGGTCAAGGTGGGAGAAATCTGAAAACTATTTCTACACTAGTTCATCTTTCTGATCTCTCCTTCTCCTTTGCCTTCTCCAGCCTCCCTTCTTCAGGGGGTTCGCTCCATAGCCCCTCCCTTCGTCTTCAAGTCCATGCCCGGGGAGAGCTTCGTCCCGTCTGTTACTTGGACCCAGGATTCCGGGCAGCCCGGGTCTGTTCACTGTCAGCCAGTGACAAAGTGGCTCGATGGGCAGTGCTGGGACTGGGAGGGGGCCTGCTGGCCCACTTCCTGCCCCCACTCTATGCAACCAGCCTTGTCCTTGGTAAGGGGAAAGGGAAGAGGGGGGTTCAGCTATAGGGGTGGGTGGTAGAGAGGGAGAGGGTATTGGAAGGAGGCCCTGGATTTACAGTGGAAAGATATCCCTGTGTGACTGTGGATGATTCACAGCACCTCTTGAAGCCTCAGTTTCCTCCTCTGTAGAATGAGGGGGTTTGACTAGATGATCTTGATTTGGCCCTTTCTAACTGTTAAATCTTAGGAGGGGGGAAGTCTGGAGAGCTGAGTAAATATTATTTTTTCATGGAGGAGAGATGACCCTCATATCGCCTCAGACTTCTATTTTCTTCCCACAGCTGACTCCTGCCATGACCCCTCCACACTGAGCCGAGTCATCCATGACAGGCCCTGCCTTGAGGGGGGACCAGGTCTGCCACCTCCCTATGCCCGTAATCCCTTGCACCTGTTTCTGGGACCACTTGTGGCTCCCCAGGATCCTGCACCCTCCAACTGCCAGGGCCTCAGCCTCAATTGGAGCCTAGGAGACACCAGCCTGGAGGTTGTGGACACAAACACAGGACGCGTGTGGTCAGAGTAAGGCCAGGTGTTGTACAGGAGGAGGAAGAGGGTGGATTAAGGTGGGGAAAGGGGTCCAATATTGGGAGGAGACCCAGAGAGCAGGACTTGTCAGTGTACAGGGGCCTGGCTGTGATTTGGAGGTCACAACAACTTTTGTCCATTCAGAGGTTCCTTGGGTCCTCCCTCCCGCCTCTGCAAGGCTGCTCTCCTTCGTGCTTTCCGTCAGGCGGCCAAAGCCCTGGGAAGACTTGATCTTTTGGCACTGGACACATATGAGGTGGCCAAGGTCAGTGATCACGCCTTTCATTTGACTTTCCAACAGCAGTGAGGCCTTGTCTCGAACCCCATTGTCCGTTCCTCATTACCCTTGCTCTGCCTCAAGACTCGGGGTCACTCTGATGTCCTGGTTGTCTCCTCTTTCTAGGCAGGGACATACCGTGCTGCTCGACAGGAGCTGACTGCTTACTTGGAACAGCAGGACTTGGGCTCTTGGCCCTCCAAGCCTCTGGTGGGTGGGTTCTGTCACTGAACCCAGACCCAGGCCCTGTGTCCTCCTTCTGACACAAGGAAGCCTTGGATGTATTTGTGGTGGGGGTAGGAGGAGTGGATCACGAGTTATGTGTGGCAGGGATTAGGAAGTACCTGAGCACTAAGGGACTACTTGTTTCACTGGGCTGGACAAGATTTAGGAGAAGAGGGTTTATATTTCAGTTTTGAAGAAGGAACATTTGAGACCCCTGGTTGGAAACTATGTGCTTTATGATTTGTCCTGGATAAAATTTTGGTTCTTTGGGCAGTCCTGGTTAGACATGATAATATAATAATAAAACATAAAAAAATGGTAATGTTCTCTATCTTTTGACTCTCACAACACTATCTCTGAGATAGATGGATAATACAGGCAGAATTGCCCCTATTTTATGGATGAGGGAGTGGAAGTACAGAAATTAAATATCTTATATTGTCTTCCTACTGACATGGGGAAGAAAAGATTCAGCAAGCACTCAGCCTGGAGGCCAGTGGACTAGCTAAGTAAACCCAGAGGCCAGTGCTAAAGGGAAACTATTTCCAGATTTTAGGTGGAAAATATTAACAACCTTGAGGCAGGTCTGAGAAATCTTGAGATGAGAAATATCTTGGATGAAAGTATAAGTGATTCTCTGGACTGTCTGTCTAAGGGACTAGAATGGTGCAGAGTTATCACCAAGACCTGTTTAGAAGTATGAGAAAATGGTGGTGATTCTGTACAGGGGCCCAGACTATGAATCCTGCATCACATGAAGAAATTCAAGGCTGACCACTTATTTACATCACCAGGCACAATAAACTCTGCGATACTACTATTCTTTTTTTAGAAAAAGAAATATGTAGCTCTGATCTTTCATCAGGTGCAGGTTTCTGTAACCTTGCATCTAGAGAATTATTTTTAATATCATATGGCTAGGGACTGACAGAGTGGGGATTTAGGTCAGGTTTTGGGGTTCCAATTGCAGTCCTCTTTGCATTTTACAGACATTCAAGAATGGGTCCCCATCCCCCTTCTCTCTGGGCATGGCCTTCCTCTGTTCCTGGACTCTTCTCTACCATTTTCCTTGTTTCTGATTCTCTGGTCAGTCAAATACCACCTCCGTCAGCAATTCCTGGTCATTGGAGAATAGTCGCAACCTCTGAAAAGTCAGTGCCTTTTCTACAGCTGGGGTCCTGGGAGCTGTCAGAGCTATCTAGACCAGTGGTTCCCAAACTTTTTTTGGCCTACCACCCCCTTTCCAGAAAAAAATATTACTTAGCCCCCTGGAAATTAATTTTTTAAAAATTTTAATAGTAATTAATAGGAAAGATAAATGTACCTGTGGCCATCACCGCTCTCCTGGATCGCTGGCAGCACCCACCAGGGGGCAGTGGCGCCCACTTTGGGAATTGTTGATCTAGACCTTTGGACTGCTCTCAGCTAGTTGCCATCAGACAGCTCAAGAGGCTCCCAGGCTCTCAGTCATAGTAATTGGATGAGTGAAGTTAGAGATTATGGAAAACAGAGTTGGAATGAACTTCACTGCTTCCTATAAACTGTTCCTATCTCTGTCCTTGAAAAAACCCTCACTACATCTTGTCATGTCTATTAGTTGTTGTCTAATAATGCTCACAAATAAACCATCTAAGTTTGATGTTAATACTTTCCTCACAGTCTCTTTTAAATCCCCTGCATCTGGCTTCTGCCCTCACTATTCATCTGAAATTGCTCTCTCCAAAGTTATCAATCGAGCCATAGGAGAGTAGAAAGTGTGCATGCTAGCTCAGGAGTCATCTTCCTTATTGCCAGACTCAGTTCATCTAGATGACAAGATTGGACTAGATGGTCTCTTAAGTCTCTTCCAGCTCTAAAATTTAATATGTTATCTCCTAATTTCTAAATAAAATGCATGTTTTAAGTCCTTACTCTTTTGGCCCCTCTATAGAATTGCATACTGTTGACTGCTTTTGTATCCGGGGGGACTTATTCCTTGTTGGAGTTTTGTAACATTCTCTTCTCTTCTTATCTGTCTTTCTGGTTGATCCTTCTGGGTCTCTCTTGGTGGATCTTGATCCATGTTGTGCTTTTAACTGTCTTGGGACTTATTCCCTTTTCTCTCTATACTTTCTCACTTGGTGACCCCTTCAGCTTCTAGGATTTAGTGATCATCTCTAGACCAATGGCCTATGTCTAACCCTAAGCTCTAGTCATGTCATAAACTGACTCTTGGGGTGTTTTTTGAACTGTAACTCTTAGAAAAATCTCAAAATTTAAATCATGTCCAAAACAGAACTTGTCCTCTTTTCCTTCCCTGAGCCACCCCTCTACTGAATTTTCCTATTATGGTCAAGGACACCATCTTTTCAGGTACCCAGATCTGAGACACTCTCCTCTCCCCCACAATACCCAAGCAAGTGCCAAATTGCCAGAAGCCTGCCGGTAGCTCCAGATATCCTGGGAGATGTATCAGTTTAGCTGAGAGAGAGAGAGTTGGAGACACAGTGGAGTTGCAGAAGCTATTCTGAGAACTTCCTGTTACATCTTTATTTTTTATACTTTTCTCTCAAGTTCCCAGATGCCGGCAAGAATTACATTTTTTCTCTAAACAGTGTAAAGCTCAAGTTTACATAAAAGCTGGCATAAGAGTACATTTTTTTCATATAGATTACATTTTAATCTAAACAGAATTCAAGACTACCAAGACTTTGTTATCCAATTATTATTTTGATAACAGACCTTCAACATATTTCAAAGGGTAAGCTGAGAGTGATAACCTTTAAATTTATGGAGTTAAGTTCAGTGTGGGAAAACAATGAAGCAAGAAAGTATTTTGATTTGCCATGCTGTGTCCTTCAAATTTCTGAGACAGAGATTAAAACAGCTTCTGCTATTTTGCTGAGGGTATGAACAATTAACTCATTAAATGCTGGTTTATTATAGGATGTTTAGAGGATTTCTATAAGGGAATTTCTGTATCTAGACTATAAGACTTGGAGTTTTCCTAAAGATATAGATTATAATAATTTCAATAATAAGAAGTGTTGGTCAGAAGGGAGTCACCCAGAGGGGTTTGATTGGTTTTTCCATCCGTCCTGTGGCTGGTTTTCAGTGTAGGACCGTGTCAAACTGCACTGACTTGATGGAACCTCATTCCTCTGGGGGGCTCGGCACCAAATCTTGTCCTCTTTCAACACAATCTTTCCCAAACATCCCCTTCTCACCACCCACATAACCACCACTGTTGTACAGGCCTTCATCACCTTACCATTGCAATAACTTAATTTATCTTCCTTGCTGTAAGTCTCATCATCTACACAGCTGAATCAGAATCAGTGATTTTCCTCCAGGACTTTTCTGACCATGTAACCCCATTTAGCCTGGCTGTCTTTCACACCTAAAGTGTTCTCCCTCCTCACCTTAGTCTCTTAGCATCTGTGACTTCCCTCAAGGCTCAGCTGGAAAGCTTCCTTCCTGAAGGCAGCCTTTTCCAAGCATCCAGGGGCTCATGCCTTCCCCTCTAACGTTATCTTCTGCCCACATCATTTCCCATCAAGTGCTCTGCTTGGTTTACTCCATGGGCATGTACATTCCTCAGGATCAGTTCATCCCTGGAAATCTTGTCAACATGGGAGATTGCTTCAGCTCTCAGTGAGGTGGGGGAATGGTTGGGGAACTAGGTACCTTCTCCCTACTCATTTTTCAGCTTCCTTTTGTATGTTGTCTTCCTCTGTTAGATTGTTAATTCCTTGAGATCAGAGTGTCTTTATTTTTATCCCCAACTCTTAGCACTGTGCATGGCACATAAATGTTTATTCACCAAAGACTAGGTGAATTAAACAGGCTGATTTAGGTATATATTGTCTTCCCCTTTAGAGCATAAGCGCCTGCAGGGCACAAACTACTTTTGACTTTTGCTTTGTATCCCCAGAGCTTAGCACAGCTTTTGACCCTTAAACACTTTTAAAAATGCCAATGAAAAGTTCATATCTGGCCTCAAATGCTTATTAGATTTGTGACCATAGGCAAGTCCTTCTCTAGACCTCAGTTTGTCTTCATCAGTTAAAAAAAGAGGTTTGTATTTGATGTCCTTTAAGGTCTCTTCCTCTTAGGGGACATTGAGGTGGTTTAGTGGATAAAGTGCTGGACTTAGAAAGATCTGAGTTCAAAACACTTTCTAGCTCTGTGACCCTGAGAAAGTCATTGAAACTCTACCTTAATCTACTGGAGAAGGAAATAGCAGACCATTCCAGTGTCCTTGCTAAGAAAATCCCATTGGATGGTATCGTTCCCAGGGTCACAGAGTCAGATATGACTAACAGCACCAAAAAATCTCTTCCAGCTCTAAGTCTATGTTTCTATTGTCCTCATTCTATCCTCCTAACTAGGAATTTCCAACTTGGGTCCGTGAACTTGGCTTAGGAAAGCTTCCATTTTTATTAAAATATAATTGGTTTCCTTTGTTAACCCTATGTCCTTTATTTCATACATTTATGAAACACTATTCTGAGAAGGTTGCCAAAGCGGCCTATGGCATAAAAAATATTAAGAAACTCCTGTCTGATAGGATGTAGGTAGCAGGTGCCTCAAATCTCTAATTCAATTCAACATACATTTATTGAGTTCCCTTCAAAGCTTGGCTTAAATGCTGCCTCCCTTTCTTGCTACCCCTGGAGGCTAGTGCCTCCCTGCCAAATTCCTTTGCATTCAAATTATATATAATTTCTACATGTATATATATATACATACATATATACACAAAGCTATACATAAGCTGTGTATGTGTGTATATATATGTATATATATGTCTTCATGTTAGCTTTACCTATGGAATGTAAATTCCTCGAGGGGAGGGATGATTTAATTTTTGTCTTTGTATTTCCAGCACTTCTCTACTTGGATAGGGTGCTGGGGCTGGATTCAGGAAGACTCATCTTCACTTAATAGCTGTGTGACCCTGGGCAAGTCACTTCACCCTGTGTGCCTTGGTTTCCTCCTCTGTAAAATGAACCAGAAAAGGAAATGACAAACTACTTCAGTATCTCAGCCAAGAAAACTACAAATGGGGTCACAAAGAGACATGACTGAAAACAAGTGAACAACAATTCCCAGCACTTGGAGAGATAGTATGATATAACAAATAGAAACTGAGGCTTAAAGCCAGGGAGACTTGAGTTCACACTCTGTTTCTGACACTGACTGGCTTTTTGACTGGGCAGGCTACTTATCCCCTAAGTGGTCTAAATTGCAGAGAAGGTGTTGACTTGCATTGGTAAGGGGAATTTCCTTACCTGAACCTAAGTGGTGAAGTAGTTAAATCACGGGGCTGCTTTAGAATCAGAAAACATTCATCTTCAGGAATTCAAATCTGACCTGACACAGGTTGTGTGACCCTAAGTAAGTCACTTCACCCCGTTTCCCTCTATTTCCTCATCTTTAAAATGAACTGGAGAAAGAAATGGCAAAATCACTCTAGTATCTCTCTGCCAAGAATCTCACAATGGGATCCCAGAGAGTCAGACATGACTGAAAGAATGACTGAACAATAGAAATGTCTAGTGTCAGGTGTGCCACATTTTAGGAAGGATATTTCTAGCCTGGAGAATATTCAGAGGAGGGTGACGGTGATCAATTAGAGGAAGGGGCTCATGGACTGGAGAGAGAAGACTGTGGGTACTGGTGGGAAAAGAAGTTCAGAGTCAGGAGCAGAGCCTAGAGAGGAATGAAGGAATAAGTGTAAAGTCTTGAGATTTTTAGAAAAATCAGATTCATAAGTAATAATATAAAGGAAGCATGGTTTGCTCTGAAGAAACCAAGAGGTTTGGGGGGAACATGGAAGCTTCCTTCAAACATTGGGAGGATTATTATATAGAATAAGGACTGGACTTGTTCTTTGCCCTAGTGTGAAGAATTGGGAGTAATGAGTGGAGATTTCAGAGAGACTCATTTGGGCCTGATGGGAACAGAAATATACTAATGATTAAAACTATCCAAAGTATATTGGGCTGCCTGAAGAAGCAGCGGGACTTCCACCTGGGGCTGGATTGCCCTTTTGTAGAGGATTCTACAGAAGACCCCCTTGTTTAGGCAGGGATTTACCTAGATCCCACTCTGAAGTTCAATGATCCTCAAAATTGTAGGTAGAGCTCAGAGTTGGTATTCAGAGTGAATCTCAGATTTTGCCATCTACTCACCTTGGGTAGGACAGAAATCTCTTTGGACTTCAGTTTTCTCATCTGTAAAATGAGATGTTTGCCTAGATCTTCTCTAAGGTTCCTTCCAGCTTTGCATCTTTTGTCCTCTGAATAAGCACGAGATTGTGAAAAAGGGAAGGGACAGGAAGTTAGAAGGAGGTATGGTGGGAGATATGGAGAAGACCTGCCTCACTGGAGTGAAGGATATATAGTTGGGATAGTGGGAGAAGAAGTTGATGGGGTTAGGTGCGGTGAAAGTCAGGAACATAGATTTTTTGCTGACTTTTCCAAAAGACTGAATTATTTAACTGCATGCTTCTGTGAATTTCCTCAAATTAATATTCAGCTCCTGAATAATTATTGCAGTTGCAGGAAAAAAAAGTGAATGATTCAGGACCCAGAAGTCTATTAACTAGCCCATTTACTACAGATTGTTCCCTTAGGAGATCATTTAAATTGATTTACTTTTTTGTACTGGACTGGTGACATCAACTGAGGCATAAAAGATGTAGAAAAATGTTTGTACTTGTACATTGGGACTGTACCCACCAAACCTTTTGGTGCCCATTAATCACAATAGTTAAGTAAACAAGTTACCCAGAGTGACATTAGACAACAGTATTCTGCCAAATAAGTAAGATCTATTTCCACATCACATCAGTCTTCCTGCTCAATCCTTGGTTCCCAGGATAGTGTCTGCACTATGGATCTTGTTCTAGAGCTTAAACACAACTTATAGGCTAGGTGGGGCAAGAAAGGCCCAATTTGAAACAGAGTAGACTTGGACTGATTTTTCCTGGTCTCATGTTTGATACACTCTGGGCCAAATTAAGTTCACCTGCCATGTTACAGTGTTAAGCCATGGGGATTTAAAAAAAGGGGAGGATATGCAAAAAAAAACCCAGTCCTTGCTCTCTAGGCACTCAGAATCAAATGAGGAAGACAACATGAAAACAACTATGTACAAAAGAGATGTAGATGGACTAATTTGGGGATGGATGTGGGTACGATGCTCTCTAGGTCATGTCTGTTGAGGGCACATTTAATTCAGGGTACTAACTCTATCCCAGAAGTCTGAATTCTTCCTCTTTCATGAAACTTTCCTTGATTTCCCTGGTAGGAAGTGATTTCTCTCTTCTCTGAACTCCTATAAGCAATTTGAACCTCTCATGTGGCGCTTTTCATGTTCTGCCTTTGACTTTTTCTTTTTAACTGGTTGCTGCTCCTAGTCTGGAACCTCCTAGGGTGCAGGGGCAATAGGTTTTTTTTTCTTCTTCTTCCTTACAGTGTCTAACATATAGTTTATATATTCAATAATGTTTAACAGATGAACAAGGGGAAGATATTAACTATTCTCTTACTTTAAGAGCAAAAGACCATAATAAGTTAACCTAAACCTTTAAAACTTCAGGTTCATCAAAAGCCTAATTTTCGCACCAAAATCAGAGCATGGATTTATGTGTACTTGGCAAGAGGAACTAGACTTCACAGGGACTGAACATAGGGCACAAAGTCCAAAGTCCCTTTTGATTTTATGTTTTGCATTTCCCATAGGGATATTTGGGTCTCCTAAATAAGCCTACTACTACACTAGACTGACTAGCTACTTAACCTTCTGAGCCTGTCTAAATCCTACCCATCTTTTTATTTTTTTAAAACCTTACCTTCCATCTTAGAATCAATATTGTGTATTGGTTCCAAGGCAGAAGAGTGATAGGGGCTAGGCGATGAGGGTTAAGTGACTTGTCTAGAGTCACACAGCTAGAAAGTATCTGAGGCCAAATTTGAATGCAGGACCTCCCATCTCTAGGACTGACTCTCAATCTGCTGAACCACCCAGCTGCCCCCAAGTTCCATATTCTTAAAAGAGTACTACTGACTGTCTAGCTACTTTGTAAAAAATGTTGTTCCTTTTGACACCAGAATGCAGGGAGAATCGATCGTCGGGGAACATTTGAGAAAGTTACAATGGCAGCTCTTACTACTCGTATGTTTCTCAATATTTGAGGGACAGTTTAAATGATGTTTCTGGATACTCGGGTAAATACATCAATGCACCAAGGAATTGATGTAGGAATTCCTTCCACTGGCACAGATCATAGTCATATTGTCTTAGAGTTGCCTAAGGCTTAACGGCAATAAGGAACTCACCCAAAGTTACATAGATAATAAGCATCAGAGAGAAATAACATAGGATAGTAGATAGTGTGCAGGGCTCAGTGTCAGAAAGCCATGGCTTTACATTAAATTTCCTATATTTATTTTTAATTGTCAAAATATTGAACCAAATTTAGGGCAGCTAGGTGGCTCAGTAAATGGAGAGCCAGACCTAGAGAAGGAAGGTCCTGGGTTCAAATCTGGCCTCAAACATTTCCTAGCTGTCTGATTCTGGGGCGAGTCCCTTAACCTCAATTGCCTAGCCTTTACAGCTTTTTTGCCTTGGAACCATTACTAAGTATCAATTCTAAGGCAGAAGGTAAGGGTTTAAAAAATATCAAACCAGGTGTTCTGATGTGAATACCTAAAACTCAAATTGTTCAAAACCCTATATAAAATGCTTCTGTGGGGAAGTAACTTTGCTCTTGAAGATTCTGATGAGTTTCCTGGAAGTTTGTCAGAATATACTGATCCATTCTATGTTGTTTTCATCATAGCTTTTGATTTTACCTTTACCTAACTCTAGAGTCTGTTTTTTAGAAAAGAAATTGTATTTTCCCTATAGAATCTCAAATGTCTTGCAGCATTGTGGCATTTAATGGGCTTTTCCCTCTTTACTCTTTTTCTTATGCCTCATTGGAGTTGTAGGTTAGGAGAGGGAGGGGGGCCCATGCACCAATAGAAAAGGAATGACTTTTGCATAGTGCCCTAGACTTGGGACACTTGCTCAATAAACCACTAAGCAGGGATTTCTGGATTCCATGAAGAAGACAGAAGAAACTTTCAAGTTGATGGCTGAAAGGTATAATAAGCCAGGATCAGAGGGCAGAGTTGCTGTTTGTCTTTTATCTACTAGTCATGTCAGAGGCAATCAAGGAGCAAAAGAAAACTCGAAAAGTTTGTGATGGAGACCTGATTGTGGTTGGCTATGTTAAAAGGAGTCCATCCAGGAGTGGTGAAGAGGCAGTAACAAATGCCAGGATCCAAACAGCTCATCTAAATAGGTCTTCTAGAGCAGTATATTCACATATTGGTCCTGTGAATCTCTGGGACTATGAACTATACTGCTGGGCAAGAGGAGTCAGCGCAAAGGTTAAAAATGATTTATTTTTATGTCTTGTAAAAAAACTGATTTAAGTTCAAATGCCTTGGCTGCTTTGGTTGCTTGGAGGAAGAAAGAGAACACCTCTAGGGAAAGTTTAAAATTATCTAGATGCTGATGTTTCCAGACAGACTCTGCATGGGTGGGTATGCAAGCTAAAGAGTGTAATTACTGAGAAGGTTCCAAGATATGAACTTGGGTCCCTGCAGTCTGTATGGGTAGTAGAAAATCCTACCATTACTAGACGTTCCTTATCCATCTTGTATTCCCAACCTCACCCATCCTCTAGCCCTGGTCCATGCCAAGAATAATCCTTGTTGGTCAGATAACAGGAAACTTTGTCATTCCCGGGGACACTTTCCCCAGCACTCTGTCCATTGCTCCACCTGGCAGTCTTCTGGACCTTAAAACTTGCCCTGCCTTGCATTTTTTTCATATAGTCATTTGTCCAACTTATGCTAAATAAGGACCCCTAAGGATTGCTATCAACTTACTACTTTACTCTTAGAATTTCTGGGCCTTTTTGTGAGCTAATTTTTATATGTTGTGTCTCCCTCAATTAGAGTGTGAGCTCCTTGAGAGCAGAGATTGTCTTGGTTTTTCTTTTAGTGATAAACATGGTTAATCATTGATTAATTAATGATTGAGTACTTAATTAGCAATTAAGCACTTAATTATTTTGTCATTGATTCACAGATTGTTTGATTGATGGATTCATTCACTCACTTCCATGATTCTGGAGATGCTTCTTATTAGTCCTTGGTTGCATTTAGAATCTAGATTTGTTTGAATTTATCTGCCTGTTTTTTTCTAGGTGTTGGACCCTTTTAATAGTTAAAAATAGTTGATGTAATACAGGTTAAAGTAGACCCCTTCTCCTATCCTATAGAGAAATCTATGTACTTATGTTCTTGTTATCTCCCTTTTAGAATGTAAACTCTTTGAGGGCAGGGACTCTTTTTACTTTTTCTTTCTAACCTCAGAATTTTGCATGGAGACGGGAATGCTGCTGATGCTTAATAAATGCTTGGTGGATGACTGATTGCTAGGATATGGGTGTTCCATGACCTTGTTGCTGTCCTTCATTCCCAGCAAGCATCCTCGTCTCTCCAGGAGAGAGGGCCAGTTCTTGAGCAGCTGGACCATGGAGTACCACTGAAGTCCAGGATGCCTCCAGGCTATTAAAAATTGCTATTGGTTTCCGTCCAGGTCCCTGACCCCAAAAGACTTCAAGGAGGCAGCTTTTTCTTGGATTACTTCAAATGTATTTTCCCCTCCAAGTCAGCTCATGATGTGCGTATTCCATTTACCTTCTCCCTCCATCCCCTGTAATATGTCTCCCACTTAGTCAACATCTTGTACTGAGTCTTTTGAGGTGTGTGTGGGGGGCAGGATTCCAAAAGGTCCCATAACTTTTTTCCATTTTGGTTTTATTATTTTTTGTTTGTTTTGCTTTACATCTCTTCCAGGGCTGGTAGGCCAGTTTATATATTTTAGCCCTATTTCTAAAAAAAAAATGGGAAAAGGGAAGGAAAAACCCACCTTCTCTTGGTCTATCAGTGATGGGAAAACTTTTTAAAGAGGAGGCCAAAGGAAAGGAAATGCCCATCTGTCAATCTGTTTCTAAGGCAACTCTTTCGAAGTTTCATTGTATGCATCAGATTAGGAATAATGTCGTGTGCAGGATAGAACATTTCAGGGGGCTGCATCTGGCCCACGTGGTAGTTTGCCCATCACTGGTAGGTGACATTTCTGGGAGAAGAGATAGAGTTTCTTACTGTCCCCACTATTTGTAGGAGAATAAGGGACTTCATTTCCATAGTATGTTAGTGTTACCTGTCAGAATCCTATAACTGTTGGCACAGGAACATCTGCGGGAGAGGCTCGGAGAGAGTTGGCGAGGAAGAAGACATCAATGACGTGGTGGTTCAAGGTCATGTTTTCCTATCTTAAGACTTCCAGCTGCCTTCAAGGTAGTGCATTGCTTGAAAGAATAGCTAGCATTCATATATAGTGCTTTAAAGTATGCAAAATATGTTGACCTACCAAACAGAAGTTGCACCTGGATCTCTGGCATATTTTTTCTTTTATGTTAATAGCTATTTAGTATAGTTTGTATACCAGGGTTGTGCTGCTAAGTATTTAAAAATCAGCTCTCTGAAAAAGTTTAACATTAAAAAAAACAACAACCCTTGCCTTGGTAATAAGTGTCTATTCCAAGGCAGAAGTACAGTAAGGGCAAGGCAGTTGGGATCAACTGACTTGCCCAGGGTCACAGAGCTAGGGAATGTCTGAGGTCAGATTTAAATCCAGGACCTCCCATCTACAGACCAGCCACTTAGCTGCCCTAATGTATGATACCCTTTTAAGTTAAATCTTCATTATTTACATTTTCTCCATCACTTTCTTAGATCTAAACAATCAACAATCTAGACCAGTGATTCCCAAAGTAGGTGCCACCACCCCCTGGTGGGTGCTGCAGCAATCCAGGGAGACGGTGATGGCCACAGGTGCATTTGGGATTTCGAATGTTTTAACTTTTTTTGTATTACATTCTAAATAGTTTCGTAATTTCAAAGTTCAATGTTTCTAATTTACACCTTTCTTTACTATATTTTACAAAAAAGGAAGAAACATTAATACATATATCTTTCCTATTAATTGCTATTAAAATTAAAAAAGATTAATTTCCAGGGGGCGCTAAGTAATATTCTTTTTTTTGGAAAGGGGGCGTTGGGAACCACTGATCTAGACAATCAAAAAAATGACAAATCAAGTTCTAGTTAGTAGCATTTGCTGATTTCTTGGGTGTAAATGTTTCTGGTAGGAGCTGGCTCCTTGTCATAGTGTTCTGTTCAGGTCTGGGCACTAAGGTTTGGGAGAGAACAGCAATCTGGAGAGTGAACAAAGCAGGGAGATCAGGATGGTGAAAGACCATGTCATACGAAGAATAGTCTAAGGAATTGGGATAAATAAAATAACTGGGATCCAAATCCAGCCTGGGTTTGATCCCAGTTATTTTATTTACTACCTATGTGACCCTGGGCCAGTCATTTAACCTTTGGGACCTCTTTCTCCCACTGTAAAATGAGAGGAGAGTTAGATTAGATGATCTCTAAGATCCCTTCTAGCTCTAAATCCACGATCCTCTATTTGCCTTCATGTAATCACATCTTCCCAGGTAGAGGAGCTCACTGGGAGTAAGATCTTACTGAAGATGATGCCCTTTACTGACCATCAAGATACCATAGGTTCTGTGTGTATTTTTAAGGTGCCATCAGTCTGTTGGTTCCCAGGTGCCCTTTACCTTGTGGAAGAGAGTTTGCATGCTTGATTGCTCTCTGAATGGAGGGCAAACAACAAAAATACAAATAAGGCATGTTTAGGGTGATCCCTGTGCATTCCTTTTGGAATAAGCATCCATTTCATTGTTCTAAACAAAACAAAACACAAACAAAATGGAAACCATGTTTTTTAGGCATCAGCCACAGGTAGGGGATTCATCTCATGTTAGCTGCTACAGCTGAAGGATGGGGGCATGACAGAAGGGTGAAGCTTCCAGACACAGGATTTTTGAAGTGGAAGATAAACATAAGGAGTTACCAAGTACCTGAGTCCCAGCAAGTGTGAGACAGCTATCTTCTTCCAATTCTGTTTTCCTCTCGCTCCTTTTCCCCATCTATCTCCTCCTGTTCTGTCCCCCTTTTCTCATCTTTTCTCTTTCTTCTCCTTCCCTCCCTTTTCTCCTTACTGTTCCTTTTCCCCTCTTCCTCCCTTCTTTCCCCTTCTCCCTCCATCTCCATCTCCCATTTTCTTCCTTTTCCTCCAGCCCCTCGTACTTCCCTCTTCTCTCTTCTTCTTCCCATTTTCTCTTCCTTCTCTCTTTCCTTCTTGCCCTCTCCATTCTCTCCTTACTCTCCCCGTTTTCCTTTTTCTACATTGGTATTTTTGAAAACTTATCCCTTAGGGGTCATATAAATAAATGTCCCCCATTGATAAATTGAGATTAACAAGGATGTTCAAGCGAGCTGATTTTTGGTCCCTGTACAGAAGAAGTAAAAACCAATTTCTTAATGGAATTTAACATTTCTCTTGGGAAACTGGGGTTGGGGTAGGGAAGAGAAATAGCCTTGTAAGTAAAGTTATGGTTCAGAGAATGCCAAACGTCCCCAAGAAGGTTTTAATTAAAACTGATTAGTGAATGATTTACAGCAGGCGCCTTAGACAGCAGTAATATCAGCTAAATTTAACTTGAGGCACCAAATTCATCACCAAATTGGATTAATAGGAATGAAATGTCCCACTCAACTTTGTTCCTGTGAGAGAGCCAGAACAAAGAAATCAACACAATTGAGGTTGAGTGATTTCCAATTGGTGCCTCAGCCTATCATCTAGAAGTGGGTTGCTGCACAGGCATAATTGAGCAAGGCTTATCACAAATGTAGTCTGCATTGTGATGCAGAGCTTTTAGACTGCAGCCAGGTGGCAATGGGCAGCTTCCTTCTACTTTGTCTTGGCCCTTGAAACAATCCTCCCATTTTACCTTTTTAAAGAACTTCAAGACTTGTCCAGTGTTCCATTTGGTTTTTGACACCTCCATAAGTGGCCAATAACGCACATTTCTGAAGGGGCAGTAGAGTTTATGAAGCTTTCTTTCCAAAACCACCAAGACCTAAGCAGAGCAAGGATCTGTATCTCAGTTGAACAGATAAAGAAACTGAGTCACAGAGATTGACACAAAAAGCAGAGCCAAGATATGAACTCAGATCTTCTGAAGCCCAGCAGCTCTCTTTCAACCACACAATGGCTGCCTCTTTAGACAGAGACATGATGCCATGTGGTGGAAAGGGCACTGGGCTGTAAGAAATAAGATGAGGGGTGGATCCAGCAAAATCTAGGATGACTTGTATGAAACTGATAGAGCCCAGTGAGAGGAACCAGGAAAATAACTTAAACAATAACAATATTGTAAAGACAACTTTGAAGTCAGAGGAATTCAATCAATGTAGTGACTCTCGCCATGAAACATATTGTCCACCTCCAGATGTAGAGGTGAAGGACCCAGAGTGTAGCTTGAAGCATATTTTTTTTCTTTGGATGTGACCAATGTGGGAATTTGTTTATGTGTTTGCAACAGGATTTTCTATTTCTTAGGGGGAAGGAGAGAAGGTAGGTTTTAATTGATTAAAAAAAAAAACTCCTTTAAGAAACCCCCCTTAGAGTAGAAATGCAGAAGAAAAACAACTGCTTGAACACATGGGCTGATGGGAATATTATTGGGGATGTAAACACTAAACTATAACTCTAGTCCAACTATCAATAATATGGAAATGGGTCTTGATCAATGATACATGTAAAACCCAGTGGAATTGCACACCAGCTAAGGGGGTGGGTGGAGGGAGGGTTTGGGGGAGAGGGAAAGAACGTGAACCATGTAACTATGGGAAAATATTCAAAATTAAAATTAAAAAAAAAGAAACCCCCACCTTAACTTCTGTTTTAGGATTGATATTAAGTATTGGTTCCAAGGCAGAAGAGCAGTAAAGGCTGGGCAATTGGGATTAAGTGACTTACCCAGGGTCACCTAGCTAGAAAGTGTCTGAAGCTAGTTTTGGACCTAGAATCTCCTGCTTCCAGCCTTGGCTCTCTACCCATTGAGCTACTTGGCTGCCCCATTGGCCTCTTAAGTGATTTGCCTATAGTTAGTATACCCCAGAAGCAAGACTTGAACCCGACTCCAAAGGTAGCCTTCTATTTACTATGGTGCCTCTCAGAGGAAATAATACTAGAGAGTGGGTAAACAATCTATTATACAAAATTTGAGGAAGGAAAAGCCATTGTCTTCGAGATCAGGCAAGACTCCATAGAGAGGGCTCTTACAGTAATCCAGCACTTAATACAGTGCCTGGCACATAGGAGGCATGTAATATATGCCTATTGACTAGCTAACTGACTGGTAATGAGGACCTATACCAAAGAATTTCAATAAAAGGAAGAAGAGCTGGGTGAAAGAAATATTGTGAAGGTAGAAGCAACAGGATTGATTAAAGATCTGGGAAGTGAGGAAAAAGCAAGAATCCAAGGTAAATGAGATTGTTGCAAGCAGCTAATTAGGTGAATGATGGTGCCACAAGTAGAGTAATAGAAACAGGAGATAAGAGGGAAAATTGAATTGTGGGAACATACACTCCATTTGGGACCTCTCCATTTAGAGATATGAGCAAGAGTGCCCAGTTGAGGGTAGGATACATGGATCTAGAACTTAGAAGAAAGGTAGGGGCAGCTAGGTGGCACTAGTGCCAAGCCTAGAGTTAGGAGGACTTGGGTTCAAATCTGGCCTAAGACATGTCCTAGCTGTGTGACCCTGGGCAAGTCACCTAACCCTGTTTGCCTGGCCCTTGCTATTCTTCTGTTTTAGAGTTGATACTAAGTTAAAAAAAAAAGGTAAAGGGAGTGGGACATGGAGATAGAGATCTGGGACTCATCCATGTGAGATCAATGAAGACATGGGAATTAATAAGATTACTAAGAGCAGAGTGGAGGAGGAAGACAAAAGAGCTGATAAAGTACTGTTGGGGGACAATAAAATTGTGGGATGGGGAAGTAGGTGAAGGAGAAAGAGAAGGAACAGTCATAGAGACCTGAGAGGAGCCAGTGATGACTTAGAAGGCAAGGAAAGAGATACAATTCCAGTGTCATTTTAGTAGACTAGTTTGGTTCCATAGATCAAACTGGGGCCCATGCTGTACCAAATTTCTAGAGAAGTGATCTCAATTGAACGGAAGCCGTGTGTGTGTGTGTGTGTGTGTGTGTGTGTGTGTGTGTGTGTGTGTGTATGTGTGTGTGTGTTATATTTCATGTCAAGCCTTAAATAAAAGATTTTCTTATTGAATATGGAAGCAATTTGCCCTTATTTAGATTTTTTCTAAAATTGTCCAGAGCAATATTAATTGATCCACAACATAAATCTATCTATCTATCTATCTATCTATCTATCTATCTATCTATCTATCTNTATCTATCTATCTATCTATCTATCTATCTATCTATCTATCTATCTATCTATCTATCTTCTATCTGCCTGTCTATCTGTCCATCCATCCGTCCTTCCATCCACCTGTTCATCCATCCATCTATCCATCTATCTATTTTTCTATCATCTATCATCTATCTATCTATCTCTATACACACACACACACACACACACACACACACACACACAGGCAACTAATGGCACAGTGGATAGGGCCCTGGGCTTGAAATTAGAACCAAATTCAAATCTCAGACAATAGCTATATCACCCTGGGCAAGTCATATAACCCTCTTTGCCTCAGTTTCCTTGTCTTTAAAATGAGCAGGAGAAGGAAATGGCAAACTATTTCAGTATTTTTGCCATGAAAACCCCAAATGAGCTCACAAAGAGTCAGGCACAACTGAAACAGCTGAACAACACATACACACATTATATATAACTTAACTATAAGTGTGTATATTTGTATGCACACATATCTAACTGGGAATCACACAACCCTGCATCAGCCAGTTAGGATGAAGAAAAATACTATACAGGAATGATGATAATAGAGTAGGTTATAAAATTCTCTTGGGGAGTTCGTATAAAAAAAAAAAGCTAGACAATTTAATTAAGCTATAACAGCTAACTGAGTCTGAAGCTCTCTGCTAATTTCAAGATTAGTTTTTATGTTAAGACATTAGGTGTATTGAAATTGAACAGAATTAAATTGAGATTTAATTAAGGGTTTTGCTAGTATATACAGCACAATTGGGGATTTCATTGTTTTTAAGGGTTTCTAATAGCAGATATATTTTAAAAACTCAACTTTTGGGGAGAACATCTCAGGAGGCAGTATAATGAAATGGAGTAAGACTTGGGCTTGGCATTTAGAGAATATGAGTTCTAGTAACTGGCTTCGTCACTAGGTTTCTGTTAACTTGGGCAAATCTTTTTGGACCTTAATTTGCTCATTTGTAAAATGCAGGGGCTGGATGGGGGGGGGGGTTAGGATTTGCTCATTAAACTAGGGATAGAGAGGAATACAGGAGAAAGAAAAATAGTTGCAAAGTCAGAAGAGCTGATTTCAAATCTTGTCTGTTACTACCTGGGTGATCTTGGAGGGTGGTCCTCAGATTCTTCATCTGTAAAAGAATAGAATTGGAAGAAATGGCCTCTGAGGGTTCTCCCAGCTCTCCATATGGAATCTCTATATAATTCTAAGCTTCTACAATGCTATAATAATGCTGAAATCCCTATATAAGTCTAGGATTCTATAATCCCAGGTGAAAAATGAGATATGGTGAGAACACTGACCTGAGTCCAAAGATAGGGCTTTTACCTCTGATTCTGCCCCTACCTTTGCTGGGTGATGGCAGATAAAATCTCTGAGCCTTTGTTTTCTCCTCTGTCAAATGGGGAATGTAATATCTACTTTTCCCATTTCTCAGGTTTATTTTGAGTTTCGAATAAAGTAATTAATATACACGAAAAGGCTTTGAAAAGTATAAAATGTCTATACATATTAATGTTATAGTTATTATTAGCAATAACTCATAAAAAATTGATGGACGTTTTTCAAGGAACTGCTCGAGACTCCTCAACTGGACCTACAGCAGTCATAGACTAGAGCAGTCTGACCTTTTATTCGGTGATTACAGGCAGGGTAGTCATTAAAAGATTTCATGGGCTTTTATGCTAGCTCTCAGCACCTTTGGGTATAACTCTTGAATGCATACAATTATCTAGAATGTAAATCTGGAAAGTCACCCATTATGAACTGTTCTTGGGATATGACAGTCATATGGGCCCTTCTGCATTAACTAGGGCTGTGCCCGGCTCTGTATTTGTCTGCTGTTAGAGGCTGGAGGACCCCACTTTGCTCAAGGGAGGATACAGAAGGGTTGGGAAAAGAGGCGATGTGGGTAGATAATCAGGATGCAGTGAACCTTCTCTAGGCAAGCAGGGTGGCTAGACAGTGGTGTCTGGGAAGAGGACCGTTCAGAGGTCCAAAATTCAAATCCCAACTGTACTTCTGGCTTAGCTGGATGGCCTTGATATGTAAAATGAGAAGATTGGACTGGCTGAGCTCTCAGCTCCTTCAGGCTCCAGTTTTCATGGAACAGCCTGAAACAGAGGACCAGAGATGGGGAAGATAATGCTTGTCCACCAAAGCCATTTCCTCTAAAAGAGCTTTAAAGATGAGTAATGGTGACTGCAAAAAGGTCTATCTGGGTGGTAGAGATGGAGACACTCTATTCAGTTCCTCGGGTGCCCTGAAGAGACCAAGATCCTGCTTGGTAACCCTGAGAAAGAATTCTGAGTCCATAAAGAGCTACAGTTCTTCAGGAGAACTTTGCTTCATGCCAAGAGTCAATAGGAGAAGCTAAGAGATATCAGGAACCACTGGGCCACCCCATGGGCAACTAACAGAACAAGAACCATGGCCACGGCCCCAAGCCTGAGGATCCTTTGAAACTTGAAATCACCAGCATCTAGTTTGTGAACCATCACAGAGAAGTGGCTGAGGCCCTCAGTGTAGGGTTGTTGGTAAGGTGGTGCAGAGGATAGAGTTCTGGGCCAAATCTGGCCTCAGATACTTCCTAGCTTTAGGACCCTGGGAAAGTCATTTTACCCTGTTTACTTCAGTTTCTTCAACTATAAAATGAGCTGGAGAAGGAAACAGCCAATCACTCCAGTATCTTTGCCAGGAAAACCCAAATGAGGTCACAAAGAATCAGACATGATTGAAACCAATGAACAACAACAATAAAAAATGAGAGTATTGTATTAGATGATTTCTCAGGTGCCTTCTAGAAACTAGGTGGCTGAGTGGATAGAGAGCTGAACCCAGAGTCAGGAAGACGCGGGTTCAAATTTAGCCTCGGACACTCACTAGCAGCTTTGTGACAGTCACTTCACCCTGTTTGCCTCAGTTTCCTCATCTATAAAATGAGCCGGAGAAGGAAATGGCAAATCACTCCAGTATCTTTGCTAAGAAAAACCACATAATGGGTTCACAAAGAGTCAAACATGATTGGAACAACTGAAAAACAAGAGGAGAGAGAGGCTTTAGGAGGATCCAGTCCTTTACTGTGTGGTAGAACCTCTAGAACTCTGGGCGGGAGTGTGAGCTAAAGAAATCAGGCTTTCCTCACTCTTAGATTCCTTTGGGGGTTATGGCTTATGAGAGGTCTACGGTAAGCACAGATTTCAGTGGGTTTCCTTTTTACCTAGCCCTTCCGGAACTCCATAACTGGCTTGGGAACAGTAACTCCTATTTCTATAGCACGTTAAGCTCTACAAAGCATTTCCCCCCAAACAACCCTCTAAGGCAAGTCGTACAGTGTTATTATGCTCATTTTACAGGTGAGCAAATGGAGGCTCAGAGAATTTAGAAAGTCCTAGGAAGTCAAAGGCAAATAAAATGAGCCTCATTAAATGCATCAAAGCATGACCCATTTGTTACTTGGAGGGGGCTAGCAGGGATTCAGGCGGGATAGCTGGACAGAAGAGGTCCATCTTTGTAGCTGTAGGGGTTGGGGAGGTCACCATTCAGAACCAAGCCGCTGCCATTGAGCTCCCAACAACCCCAGAGAGCTTCATCACGGTGAGCTTCAGTGTGTATCTAATAGCCAAGAGCCGGGAGTCTAGAGACCCCGCTTCTCGCCCCGGACCTCTCTCTGGCTCTCTGGGGGATCCTGGGCAAGTCGTGCCCCCGTCTGGGGCTCCTTTTCACCTGCCAAGTGGAAGTGGTGGGACTAGAGAGCCCCCACGGTCTTTCCATCTAGAGTGAACAAGTTTCCTCCCTCTCCCCTTTCCGCCCTGGGAGGTTTCTTTGCCTGCCTGTCATGGCCACAGCCATTCCATAGGTGAGGAAGTTCCTTTTCAGAGCAGGTTGTCGGTTTCCCTCAGGAGCTCCTGCTCTCCGGGCGGGTTGGTGCTTTGTATGCGGCTCAGCCGGGCCTGAAGCCTCTCCTGTTCTTTTTTCAGTTCTAGGTAAGAATGAGAGAAAGTATGAAAGATGGATGTCGCTGGGAAGGCCATGATTAATATCCCGCTCAGGATGCTGCTCAGGGCCACCACCTGTCCTGGGACGCTGCGGGGCACCATGTCCCCATAGCCCACGGTGGTCATGGAGATGATGGCCCACCAGTAGGAGGCTGGGATGCTGGTAAACTCCAGCACCCTCCCCGACTCGTTCTCGGCCACGTAGACTAAGGGGGAGAAAAGAGTGACGGCGACACAGAGGAAGAGCAGGAGAAGGCCGAATTCCCGGGTGCAGCGGCGCACCGTGAGGCCGAGGGTCTGCAGGCCCAGCGAGTGCCTGGCCAGCCGCATCACGTAGAGGATGCGCAGGGCCCGCAGGATCCGCAGCACCAGGCCCACCTTCTCCAGGTAGCTGTTGCCGCTCGACTTCTCGCTCTCTCCTTGGCTGTCGTCGGACACAATGAGGGACACGTAGTAAGGGGAGATAGCCATGATGTCGATGATGTTCAGGGGCCCCTGGAAGAACTGGCACTTGTTTCTGGCCTGGATAAATCGCAGGCAGAACTCCAGGGAAAACCAAGCAACGCAGATGGTCTCTATGATGAAAATGTAATAGCACTTCTGAGAACATTCGCCCTGTGGGGGGACAGGGAGGGATAGAGAAGAACAAACCATCAAGAAAGCACATCAGTGGGTTGGAGGAGAAAGGGCCAGGGCCCACTCTCACGTGAGTCAGAGGGGAGCCAGGCACCTGACTGAGTTCTGCTCCTGCCTTTATCATGAATGACCATCACAGGTCATCTCCCTTCTTGGGGTCTTCAGTTTCTTGTTATGTCCCTTCCCGGCTCTGACATTCTGTGTTCTAAGATCCTCCCCAGTTCTGAATTTCTGTATTCTAAGGTTCCTCCTAGGTCTTACCTTCTATGGTCTAAGGTCTCTTCTAGCACTGACATTCTGTGTTCTAAGGGTCCTCCAAGCTCTGACATTCAATGTCCTTAGGTTCATCCTATGTTCTAAGGGCCCTGCCTTGTACTGACATTCTATGTTCTAATTCTTCCAAGCTCTGACATTCTGTGTTCTAAGGGTCCTCCAAACTCTGATATTCTATGTCTTTAGGTTCCATCCCAGTTCAGATATTCTATGTTCTAAGGTCCCTACCTGTACTGACATTCTATGTCCCAAGATCCTTCCCAGCTCTGAAATTCTGTGGTCTAAAGTCCCTCCCATCATAGACACTCTGTGTTTTAAGGTCTCTCCCAGCTCTGACAAAGTCCCTCCCAGCTCCAACACCCTGTGATCTTTGAGGTCCATAACATTTTGAGAATCTTTAGCTCTAGAGCAAAGAAAGTAAAAAGAAAGTCATCCTTGTGCTGCCTACAGAAAGAGGAGTCCTAATGATAAAAGTCACATAAATCATCTGTCACCCTTGTATCTGAGATTGTTTGTGGCTGGAAGGCATTCCTTCTATTATAAATATTTGTTGACTAACCAAATACTGCCTTCCTGAATTTTTCTTTTTAACTGTCAGGAAGACTTGATGTTGTGGCCAAAGACATAATCAAAGACTTGCCCATACAGTGGTAGTGTTGTAGAGGGGACCTGGTGGCAGAACACCTGGGCCTGAATTCTATTCCAGTCATTTCTAGCTTATCTTACCTCTCTGAACCTTCTGTGTTCTTAGGTCTCTTCTTGCTCTGACCTTCTATCTTTTTATTTGTAAAATGAGTATAATAATATGCTATTTACCTCGTAGAAGTATTGTGAATCAAACACGTCATAAAAACATAAGCTGTCACTATTTCTACCTTCAAGTGATGGGACGACAGAATAAGATACTCCAGGATTAGAGGAGAGGCCAAAGAACTCACCTCCAAATATTCATTGATCCAATATTTATTAACTTTTTACTTTGTGCAAGACTCTGTGAGGGATGGTCAATTAGAACTGGACCCTGCAGCTAGAAAGCTCACAATGGCATGACACAGACAAAGAGCTGAATTGGGAACCAGAAGGCATAGATTCAAATCCTGCCTCTACTATTTATCTGATCTGTGTCACTTCCCCTTTTCTGAGTTCAATTTCCTTGGGGCCAAAAGGAGGGGATTGAACCATAGGGTATCCAAGGTCTTATCCCAGTCCTAAAAATTTGTGATGTGGCATATTTAGAAACATTTATGATATAAATGATGTGACTTATAATGATAAACATAATAATTATAAACAATACTAAGTTTATTATAATAAAAATTATTTATTTTACATTTTTTAATTTTCTCTAACTCTTGCTTGGTTTTAAAATCTTTCCTTTCCCAGAGATCTGACAAGTATACTATTCTGTGTTCACCTAATTTACTTATAGTTTCCTTCTTTATATTCAAGTCTTTCACCCATTCTGAATTTATCTTGGTGTAGGGTGTGAGATGTTGATCTAAACCTAATCTCTCTCATATTGTTTTCCAATTTTCCCAGCAGTTTTTGTCAAATAGTGGATTTTTTGTCCCAAAAGTTGGGCTCTTTGGGTTTATCATACACTGTTTTGCTGATGTCACTTACCCCAAGTCTATTCCACTGATCCTCCCTTTTGTCTCTTAGCCAGTATCATATTGTTTTGATGACTGCTGCTTTATAATAAATTAAAAAGTTTTTGTACAAACAAAAACAATGCAACCAAAATCAGAAGGGAAACAACACTGGGAAAAAATCTTTATAACAAAAAATTCTGACAGAGGTCTAATTACTCAAATATACAAGGAGTTAAATCAATTGTATAAAAAATCAAGCCATTCCCCAATTGATAAATGGGCAAGGGACATGAATAGGCAATTTTCAGATAAAGAAATCAAAAGTATCGATAAGCACATGAGAAAGTATTCTAAATCTCTAATAATTAGAGAAATGCAAATCAAAACAACTCTGAGGTACCACCTCACACCTAGCAGATTGGCTAAAATGAAAGAAGGGGAGAGCAATGAATGTTGGAGGGGATGTGGCAAAATTGGGACATTAATGCATTGCTGGTGGAGTTGTGAACTGATCCAACCATTCTGGATGGCAATTTGTAATTATGTCCAAAGAAATGATATAAGAATGCCTGCCCTTTGATCCAGCCATACCATTGCTGGGTTTGTACCCCAAAGAGATCATAGATAAACAGACTTGTACAAAAATATTTATAGCTGTGCTTTTTGTGGTGGCAAAAAACTGGAAAGCAAGGGTATGTCCTTCAACTGGGGAATGGCTGAACAAACTGTGGTATATGCTGGTGATGGAATATTATTGTGCTCAAAGGAATAATAAACTGGAGGAATTCCATGTGAACTGGAGAGACCTCCAGGAATTGATGCAGAGTGAAAGGAGCAGAGCCAGAAGAACATTGTACACAGAGACTGATACACTGTGGTAAAATCGAATGTAATGGGCTTCTGTACTAGCAGTAATACAATGACCCAGGACAATTCTGAGGGATTTATGGAAAAGAACGTTACCCACATTCAGAGGAAGAACTACATGAGAGGAAACACAGAAGAAAAGCAACTGCTTGAACACTTGGGTTGATGAGGACTTGATTGGGGATGTAGACCTGAAAGGACCACACCAAAGTAAATAAGTCTTGACTGACCACACATGTTAAAACCAGTGAAGATGCGAGTTAGCTACGGCGGGGGTGTGTGGGGGGTGTGTGGGGTGAGGAGGTGAAGGGTAAAGTAAAAAACATGAATTATGTAACCATGGAAAAATTTTCTAAAAATTAAAAATTAAAAAAAAAAAACACTATACTAAGGCAAAGTGTTAAATGGCTTGTAAATAGGTTTAAAGAAATGGACTTCTTGCTGGGAGCACGAGATCTTTCCCCCTTATCTGAGTTATATTTTTCTTTTCATCATTGGCCATTGCCATGTGACATTCTAGGAAAGTATGCCTGGCCATCTGGGAATCCTGAGGATCTTCCCCCACCTCCCTCACCCTAGCTAAAGGGGTTGAAGACTAGGGATCAAGGGGAGTCACGTAATCCACCTCAGCCAATGGGAGTGAAGGTAAGCTCTCCCTGGAAAGGATGAGATTAAAATAGCTTATACAGAATTCTCTTGGGACTAAAGAAATACAGCATTACATTTGCCACAAGGCATATTCACTGACACCACACACACACACACACACACACACACACACACACACCATCTCTTAATCCTCACAAGAACCCTGTGGGTTAGGCAGGGCAGATTCTGAGGTCCTCATAAAAGACATAATCACAGTAGTACAAAGAACTCACATTTATCTGAGGTCATTAAGGCTTCCCTCACAACAATTCTGGGAAATCTTACGCTCCAGGATTCTTCTCTACATTTTACAGATAAAGAAACTGAACCTTAGAACAGAGATTCAAGCAGGGACCTTCAGGAGTTCTTGGTCCAAACAAGCCCCATCATTTCATAAGTGAGGAAAGGGAGCCCCTTGGAATTTATACCACTGGTTAAGTAGAGGAGTTGGGATTTGAATCCATATTCTCCAATTTGTCATTCTTTCCACCATCCTCCTGAGGTGATTTGACATGCCACATGGTTAATGAATATCTGAGTCAGGATTTGAACCTGAGTCTCTTGTCACCAAGTCTGGCACTTGATAAGTTCCGTTTATGTAAGACTTTAAAGTTTACAAGATACTTTTCTCATGACAGCTTGTTGATGTGGGCACTGAAACTTTTCTGTGTGAGAGACAATGGATGGAGTGTGAGAGAGCCAGGTCTGGAGTGGGGAAGACCTGGGTTCAATTCTAGCCCCAAGACACTTCCTAGCTGCGTGACCTTGGACAAGTCAGTCTGTCTCAGTTTCTTCATCTGTAAAAATTAGGCTAATGACAACACTGACTCAGGAGTCAGAAGATCTGGATTCAAATCCCACCTCTTTTCCTCTCACAACATGAGTTTTCTCATCTGTAAAAGGGAATTCTTGGTTCTCTTTGAGTTCACACTTGTGAAAAGGGAATCCTTTGTTCTCTTTGCCTAGTTAAAGCTTTTGTTGGCAATAACTTCGAAACAACACAAGCTTGAACTAGGTGGGAGAAGCTTGAAAACCACTTAGTGAGTTCACACCTTACTTGATGCTAGTTGAGAAGAAGAGTTCACACACTCAGAAAGGTGTGAATCTAAAGGTGACAACTCAGACAATTTGGAAACTGTGATTGGCCCCCATGAAAAGGGGCCAGGACAGGAAACCACCATAAAAGCAGGAGTCTGGTGAAGGAGGCTAGGAGAGAGTGAACTCCAAGAAGGCTTCAAGAAGAAGGTCGGCTCAAAGACGAAAGTCAGCCTCAGGAGTCACCTTCAGCTCCAGTCATTGTCTTAGATGAGTGCATAGCTGGTTTTCCCTTCCTGTCTGCTAGAGATAGTTTAATTCTGATCGAAGGTTAACAAGTCCTGGCTGAGCCCAGCACTGGCACAAGATTTAGTTAGATAGGTTAATGTCTTTTCTACCCTTTTGTATTTCTCTACTTTATAAATAAAAGATTTATAATTTTCATATATTTAGCCAAACCATTAATTTTAACACTTACACATCCTTAAAGTGAGGGGGCTGGACTAGGTGATCTCTGAGGGCTCTTCCATCTTTTTACCTGTGATTCTGTGATCTTGTAACATAGACCCTTGAGTGGGATAAAAAATGGCTACCCATTTGAAATTGCGATTACAAATCATAGTCAGAAAATAAAAGAGGCAGTTGTTTATTCCTTTCATGAGAGGGGCACTTCAACAATGGGCAACAGAAAAGGAGGAAAGTAATTATGGACAGTTAATCTGTTCCATCAGGGCAACCAGGTGACACCATAGTGCTAGAGTGTGGGATCTAGGGTCAGGAAGATTCATCTTTGTGAGTTCAAATCTGGCCCCAGACACTTCCTAGCTGGGCGACCCTGGGCAAGTCACTTCACCCTGTTTGCCTCTGTTTCTTCTTCTGTTAAATGAGCTTGAGGATCCAGGTTAAGATGGTGGCAGAGTAAGAAGCAGCTCTTAACCTCTCCTGACCGAAACACACAAAACTCCTCAAGGGGACATAAAAACAAGTCCAGACGAACGGAGGAACCCCACAACAGGGCACAGCGTGGAAGGTACGTGGAATCGAGGCATTTCCATGCTATAAAGGGGTGAAACAGCTCTCACTAAATCGCGGGCTGAGCAACCACCCCACCCCCACCCCCTCCACACACAACATCTATAACGCTGAAGCCAGCTAAAAATAAATAGAGCAAGTTTGGGGCACCCATCGAGTCATTGGCAGCTCCAGGGCTTGTTCCTGAGAGCAGCAAGATTTAGGACCTCAAAAAGCCAAAAAACGCACGCGAAATCTGAGCGCGGGAGCAGAGAGTGGACGCCGGGTGCAGAGCGCGGGCTGAGAGCGCAGGCACTGTGGAGGCGTGGATGGAGGCAGACACAGCCAGGAACTAAAGCCTGAGTGGGGAAACCAGCGTGGACGGGTATACGACTGTGGAAGCAGCGCCCTGAGACTTGTAAAGGAACCTCCTGCAGAGGATCAAGCAAGGGGGTCCACCAGGTGGCTTGACCTTGGAAAAAACCAGAACTCAGACCTCAGGAGCCAATAAACCGCGGACAGACACTGAGCACGAGGATAAACCTGAGAAGCTGCTGGGCTAATGATGGCTACCCAGTCTCAGGAAGCTCAGAAGAGAAAGAATAACAACAAGAAAAAGAAGTCTTTAACACTGGACAACTTTTACACAGAGAAAATCCAGACAACCGAGCAAACAGAGGAGGAAAACAAACAAGCATCTGGACGCTCCTCAAATAAGGAAAACTCCTCACAAACTATGGAAGAGTTCAAAACTGAGATTCTGAGGAAGATGGAAGAGATCTGGCAAGAAAATAACAGTTTAAAAGGTAAAATCTTGCAATTGGAAAGTGAGGCTCAGAAATCAAATGAACTGATAAGCAAATTGAACCAGATTGAAAAAGAAAACCAAAAGATCATAGCTGAAAACCAGTCTCTAAAGGCTAGAATTGAGCAGTTAGAAGCTAATGATCTCTCAAGACAACAAGAACAAATAAAACAAAGTCAAAAGACTGAAAAAATAGAAGGAAACATGAAATATCTCAATGAGAGAGTGACAGACCAAGAAAACCGGTCTAGAAGAGACAATTTGAGAATAATTGGTCTTCCAGAAAAACCAGAAATTAATAAAAACCTGGACTCCATACTAACAGAAATAATTCAGCAAAATTGCCCTGAAGTCCTACAACAAGAGGGCAATATAGACATTGAAAGGATTCATAGAACACCCACTACATTCGACC
>NC_058131.1:59829860-59841545 GCF_016433145.1 Gracilinanus agilis | reverse complement strand
TCAAGGACACATGACAAAACTAGTGGAAAGGCGCATCGGCCAGGGGTGGGTGGGGGTACAAGAGGGGGGGTTGAAGGGGAAAGGAGGAGCATGAATCATGTAACCATGTTAAAAATGAATATTAATAAATGTTAAAAAAAAGATTAATAAGAAAAAAAATGAGCTTGAGAAGGAAACAGCAAACCACTCTAGTATCTGTCAAGAAAATCCCAAATGGGGTCATGAAGCGTTGGGCATGACTGAAAATGAGTAAACAACAAAAATCTGGTCAAAGGCTGCAGAGAGCTCAAGAAGGGTGAAGGTTGAGAAAAGGACATTAGATTTGGCTATTAAGAAATTGTTAGTAATTTTTTTTTATTAAACCCTTAACTTCTGTGTATAGGCTCCTAGGTGGAAGATTGTTAAGGGTGGGCTATGGGGGTCAAGTGACTTGCCCAGGGTCACACAGCTGGGAAGTGGCTGAGGCCGGACTTGAACCTAGGACCTCCCGTCTCTAGGCCTGACTCTCAATCCACTGAGCTACCCAGATACCCCCAATTGTTAGTAATTTTTAAGAGAGCAATTTCAGTTGAATGATGAGGTGGGAGGCAAGAGAAGAGAGTGAGGAGAGAGGAAGTAGAGGCATAAATTGTAGACAATCTTCTCAAGGAGCTTAGCCACAAAGGGAGGGGAGAGAGAGAGGAGAACAACTAGCAGGAATGGACAGACTGAGTGAGGGTTTTTTTGAGGATGAAGAGACATGGTTGTGTAGTAGGGAAGCAGTCAGGAAACAGAATAGCGAGAGTGAGAATCATAGAGGATGCGATCTGCTGGGGAAAGCAGATTGGAATGGGCTCACTTGGGCATGTGGAGAAGTAAAGCTTGACCAGGAGATGGGCCAGCTCCTTACGGGAGACGGGGCTGAAGAAGTGGGGGGATGCTGATGCCTAAGAGATGTGAAATGAGAAGTTCACAAGAAGCAGCGGATCTCACCAAAAGGCTTCATTTGTTGAGGCAGGGCTCTTAGCTGAGAGGGTGGGAGATGGAACCTGTCATGGAGGGCTGGAGGTTTAAAAGCCTTGGAAAAGCTGATGTGGTTAGTGGGTATAGCGAGTTAATCAGGGGATGTGTGTGTAAAAGATTGTCTTGCAGCAGTGAGCGCCCAGTTGAGATTGCATAATATAAATTTGTTGTTTATCCAGTTTGGTTGGTTTCATGACGTTGTACAGCTTTGTTCATGAATGGGGGCTCTGTGATATCTCTGGGAAGGTAATTGTGTGGAGAGAGTAAAAGTGTAGGGTCTCCCCCAAGATAGTGAGGAGGGAGCAAAGAACTCTCCAAGGAAAGGAAAGGAAAACTGGGATCATGTTCAGGAGGATTGGAAGAGTTCTTAGAAAAGAGAAGCTGGAAGAGCTCTTAGAACATAATAATAATAATTAACATTTCTAAGACACTTCAAGGTTTGTATCGCACTTTACAAATGTTACCTTAATAGATCTTCACAACAGCCCTGAGAGGCAATAATTTCCATTTTATGAATGAGGAAACTGAGCAGATAGTGCTTGATTTGCCCAGGGTTGACCAAATAGCTAGTAAGTGTTGAGACTAGATTTAAATTCAGGTCTATTCTGAATTCAAGAATAACACTCTAGCCCCTGTGTCATCCAAATACTTCTAGACTAGAACATAAAATATGGGAACTGGAAAGGATCTTTGAGCATAGAATCATAGTTTTAGAGTCTAGAAGGGACCGCAGGGGTTACCTGTTCAACTCACTCCTTTTACAGATGAAGAAACTGAGTCCCAGGGAGCTGAATTAACTTACTTGAGACCATGTAGGTAGAATCACAGAATATCTGAATTTGGAGGGATGTTAATATGCTGTTGCTGAATGAAGGAGGGAGGTAAGCATTTGTTAAATGCCTAATATGTGCCAGGCACTGTGCTAAATGTTTTACAAACATGATCCCATTTGTTCCTCATGGCAAACTTGGGAGGTAGGTGCTTTTATCACCCCCATTTTGCTGATGAGGAAACTGAGACAAACCCAGATGTTAAGTGACTTGCCTAGGATCATACAACTAGTAAGTACCTGAGGCTGGATTTGAACTTGGCTCTTCTAATCAGGAAGAGATTCTATCCACTGAGGCACCTATTTGCCTTTACATAGAATCTCAGAATAGAGTGATATTCTCTAATAACAATAACTAACATTCACATAGTGCTTTAAGGTCTGCAAAGCATTTTGCAAATAATCTCATTCAGCCCTCACAGCTCTGTGAAATAAGCAATAGATGTGTTTTCTATTCATTTCAAAAATAAAGAACTTGAAGCCCAAAGAGGTTAAGTGACTTGCCCAGAGTCACCCAACTGGTGTCAGAGGTAGCACTGAATCCAGGACTTTCCTGATTCCAAGCCCACCTCTTTCTATTATACCATATTGCCTCTCTAAACCAGGATTTTAGAAATGAATCTGACAGAGAGGGAGCTAATGGATCACATCCCATCCTCCAACCAATTGACAAACATTTATTAAGTACCTACTGTGTGCAGACCATTGTACTTAGTGCTGAAGGAAGTAGACAGTTTAGCTAAGAATGACAAGTTATCCCAGAGCAATAGAGTAATCGCTATGATCTAAGTGGAGGAATTATGTTTTAGTTAATGTGCTAGAGATAAGTGGGCATGAAAATTGGCTTTTTGCCATAGTATATCTTAAGAGAAAAGCATATAGTATTTTAATTTAATCCTCATGTCCTTATTTAACTTTCTCTGCATTCAGAGAAAAGGAGTTCACAGCATCACAGAATCTTTGAGTTGGAAGGGATCTCAATGGCTATCTGAACCAATCTATACATGAAAAAAATCTTCACTAGGACTTATTCAATAAGTGATCTTGTTGTTCAGACATATCAGTCATATCCGACTCTTCATGACACCATTTGGGGTTTTCTTGGCATTTCTTGTGCCATTTCCTTCTCTAGTTCATTTTACAGGTGAGGAACTGAGGCAAACAGGGTTTAGTGACTTTTCTAAAGGCTAAGTAAATATATCTACAAAATTCCTTTCATCTACTAATTTAGGAGTCC
Organism: Gracilinanus agilis; assembly: GCF_016433145.1. Classification (NCBI taxonomy): domain Eukaryota; kingdom Metazoa; phylum Chordata; class Mammalia; order Didelphimorphia; family Didelphidae; genus Gracilinanus; species Gracilinanus agilis. The sequence goes on along the minus strand of NC_058131.1, from coordinate 59,838,477 downwards.
TCTCCAAAAAGCCAATGAAGTTTGTCTGCATAACCTGTGCTTGCTAAAGCCAGGTAGGTTTTTGCCATCACAGCTTCCCTTTTTCACATTCACCAAATATTCATCTAATGATATTTTCTGGAATTTTCCCAAGAATCAAAGTCAAGCTCATTAGCCTCTGGTATTAGGACTGTGTTCTTTTTTTCTTTTGTGAAAATCAGGACAGGATCTGCCCTTTTCTAATCTGAACTTCTCTCAATTGCTCTGATATTTCAATATCATAAACAACGGCTCAGCGATCATACCTGCCACTTCCTTCTGGAGCCAAGGATGGAATTCATCCAGCCTAGGTGAAATGAAATGATCTCCTTACCTTTCTTGAGTATCCAACTCCCTGGCACTCATTTCTAATATAAAGATAATTTATATAATATATAATCTGATATATATAATTATACATGTTATATTTAACTAATACAAAAATCATTTTCTTTTGCTGAGGACAGAGAAACAGAATAAAGAATGAGCCTTATCCCTTATCATTATCAAATCCACACCATTCCAAGGTCCTGTTCCTTTTTTGATCATCTTTTTTCCCCAAACCCCAGCAACCCTCTTTGGGTTATCCTTAGCTTCCCTTGGCAGCCTTGGCTCATTCTCAGGTCTAATCTGCCTCTGCATTAAGAATTCCAATTTGTCTTTTTTCATTGCCTAAATCTGTGCATTTGCATAGAGACATTCGAGGCCAGGGGTTTTACTTTGGGCTATTTTCTTGGATTTTTGTCACCTGTGAATTTCTGGATATCTCAGCTGCTATTTTCCATTTTCTTTCTTCTTTGTGGCTGCTCTCTAAGTAGGGGATATACTTAGGGAGTTTTCTCCTTCCCCCATCCTTTTCATTTTAAAGACCTTTTGATTAGATTTGCAAAATACCTGGCAAATACATTTTTACCAACCTTTGTTAGGTGTGTGCCACCTCTGGCCAGGAATCTGTCAACTCTATGGTGTAAGCTTTGGCCTAGAACCCATTTTCAGATACCACTTTCTTTTCCAGCTATGCACTTCCCCAATTAATTTTTTTTTCTTTTGCATCCCTTTCCTTCAGTGGGCAAACATTGAAGAAAAAACAACCTGTGTCCCTATTGGCTTTGGTTTCTTGCCCAAGATTTCATCAGTGTTGGCAATATTTTTTAGGTTCCTTTTGGAAGTGATATTTATGCCTACTTAAATCACAGAAGCATATAATGATCATCCATTTTGATAAGTCTTAGGCAGTTCTTTGTGATGCTCTTGGGAATATACTCTAGAAGGCAGAACTCTCTTTTTATTCATAGGTCAACAAATAGCTGTCTCTGTGCCCCTGAGCAGAGTATGATCAACTTCTACTTTGATTCTCCTCCTCCTCTGACTTTTTCTGGGCAATCTCTCCTAGATGACTTCTGGGGTGCTATGAGTTTTAGTTGGGAACCTGTCCTTTTCCGTCTCTTTCTCCTCTGTGTTACATTTTTCCAAAGTCCATCATCCCAACAAAGATCAAGGCTGTCCTCTACCTCAGATTCATTTTTTGTCCACTGAATCCTTGCTTCTATTTTCCTTAATAACACATCATTGTTCCTTACAACCTGGAGTGTAGAGAGACATTTCTAGAGTCCTTTCAGTTTATGGCTTCTGCCTCTGACATTCTTTGTTTATTCAGGCCATACTTGGAACATTGGTTAGATGGCATGGTGGATAAAGTGATGGACCTGGAGTTAGGAAGACCTGAGTTCAAATCTTGTGTGACCCTATGCAAGTCACTTAACCTATATTTGCTTCAGTTTTCTCATCTATAAAGTAAGGATAATATCTAACTCCCAGGGTTCTTGTGAGGGTCAAATGAGATATTTGTAAAACACTTTGTAAACCTTAAAGCACTATATAAATGTGAGCAATCCTTGAGTTATGACAGATAGAAATACAAACACCAAAGACTTTCTTTTTTGATATTTTCAGTCTTTTTTTCTTTGAATGACTGGTGGATGTATATACAATAACCCTGAGCACCTAGATAAGACTTTTACAAACAATGCTCACTTCTTAATTTGACATGCCCAATCAAATTCTTTTCCTTTATCTCAAAGACTGCATAGGCACAGCAAGATCCACTTTCTTTGCAGCCTGGTACCAACCTTCTATTTCACTTGTTTCTGCCTTTAGAGTAAAGAACAGCTAGATGATGCAATGGATAGAGTGATGGACCTGGAGGCAGGAAGACTCATCTTCCTGAGCTCAAATCTGGCCTCAGACATTTACTAGCCGTGTGACCCTGGGCAAGTCACTTCACTCTGTCTCAGCTTCCTCATCTGTAAAAAAAGAGCTGCAGAAGGACATGACAAACCATTTCAGTATCTCTGCCAACAAAACCCCCAATGGGATCATGAAAAGTTGGACACAGACGAAAAAGGACTGACCTACTTTAGGGTAAAGGTGACTTAAGAGAAGAGACAATGTTTTAGATAATCCACGGTTCTGAGCACAGGGTTGGCCCTCAGTATTCACCAACACTACTGATTCAATCACCATCATGTTAAAGGGATTGGCTCACTACTAGGCATGCAGAGAGATAATATTTGTTATCATATTTGTTATCATATTTGTTCTCAAAGAGCTATTTTTGGATGAACAATTGAACATAGAATTAGAATTATTCTCTAACCCCTCTCTTTGGATTCATCTCCATACTAGGTAGTTATGGCCACAATACAGTGAGTGTTGTAGAATGAACACTGATATTGTAGTCAGAAGTTGTATTTCAAATTCTGACTCTGATTCTCAGTACTGTTGTAACCTTAGGCAAAGCATGTAACCATAACAATCCTGTTTCCTCTGCTGTAAAGCAGGGGAGCTAGACTAAATGACTTCTAAGGTCTCTTCAGTTATTTATCCTGTCATTCTGTCCCTAGTTTGAAGACCTAAGGAGCAGCATTCTGGAATTACCTGGATCTTTACATCTTTCCCTTTAGAATGTAGACTTGAAGGTAGAGACTTTCATTTTTATCTTTGAATTCCCTAGACCAGTGATTCCCAAAGTGGGCGCCACCGCCCCCTGGTGGGTGCTGCAGCAATCCAGGGAGGTGGTGATGGCCACACATTTTTTGTATTACTATTCTGAGTTCTATTCTGAGTTCAATAAATAGGTTCATAATTTCCAGGGGGCTAAGTAATACTTTTTTCTGGAAAGGGGGCGGGAGGCCAAAAAAGTCTGGGAACCACCACCCTAGACCTTAGAATTAAGTACTTGGCTTAATAGTTAGGGCTTAAAGATGTTTGTTGATTGATTGATATCACAGAACAAATTGGATAATGAATAATAACATGACTTTCAGTCAATCATCAAACATTTACTGAATACCTAGCATATGCAGTGAGAAGGACAAATATATACCGAGCTAAAGCATAGAAGATGATGACAGAAAGAAACCCAATGACCATGGGACCAATGGTAATACTCAGCTAAGACTTACATCAATCAGAAGTAGTGCTCAACCTATTAGAAGTAACATGTCCGTTAAGAAGCAACAAAAAATAGGTTGATAATATTATCAGAGAACATTGTTAAGCCTGAGATCATGATTATTACCTCTGCTTTTTTTTACTTTAGCTGAGGCATAATAGATTCTGTTTTAGTCCCTTACTTTTATGCTGTGTGTGTGTTTCCCTGCTTTAACTGGGTTTCTTGTAGAAAGCATGTTGTGGGATATTGATTTTTAATCCACTCTGCTATCCTTTTCCATTTTATTGGTGAGTTCATTCCATTCACATTCACGTATATGATTACTAATTGTGTTCCCTTCCATCTTATTTTCCCCATTTACTCTTCTACCAGAGAACATTGTTAGGCCTCTAGCATTGGTGTTAGGACTTGTCCTGACCATACTTGACCTCTCTGTGTATGTCCTTATTATGCATTAATTTGTAAGCACCTGAAGGGCAAGGACTATTTTTTGCCTTTCTTTCCCTAGAGCTTAGCACAGTGCTGGACATATAATAGGTAGTTAATAAATGCTTATTGATTGATGGATTGACACACGGTCCTGTGGTACGTATATGTTCCCTGGTCATATGGGTTCCTTCTCAATTTGTTTTTCATAAGTATTCCCTGGTCATGCATATTTTCTGTGTGTCTTACATTGGTGATGCGGCAATCTATGGGAAGATATACTTTAAATGTACATGGAAGGATTTTTTCTTTTCCCTTCATTTATTATTCTCAGTAAATATCTTTTGGTCTGAATTAAGACATCCTCTAACTAGCTGGTAAAAAGAACACACACATTGGTGGGGGTTCATGAATTAAGGTTTTGAATGGGTCTTCATTTCAGTCTGGGGTAGCTCTTCTGGAAGTCTGCAATAAGAGGGGACCCTTTAAGGTGCTACAAATATATTGGATTAAGAGGCAAGTGACCTGGGTTTGAGAGAGGTCCTATGGAGATCATAAACTCTATGAGTTCATAGAATCATAAATTTCATATAGGAAGGGAACTTAGAAGCCATCTAGTTCAAAATTCTCATTTTATAGGTGAGGAAACTGGGGCCAAGAGTGCTTAAAAGATGTGTGACTTGCCCAAGGTCAAATAGGGTACAAGTAGCAGAGACAGAATTTGAAAAGAAGTCCTCTGACTTTCCATCCTGGAGTCATCTTTGTTTATTCTTTGTTTATCCTCTATCCAGCTTAGAACTCTGTGTGTGGGAGACGTTATGATGTCTAGATGAACACAAGTTGGAAACAGCACTTGATTGGGAGTCAGGAGACCTGGGTTCCAGTTTTGGCTTTATCATTAGCTCACTATGATCTTGGTCCAGTCTCTTCCCTTTATGAGCTTCAGTCTCTTTAATCCTATTCACTCTGAACATTCTCTGACTTTTCCTCTGGCTTACAGTCCATGGATAACTTGCCTGAAGTTCTGATGGAATAAGAAGTCAGGACGGTGCCTCCTGTGAGGTGCAGGAAAGCTAGGACTGTAGCCTTTCCGTTTGAGTATTCCAGGCATGAAGCAGCCCTCTCCTCTCTTCGCCCCTCCTTGCCCAGGGCCTCGGAATCACACTGCACTGCAGCAAGAGCATGCTGACTCATTCTGACTGCATTGCTGCTCTGATTGGAATCATTAAGCCACCCTCGCTAGTCCAGCCCGACCCTCAGAGAATGGGAGAGCTGAGCGATGACACATCACTGAGGCTGCCACCTCAATTTATAGGCTCTAGAATGAGAGATGAGGAGGGAGGGAGGGAGAGAGAGAAAAAAGAGAGAGAGAGACAGACAGGCAGAGAGAGACAGAGACAGAATCAGAGACGGAGAGACAGAAAGACAGAAAGACCAAGAAAGAGAAAGAGGGACAGAAAGACAGAGTCAGAGAGACACACAGAGAGAGACAGAGAGCCAGAGAGAGCCAGAAAGAGGGAAAGAAAGGAGAAAAAGGGAAAGAAAGACAGTCAGAGAGAGAGAGAGAAACAGAGAGTCAAGAAAGAGAAAGAGGGACAGAAAGTCAGAGAGAGACACACAGAGACAGAGAGAGAGAAAGACAGAGAGCCAGAGAGAGCCAGAAAGAGGGAAAGAAAGGAGAAACAGGGAAAGAAAGACAGAGAGAGAGAGAGAGAGAGAGAGAAACACACACACAGAGACACATACAGACAGAGAGAGAGAAAGAGACAGAGACCAAGAAAGAGAAAGGGACAGAACGACAGAGTCAGAGAGAGAGAGAGAAAGAGACAGAGAGGAGGGAGTGAGAGAGAGACAGAAAAGAAGACAAAAGGACAGATGTAAAGGAAGATGGAGAAAGACAGAGACATAGGCAGAATAAGAAAGAGTCAGAGAGCCAGATAAAAAGAGAGACAGAAACAGAGAGAAGGGAAGGAGAGAGAGACAGAGAAAGAAAGGGAGAGAGCAGGAAGGAGAGAGAGAAATACAGAGAGAGAGAAACACAGACAGAAGTAGAGACAGAAAGAGACAGAGTCAGAGAACCAGGGACTGCCAAATTTTAAAATGGTTTCATTTGCCAGAGGAAGTTCTCAATGTGATTATCAGGTCTCCCAGGCTCATAGAATTTTAAGCTGGAAAGGATATTTGAGGTCATCTAGTCCAACATCCTCAGTTTGCAGATGAGGAGCCTGAAATAAATAAGCCCAAATTCATTGGGCTATGAAGCAGCAGAGTTGATTTGAACTCAGAACCTCAGATTCTAAAGCCAGGTCTTTCTTATTGCACTAGGTTTCTCCCCCTTGTAGCTAGTGAGAATACTGCATTTCAAACTGTCTTGTGCATATATGCATAAACCCAATTGAAATTTCAATACCTAACATATTTTGAACTAGATTTAAAATTAAATTTTACTTTGGTCCTGGCATTGTATGATGAGTACCTGGATTTGAATCCCAATTTGCTACTGATACATGTATGAACTTTGCCCCTGTGGTCCTTGGTCTCTCCATCTGTAAAATGGATAAATTGGATTAGATACTCCCTAAGGGTCCTTCTGGCTCCAAATCCTTGTGATTCATTGGCTAATACAGGAAGCAGCTTGGTGAGCTGAATTTTGGGAGTCAGGACAACTGGGGTCTAGTCTTTTTTGTAAGGGGACTCAGTCAAGTTAATTTTTTCTTAAACTCTTACCTTCTGTCTTAGACTCAATACTAAGTATTGGTTCTCAGGCAGAAGAGTGGTAAGGGTAGGCAATGGGGGTGAAGTGACCTGCCCAGGGTCACACAGCTAGGAAGTATCTGAGGCCAGATTTGAACCCAGGACCTCCCATCTCCAGGACTGAGAATCCACTGTGATACCTAGCTACCTCAATTAAAGTTAATCTAATTCCTGGCTTGACTCATTTAATAGAATTCTCCCTCTTCCCACCATCTCTCGAGGGGCCCTGGCCACACTCATTTACTTGTCTCTCTCTGGCCTTTTCTATCTCCTTGCAAGCAGCCTCCCCCTCTCCTCTGACTCCCCTTCCACTTAGTGCCCCTTAATACGCTGTCTTCTCCCACTGGAATGCAGGCTCCTTGAAGCTAGGAACTGCCTTGTTTGCTTCTATTTGGATCCCAAGAACTTGCTCAGCACAGTGCCTGGCGCATAGCAAGTTCTTTTTTTTTAAACCCTTAACTTCTGTGTATTGTCTCATAGGTGGAAGAGTGGTAAGGGTAGGCAATGGGAGTCAAGTGACTTGCCCAGGGTCACACAGCTGGGAAGTGTCTGAGGCCGAATTTGAACCTAGGACCTCCCGTCTCTAGGCCTGACTCTCAATCCACTGAGCTACCCAGCTGCCCCATAGTAAGTTCTTAACACTGTTCTCTCTCTGCCTCTCTGTGGTCCCCGACTGTCCCTGTCTCTCCATCAGGCTCTCCTGGCTTTCCCAGCTCCCCGTGTGCCCTTTGGCAAATGACTTGACTTCTTGAAGCCTCCGTTTCTCCATCTCTACAATGTGAGGACCAGACTCGATTCCAGGGCCGCGGCCCCTCTGATTGGGCGATTTACAGCGAGAGCCAAGGCTGCCCTTTTCTCCGTGCTGCCTTCGGGGGATGCTCCAGACGCTGTTCTAGTGGGGCTTCGGGGCCACCCAGCGTCTGGGACTCGATTTCAGGCCAATTCACGAGCCAAATGAGAAGACCCTGTTAGGATGCGTTAACGACACTGCTGGGAGGCGGCTTTCCTGTGTCTCATTTAAAAGACTGATCAGTTATGTAGTTACAAGGACGGGCCGGGGCTCGGCTCGGTCCTGCGGGCTCAGGGCCGTCAGTAGTGACTTGCACGAAAGCTTAGAGGCCCACCTGTCACCTCGGCAAATGAGGGGAGGCTGGAAAAGACGGCTAACACTTAGAATGGGAGAACCGAGAGCTCCGAAGACCCGACAGGCTGGAGCGATGGGCTAAAGTGAATAACATTATAGATATACTTAATATACATTTATTATAGATATGTGTACTATATAGTTATTATAGATATATTTAATCTGTTTATTATAGGTATATTTAATCTATTGTAGATATATTTAATCTATTTATTACAGATGTATTTAACATATATTTATGTTATGTAATATATTATATGTTATATGTTGGTTCTATTATTACATATACTTGCATATTATATTATAATATTAATTATAGATATTTAAACCCTTATCTTCTGTGTTGGAATCAATAATATATATTTGTTTCAAGGCAGAAGAGTGGTAAAGACTAGGCAATTGGGGTTAAGTGACTTGCCCAGGATCACACAAGCTAGAATGAATCTGAGGTCAAATATAAACCCAAATCATCCTGATTCTAGATCTGGTGCTCTAGCCACAAGGTCACCTTGCTGCCTCTAGCCTGATATTGAGTAGGGATGGATGTAATGCTTATACTTGGATTTTAAAAACAAACTGCCTCAGGAGAGGATATGGGGGTGGTAAGGTTAGATTGCAGTTCATTTAGAACATTTTGGGTTTTAGTAGACCATAAACTCAATCCAAAGTAATAGTGTGGACATGGCAGCCCTAAAAGGTAATCTCTCCTAAGCAGCCTTAAGAAAGGAATACTGTTTACATAGAGTCTTCTTCCTTCCTTCCTTCCTTCCTTCCTTCCTTCCTTCCTTTCTTCCTTCCTTTCTTTCTTTCTTTCTTTCTTT
>NC_058131.1:59815180-59829500 GCF_016433145.1 Gracilinanus agilis | reverse complement strand
CTCCTTCTCCTTCTTCTTCTTCTTCTTCTTCTTCTTCTTCTTCTTCTTCTTCTTCTTCTTCTTCTTCTTCTCTCTCTCTCTCTCTCTCTTTCTTTTTTATCTTTACTTTCTGTTTTAGGAATAATTCTAAGACAGAAGGGCAAAGGCTAGGCAATTGGGGTTAAATGCTTTGCCCTGGGTCACACAGCTAGGAATTGTGTGAGGCCAAATTTTAACCGAGGATAGTGATATTTCAATATAATTGGTTTCCTCTGTAATTCGACATGGTTTTTTAAAAAAGCATTTAAGAACATTAGTCTGAGAAGGAATCCATACAAGGTTGATGAGAGAGGCGAGAGGTCTTCTGTCCCTCACTCTGATTAAACCACAAATGGAGTTTGGTGCCTCGTTCTGGGCACCTCATTGTAGGAAAGACGTCGTCAAGCTGAGTATATTCATAACGGGCACCTACGTGGTAAGCAAGAGTAAGGGAGAGCATGCTGGGAGGATTGGTTAAAGCAAAGAACATTTAAGGTCAGATGACTAAAAAGCTTCGGGCAGCTTGGTGCTGCCATAGTGCACTGAGTGCTGTCCCTGGATGCAGGAAGACTCATCTTCCCAAGCTGATCTCAGACACTTACTAGCAGTGTGACCCTGGGCAAGTCCCTTCATCCTGTTTGCCTCAGTTTCCTCATATGTAAAATGAGCTGGAGAAGGAAATGGCCAATTAGCTGCATGACCCTGGGCAAGTCCCTTCATCCTGTTTGCCTCAGTTTCCTCATATGTAAATGAGCTGGAGAAGGAAATGGCAAACTATGGCCAGGAAAGCTCCAAACAGGGTCAAAAAGCATTGGATACGACTGGAATGTCCAAACACAAGAAAGATTTAGAGAGGGACAGGCATGAGAGCTGTCTTCAAGGATTCTGCTCAGCTTGGCCCCAACAGAGATGAACCAGGATTAATAGGCAGAGTTTTCAGAGAAGCGGGTTTCAGCTAAGCACAAAGTAAAACATGTTAAGCCATAGTAGATCGGGTCTGAGGGCAGCTTCTCTCTCCTGGAAGTCCTTAGTCAGTGGCTCAATGGTTCCCCCAAAGAATGCTAAACAGGGGATTGATAGGAGGTCCCTGAGGGGGTCCCTTCTGAGATTCTGTGACTTGGAGATTTAAGCCAGAGCGTGGGCATCCGGTGTCCTGGGCTCCTGCGGAGGTCCCAAAGATGCTTGACTCTTCCTTCCATCATCCCTCTCCTTCCTCCTTCGGTAATAAAGCAGAAAATGCTTATGTGAGCAAAGGTGAGAATCTGTGGTTCTGGGAACTTCTGGCTGAAAGGCTCCTTCCTACCTGAGCTCTTTCTGCTGACTCACCCTGGAATCCTGCTGATGTCACTGAAGGGGTTGTGGGTCTCTCCCCACCCCGAGCTCCCCAGCAGATGGTAGGCTGGACTGAATTAATGAGGACTTCACCTAATGATGTGCTGTGTTGCTCTTGGGGGGAAAGAACAGCTGCTGAGAAACCTGATTGTGTACTTGTGGGTCTGCCTCAGGCATTCTGGGTGACCTTGGCTCTGGCTTTTGGAAAATGAAGGAATTGGACTAGAGCAGGGGTTCTGAACCCTTTTTGTATCATGGACCCCACGGGCAGTCTGGGTAAAGCCTACAGATGGACCCCTTCTCAGAATCATGTTTTAATATAAAATAAATTACTTAAGATTACAAGGGAAACCAATGATTTTGACATACAGTTGTCAAAAATGTTTGTCTCTTGTAAATGTTTTAATTTTTTCTCCAATCACACTGTCCACTTGAAATCTGGGAACCCCAAGTTTTTTGGAACAAAACTTGGGGTTCCTAGCTTTCAAGTTGACAACACATAAAAAACAATTTTTAGTATTTGTTTTTTAAAATACTTTAAAAAATGCTCTTGGACTCCAGCTTAAGAACGTGGTGTCTAAGCTCCTTCCCAGTCTTAAATCCTTTGATCCTGCAAACTGCTAACATTCTGGACTTTCCTAGCATCTCCAGCTTCATCTTTTGTCCTTTTATCAGCGGATCGGCTGGGCTCACCAGTGTTACTGACATCTAAGTGGATTTGGTTCTCCTATCTTCCAGGGGAGTCTGGGGCCTGAAATTGGGTTTGCTTTTTCAAGTATTCTGATTGAAAGAGAAAGCTCTTCTCCAAAAAGCCAAGCCCAAAGAGCCCTCTCTGATGGATTGATCACTGACATTTTCAGATGACAGTTAATGGCCTCTAAGGGCAATTTCAGGATGCCACAGCACTTGACTCTTTGTGAGTACAGATCAGCTGGCCTCTGAAATGGTTTGTATTAAAAAAAAAAAAAAAAGGATGCAAAGCAGGAGCTTTGTACCCAGGTCCACAGATTTAGAGTTGAAAAGGAACTTTCAGTTGAAATTGGACCTAAGCCAGGGCTTCTTAACCTGAGATCTATGAACTTGTTATTAAAAAATATGTTTTGCTAGCTGTATTTCAGTAGAATTCATTTCCTTTGCAATCTTATTTATTTTACTTTATGCCTTTAAAAAACATGCTTCTGAGAATGAGATTTACACTCAGAGAAAGAACTGTAGGAGTAGAAACACAGAAGGAAAACATTTGATTTTTCACTTGTTTATATAGGTATTGGATGTGGGGTTTTTGTTTTAAAAGATTTTTCTATTGCAAAAATGATTAATATGGAAATAGGTATTGAATGATAATACATGTATAACTTAGTGGAATTACTTGTCTGTTCTGGGAGGGGGGGAGGGAAAAAGGGGAAGGAAAGAACGTGAATCATGAAACCATGGAAAAATACTTAATAAAAAAAACAATTAAAATAAAAAGCCATACTTCTGAACCAAGAGAATATGGTACACAGAAACTATAACATTGTGGGACGATCAATGGTAATTGACTTCTCTACTAGCAGCAATGCAATGATCCAGGACAATTCTGAGGGATTTAGAAGAAAGATGCTATCCACATCCAAAGAAAGAACCGTGGGAGCAGAAATCCAGAAAAAAAACATATGATTAATCACTTGTTTATAAGGGTATGTGTTTGGAGGTTTGGGTTTTAAAGGATTATTACTCTTCTACAAAAATGAACAATATGGAAATGGGTTCAAGTGATTATATATATATATATATATAACTCAGGGGAATTGGTTGTCAGCTCCAGGAATGGGGAGGGATGAAGGGAAGGAGAAAACATGATTCATGTAACCATGGAAAAGTTTTATAAATTAAAAAATTAAAATTAAAAATAAAATAAAAAATGGAAACATGTTTCTAGGAAGGATTCTATAGGTTTTACCAAACTGCCAAAGAGGTCTAGGAGATAAAAAGGGTTCAGAATCCTTCTTCTAATGCCATGCACTCATTTTTGGCCCCTTTTGGGCAGCTAAGTGGATAGATTGCGAGGCCTGGACTCAGAAAGACTTGTTTTTGTGAGTTCAAATCTGGCCTTAGATGCTTACTTAGCTGTGTGACTCTGGGTAAGTCACTTCACCCTGTTTGCCTTGGTTTTCTCATCTATAAAATGAGCTGGAGAAGGAAATGGCCAACCACTCCGGTATCTTTGCCAAGAAACTCCCAAATGGGGTGATGAAGAGTCAGATGTGACTGAAAATGACTGAACAACAAAAATGCATTTAAAAGCATCATTCTGAGTAGAGGTGTGCTTAAGCATGACCAAATTGCCAAATGGGTCCAGTACAAAAAGGAGTAAGAATCTCTGTTTGCTCTAGTTCAATCCCATTATTTTATAGAAGAGGTAACTAAGGGGGAAGTGACTTGCATAAGGTCACATAGCTACAAAGTAGTAAGGTTGGGATTTGATCCCCAAGTCTCCTGACTTCAAATCTATTTCCTTCCGTTGGTACTACCTTTTGTCTCCCATATGGCAGACCCGGATCATGTGAAACATCCTTCAAGAAGCTTTTCCTCATTCTCTTCCAGTTGAAAGCCAAACCGGACCTTCAAAGTCACTTAGATCAGAAAATTTAAGCCCAGAAAAGTCAAATGATTTGCCCAAAGTCACAAAACTTGGGAAATATGAGAGACAAGATTCAAACTCAGGCCCTCTATCTTCAAATCCAGTGCTATTTCCATTAGATTGTGCTGCTTGTCTTTACACTCAGATCCCTTAGATCTAATCAAACCTCTCTTATGTAGTTCTCATTTTCTATGAAAAAACAATAACAACACGCTACTTTATGTCTTAGTAACAACACTAAGGCAGAAGGGCAAGAAGTTGGGCAAACAGGATTAAGTGACTGGCCCAGGGTCACACGGCTAAGAAGTATCTTATCTGAGGGTAGATTTGAACCCAGTTCCTTGTGTATGTGCCTTAGCTTTCCCACTACACCATAAGCTCCTTGAGGGCAGACTTTGGGTCTTCCACTTCTTTGCAACATAATAATTGTATAGAGGAAGAGCTTAATAATTGAAAAGGAGAAAAAACATGCTCTAGTGACAAGAGAAATTGCATATGAAGTTAAAATGCCTGGGATCTGTTTTTGATTCTGCTACTATCTTGACCTGAGCAAGTCCCTGGACTAGATGACCTCAGATATTCTTAAAGTTCTAAAATCTGATGATCTTAAATGTTTCTCGAACAAATGAACAGTGGTTTCCTATCAAAAGCCTAACCACTCATGGACCAAAAATAAAAAAAAAATAGGGAAGCCAGAAGGCAATAGAGGAAATTTAGTAGAAAGAGTCTGGCCTCTACTCCTGGTGACCTGATCTTGGTCAAGTCCCTTCCCCTCTCTTTTCCTCAGTTTCCTTTTAAAGTAAAGAGGTTGGAATGGATGGTTTCTGAGTCTTCTTCCAGATTTAATGCACTGCAGTACTCTAAAATGTTGAGATGATCCTCTCCTCTACTCCAGGTCCTTCTGCTGTTCTGGGTTGATTGATGACTTTCTTCTTTTTGCCTGTTTACATTGGGGATGGGTCAATGAGGCTGGAAGACCTTGTGTGTGCTCTAGATGAGTGGCCAACCAAAGCCATTGACTATGTCTCCATTTGCATGTTATCTCTGGAAGGAGAGATCATGGACCATCCTGATGCTTTGTGTCATCTCCTTATAGACGCCAGTGTGGAAATGGGCATTTAATGCCAACTTAACCTCTCCCAGGTTCCTCTACTAGGAACTCCTCCCAGCCCTTCTAGAGATTTAGAAGAATCCATTTTCAACTGAAGTCTTTTTTTTTCCTTGCTCCAATATTCTTTCTTCTAAGATCTCTTCCAATTCAGACCTTGTATATTTTAAGGGTGCCTCCAGATTTGTTGTATTGTTCCAATATTTTATATTCTTAAGGTCTCATTTAGAACTAACATTCTGCTTTGTTCTTTGTTCCAAGGTCCCTTCCAGCTACAAAATATTCCAAAAATTCCAAAAAACCATGTTCCAAAGTTACTTTCAGGTTAATATTCTATATTCTATGATCTAATGTTCCTTACTACTCTAAAATTTTGGGTCTTATGTTCTATAATGCCGTACAGATCTAATATTCTGTATTCTAGAGCCCTGGTTCTTTCTGAGTTGATGATAATATGATTCTAGGAAGAATTCCAGGAGATGATTAGAGTAAAAACTTGAGATATTGAAAGGTGAAGGAAAAGAAATATAAGTTAAGTCTTGAAGGACTGAGAATGCCAGCTTAGATACCCCTTTGTATTTTCTTTATCTCTCCAGAGTTAATATTCTCCAAATATTGGTTGAATTAAATTGAAATGAAAAATGTTGAGTCAAATCCCTTGGAAAATTTCATATTGGTCAAGTCAATGGCATAAGGTCCTATGAAGTCAGAAACATGGTTTATAGGAGTGGACAAGAGGCAGGCAGGACTAGGTACCATCATGGGGCAGGAAAACCAAAGGCCATATCTAGTCCTAACAGGTCTGTCTGTGAACAGAGATGAAACTAGGGAGGATGACTGGAGCTTTGGCTCAGGGTGTTGAATTTTGAGATCCACAATCCTGCCTTTATCAACAGGTTCGTTAGCAAGAAGAATTCATTAAAATGGAAAGCCACCAAATGGTAGTTTGGAGTGGGTTGCTCTTCCATTCAACCTAGTTCCTCGCATTCTTGTCCCACTATCCTCGCAAGAGGACAACGACCTGAGGTTTCTGAAATCTCTTAGGCTGAAGGTCTGCCCTTCCTTCTACTTGTCTTGGGGGATGGTTGTATTTCTTTCCTCAGGCCCCCAAATTCTCCATTTTGTCTCAGAAAATTCTTACTGGTCTATAAGAGAAGCCAGAGCAGGACTTTCCTTGATCACTTCCAGAGGCTTTATATGAGTCTTTAGAGTGATTGTCTGAATCACTGCTGACACCCAGCTTTCTCCTAAATACTTCCTTGAGCTATAAACAATTCCCCACGGAACATAATGAAACTTGGCTTCCAAATTAGCTAACTTCAGCAAATATGACCCCAAAGAGAGACCAAAATACAAGAAATATTTTGTGGCATCTTAGAAGAAACTTTAGGGATAATCTAATCCAATTTCTTGTCTGGTACCAGTCATCTAACCCTGTTTGAAGACCTCCAGGGACAAGGAACTCACTACCTGTCTCAAGAAATAGTCCTTTCCATATCTGAACAGTTCTTTTTACTGAGACTTCCTGTAATTTATACCCATTGGTTCTAAGCTTGTTTTTCTAAGGACAAGCTTCCTCAGTCATTCTTCAGATGAGTAACAATAAGAGCATATTTCTATCTTAATATAAGGTCTACAAAGTGCTTCCCACCATAGTTATCATTCATTCTATACTTGTTTTGGCCTCAGTTTCTCATCTGTAAAATGGGAAGATTGGACTATATAGCCTCAGACGTTCCTTCCAGCGCTAGATCAGGGTCCTTTGATGGTAAATCTTAAACACTGAGCAGGTAAATGTTATCTGCCTGCCTCTTTTCTGCTCGAGAACAAACACCCCCAAATCCTTCAGCCGTCTTTCTCACGCCATGCTTTCCAGATTCTCCACCCTCTTTCCTCCCTTTCTTTGGTCCAGCCTGTTCATGCCCCTTCTCAGAACGAAGCTCACAACTGAAAACCGCAGCCCAGTCTAGGTTAGAGAAGGATGACTTCCTGTGATGCTGACGTTAGACCCCTAACCGTGTAGCTTTAAGATTTCTCTTTTGGTTTGGGTTTTTCCTCTAAATCCTCCCGAAGAAGATTATCAGGATTATTCAGAGATAAGAAGCTTCCCACCTAGAGCAGCAGCCCAGACATTGTTCTCTTTGTAAACTTTCTTTGCTGCTCTCCTGCCTTCCTGCCCAAGATTTTGGGTGGCCAGTGGAAGAGGGGAGCCCGGAAAACATCACTTAAAAGGCACCTACTATGTGCCAGGGACTCTCGTGAGAGTTCTGCCAAAGATCTCCTTTGATCCTTGCAATCCCCCCAAGAGAGAGGTA
This sequence comes from Gracilinanus agilis, assembly GCF_016433145.1. NCBI lineage: Eukaryota > Metazoa > Chordata > Mammalia > Didelphimorphia > Didelphidae > Gracilinanus > Gracilinanus agilis. The sequence continues at coordinate 59,822,104 of NC_058131.1, read as the reverse complement.
TGAAGGCTGCAGACAGACTCAGGGGAACATCAGTGGGAGCTGTAAGAGCCCTCGGGGGTCCTCTGCTTCTACCTCCTCCTCCTCTTTTTATACGCCAGGAAACAGAGACCCAGAGGACTTCACTGACTTGCCCAAGGTCACACGGAGAGTAAGAATCAGAAGAGAAAGAGGAGTAAAAGAAGCAAGCGTTTATGAAGTACCTCCCGCGTGCCAGACACTGTGCTAAGTGCCAGACAAGCATCTTCTGGTTTGACTTGAACACAGCTCTTCTGAATTAGGAGCCAGGGTTCTTTCTCACTGTACCAGATGGGAGACCATCCCTGGAGCCTTTCCAGTTTGGAAGCCCTAATTGAATGTGGGCTTCATTAGCTTAACCTGGGAGAAAATAGGGTCATGGATAAATGAAGGAATGAAAAAGAATTTCATTAAGTGTTTACTGTGTGCCAGACACGGAACAAAGCTCTGGAGATACAGAGCCGAGCAAAGGAAAAAATCCCTGCCCTCAGACGAATGCCATTCTAATGAAGGAAGACCAGAGAAAAGAGGACAAAATTGAGGCCGTGGGAGGGGGGCAAGTGGATTGGGTTCCATCTAAGGCAGTGGTTCCTAAACTTTTTTGGCCTCCTGCCCCCTTTCCAGAAAAAATATTACTTAGCCCCCTGGAAATTAATTTTTTTAAATTTTAATAGCAATTAATAGGAAAGATAAATGCACCTGTGGCCATCACCACCTCACAGGATCACTGCAGCACCCACCAGGGGGCGGTGGCGCCCACTTTGGGAATCATTGCTCTAAGATAAGGTGAAAAATCAATCAGAATTTTGTTGTTAGTCTTGACCTTCAGGTATTTTTGGCACTGGAGTGGTTCATCATTTCCTTCTCTAGCTCATTTGACAGCTGAGGAAACTGAGAACAACAAAGTTAAATGACTTGCCCAGGGTCATACAGCAAGTGTGCTGGATATGAACTCGGGTCTTATTGACTCCAGACCTGATGCTCTATCCATTGCACCACCTAGCTGCCCAATCAGAGTTTAGGTGAATGGAATAGAATATTAGTGAGTCGTACGTGTGTGGAGGGAGGTATGGAGAGACTTCGGCCCTCTGCCCCAGATATATACATTGAGAGAGAACCTGGACCTTAGTTAAGAACCTCTGGGTCCAAGATGGGCCATACTATATGAGAGCTTTAAAATTAATATCCAGTATTCTAAGTATGATATTGTAGAAGATTTATTAACAATAACTAACATAAAAAGCAAGAGTAAAATTTGCTAACCCAGCCTGATGGCGAGAGAAGAGAGAGAGAGAGGGAGGAGTTATAGAGCTCATAAACAAAATGTGGTGGAGAGATTAAAAGGAATTCTGGGAAATACTGAAGGACTTCTGGGGAATGAAGTCCAGGGTACAAAATTCTAATTAATACCTATAATTAGAGGCAGCTGTAGGTAATGTGGAGCAAGTACTGGGCTAGGAGTCAGAAGACCAGAGTTCAAATCCTGCCCCAGAAATTTACCATTAGTGTACTGTGTACTGCTAATTCATTTCATTTCTATTTGCCTCAGTTTCTTTAACTGTAAAATGGGGGAAATAGGGGCAGCTGGGTAGCTCAGTGGAGTGAGAGTCAGGCCTAGAGACGGGAGGTCCTGGGTTCAAATCCGGCCTCAGACACTTCCCAGCTGTGTGACCCTGGGCAAGTCACTTGACCCCCATTGCCCACCCTTACCAATCTTCCACCTATGAGACAATACACAGAAGTACAAGGGTTTAAAAAAAAATGGGGGAAATAATAGTACTTATCTCCTAGGGTTGTTCAGGTACTTGCTTAACTGGATGACTCTGAGCAAGACACTTAACCTCTGTCTGATTCAGTTTCTTCAGCTATTAAATGGGAATAATAATAGCACCTGCCTCCCAGGTAATAATAAGATGAGATAATAATAACATTATTATTATAATGAGATATATAATAATAATGAGATAATGTTATAATAATAAGATGAGATAATATCTGTAAAGTACTTTGCAAATCTCGAAAGTGCTAAATAAATGCAAGATATTATTATTATTATATAGAACTTTTAATAAATACACACACTTTAATGCCAGAAAATTCTGCTCTGAATAGAGCCCAGAGATAGATAGATATTTGTTTTTCATGAGTGCTGTCACATCTATTCCAGGAAAGGCTGTCTAGGAGAGAACACTCCGAGGAAGGGCAGCTGTCAAACCTCATCCAAGGACTATAAATGTCTTGGTTTTTTGTTTTTTGTTTTTAATTTTGAACTTGACAAACAACCACACTTCTATAATACAAAGGACAGAAATGGAGCATCGTATGATTCTCTCCCAAATGCCCTGGTTCATCTCTGACTCCAATGGACAAAGAATATAAGCAAATAATTCACAAAGGAGGAAACACAAAGAGTAAATAAATGATTTCATTAATGATAATAATAATAATAGTATTTATAGCTAGCAATGAAATAATACCCACAAAATGCTGGGAACTTTAGCTAAAATCAGGCATTTTAAAAGCAGCCAAGAGGCAGGATAGAGAGACTTCTAGGCTGACTTTGAATAGGAGTTCAGATTCTTGCTAGTTGTGTGACCTTCAGTAAGTCACTTAACTCTGCTTCAGCTTCAAAAAGAAGAAGGTTTTGCCTCCCCCACCTAGATTCATGATTTCACCAATGTGGGGAGACCCTTCATTGATGCAGACTGGCAACTCCTCTGTTACTGGAAATCATAGAGACTCTCTTTGTAATAAATGCTTACTTATTGACTTAAAATCCAAAAGATAATTTATATCTTTTTTACTTTGAGGCTGGCCTTCTTTCTACTGCTTTGACAAGTAAGTGTAAATGATCCAATCCAGTATAGGTGTGGGGAAACCACTCATACATTCTAGGAAGTATTGCAAATTGTGAAATTTTTTCTTTTCTTTTTTAAACTCTTACCTTCTGTCTTAGAATCAGTATTATATATTAGTTCCAAAGCAGAAGAATAGTAAGAGCAGTGGGGGTTATGCAACTTGCCCAGAGACATATAGCCAGGAAGTATACAAGATCAGATTTGAACCTAGGACTTCCCATCTCTAGCTCTCTATACATTGAGCCACCTTGCTGCCCCTTTATTTTATTTTATTTTTTAAAATTTTTTTTTAAACCCTTGTACTTCGGTGTATTTTCTCATAGGTGGAAGATTGGTAAGGGTGGGCAATGGGGGTCAAGTGACTTGCCCAGGGTCACACAGCTGGGAAGTGGCTGAGGCCGGGTTTGAACCTGGGACCTCCCGTCTCTAGGCCTGACTCTCACTCCACTGAGCTACCCAGCTGCCCCCTTGCCCCTTTATTTTTGAAATTTAAAACATGATGAAAAAATTTTTATAGGTTATTTGATATTGAGCAGAATCTGTACATATGATCTCTTGTAAATTTGTTTTAATTTGAAAAGAAGAGATTGGCCACGTTTATTCTGTGAATTGCATTTGGTCGCTAAAGAAAATGAAATACTGTTTACTTTGCTTTCCAGCTTAGAACTTAAATCCTTTTTCATTGAACATATTTCTCTACTACTATAATTTTATCTGGTAAAACTCATCTCTGAACAATAACTATAAGACATACTAACTGTTAACATTTACGTTAACATAATTAACAAAATTATTAACCATTAACTATTAACATAATTATTAACTATTATGTATCACTCAACATTCATGTAATTATTAACTATTATGTATTAATCAATATTAAATAGTTATTAACTATTAAGTATTAATCAACATTAACATAATGATTAACCATTAGTTATTAAGTATTAATTAACATTAACATAATTAACATACTAACGAACTAATTTCATGCTCTGATCAAGGTAATTATCTGTAGAAATGTTACCTTTCTTTGAAGCTATACCTACAATAAGATGGCGCTTTCCAGATTTAGACTTTATCAATTCTAAAAGTTTCCATTATCTCATTTAATTCAAGGTAAGAGTATAACTTTCGAATCAGCTGTCTGTGATCAGAAACTATAGGTTGACTTTTTTCATCGATGAATATGAGTGATTGCTATCCACCGAAGTACTAAAAATTATTATTACAGAAACCTGTTATATTTGGTTCCTTTGTAGAAAGTTTCTCAGAGGATTGAGGACTCATTGAAACTATTGTATTTATGTATAACCTATTCGTACCCTTTTCCTATTTTTGTTACTTCTTAGAAGGGAGGGTAGCTAAGTGGATAGAGAGCCAGGCCTGGGATTGAGAGGTCCTGGGTTCAAATGTGGTCTCAGAAACTTCCTAGCTGTGTGACCCTGGGCAAGTCACTTAACTCCCATGGACTAACTCTTATCCCTCTTCTGCCTTGGAATCAATACTTGGTATCTATTCTAAGACAGGAAATAAGGGTTTAAGAAAAAGAAAAGAAGTAGCGAAGGTCCTAAAGATCATATTATAGCTGATTTAATTATCTATCATGATGGCTAATAATTACAAGGATATCATTAAGAACTGGTCATTTTTATATTTGTAACTTCTCTTAGGACCCCTTGTCCAGGGTCACCCAGATTCGAAAGGAGTCTTCCTGACTTCTCGCCATCGCTTTATTCATACCTCATTTAAAGCCTCCGAGCCCTCAGACACGTCTCCGAGACTGTTTCGGAGTAAGTGCTGACCCGTGTGGAGGGAGCTCCCTGTGCTGCTGAGGTCACAGGCTTGCCCACTCCCGAACCCCCTAAAAAACCAAGCCCCCAATTGTAGTCATCGGCCCGTAGCAGAATGAAGGTAGAACTCGAAGGATGTCTCTGTCAGACATTTAATTTGAACATGGTCAAGTGCTGTTTGCCATCTGTGTTTGGGCATGTTTGAAAAGCAGACTGCAAAAATTAAAAATTAAAAAAGCAACGTAAAAAAGAAGAAGAAGAAGGAAGCTGTGGGCCTACGTATGACCCCACGCAGCCTTCGGAGGCTTCAGTTATGAATTACTTTCTCCCTGGAGGACCGGGAGAGATGGGCAGAGCCGTAACTAGTCACCCATACCCCTGCCGGTTGTGTTCTTGTGTGTGGGAGGTGCTTTCAAAGGACAGTGGAATCATGGGCGAATTGGGCTTTGGCTGTGCCTCAGAGAGTTTCAGCTTCACCCACGTGGAGGTTGTGGGGGACGATGGGGCCCAGACAAGGGCCGCCTCAGTGATGGAGCCCAGGGAGCAGCCGTAGCCCATGACGAGTTGAGCTGCCCTTGAACGACCTTGAGGTAAGGAGAGGGATTGACAAGCATCTTAGAGAGCAAATCTTACCACCATCCCCTGGGGGAGGAAGCACACTCATTCTCTGTTAAAACTGGCACCCCAGGGGGCAGCTGGGTAGCTCAGTGGATTGAGAGCCAGGCCTAGAGACGGGAGGTCCTAGGTTCAAATCCAGCCTCAGACACTTCCCAGCTGTGTGACCCTGGGCAAGTCACTTGACCCCCATTACTCACCCTTACCAATCTTCCACCTATGAGACAATTCACAGAAGTTAAGGGTTTAAAAAAAAAGCTGGCACCCTGGACAAAAACCCAATTTGCCTTGCACTAGTCATAGTTTTTCAAACACAAGGTTATTTTGTGCTTCAACTTTTTAATGTGGTAATAAAGAAAGGGGGACCAAAAACTGGGGAGTAAGCTTAAAATTCCATCTGCCAGGGGGAAGTTCCATCTGGTCTACTGTGAAGGGAGCCTGCCCGTGAAATGAAGAGATTGCAGAAAAGAAAAAGAATGAAAAGGAGGTTTTTTGAAGAGAAAGGTAGAATTGCAATAAAAGTGAAGGTCCTCAGGATAAAGGCTCATAGCATAGTTAATGGCGAAATGAGGACTCGAGCCCTGCACTGGAATTGCCACCCTGTTTCTCATTAGGCTCTAATAATTCCTAACTTCCCCCAGGCCACTCCTAAGAATAAATATTTTTATTTTCAATGAGCCCAGCGATGTCATATTTGGTTCAATGAATATTTATTGAGTTTCTGCCATGTACAAAGAGCCCGGTGTTCAGTGTTGGGAGACAGGGAAAAAGAAACTAAACACAGTTCCTATTTAATTTTAATTAATGAATTTATATCGAAGATGGAGTCATTCCATCTTACTTAGGCTAGATGTACAGGGTCAGCATAGAGCCTTTGACCTGCTCATTTTCCACTTGGGCTGGTTTGCCCCTTCTTAGTGTGCATGATGGACCCCTGCTCCTAGGAGCTCACCGTCTTAATGCAGAACTTAGTCTGGATACCCAATAAGCAGAGCCCACTGTAGCTCGGAACTCCTGAGCTCAAGAGATTCTCTAGCCTCAGTTACTCTAGTTATTGGAATTAGAAGGTGGGTACCAACCTGCTTGGTTATGATCCCCATCTTCAAAAAGCTCAAAGCCTAATTATGGAGATCACACAGGCCTCCAGGGAAAAAAGAGTTAATGGTACCTCTCTAGGACTTAGTTTTCCCATCTGTAAATAAGGAGATTAAATTGGATGGTTTCAAGATCTCTTTGAGTCCAGAATGGAACAGATATTTAGTTTTTAGAGAGTAGAGGAAGAAGAGATCATTATGGAGTAAGGTGGTCTGGGAAGGCTTCACTTAGGATGGAAGAAAGGAAGGAAGGAAGGAAGATGGAAAAAAGAAGGAGGGAAAGAAGAAAGGAAAGTGAGAGAAAAAAGGAAGTAGGCAAAGAAGGATATAAGGAGGGAGAGAAAGAAGAATGGAAAGAAGGAAAGAAGGATATAAGGAGGGAAGGATGAAAGGAAGGAAGGAGAATAGAAAAAAGGAAGGAGGGAAAGAAGGAAGGAGGAAAGTAAGATAGAAAAAGGAAGGAGGCAAAGAAGGATATAAGGAGGGAGGGAGAGAATGGAAGGAGGGAGGGAGAGAATGGAAGGAAGGACGGAAAGAAGGATATAAGGA
>NC_058131.1:59802493-59814840 GCF_016433145.1 Gracilinanus agilis | reverse complement strand
GAGAGAAGGATAGAAAGAAGGAAGGAAAGAAGAAGGTAAGGAAAAATAGAAAGGAGGGATGAGGGGATAGAAGAATGGAGGGAGGAAGGAAGGGAAGAAGAAACATTTATTAAGCACTTACCTACTGAGAATCAGGCACTGTGCTAGGTGCTTTACAAATATTTCATTTGATCCCCTTAACAACTCTGGAGTATAGGTGCTATTATTATTTTGATTTTATGGATGAGAAAGCTGAGGCAAAGAGAAATTAAGTGACTTGCTCAGGGTCATACAGCTTGTTAGTATCTGAGGTAGGAATTGAACTTAGATCTTCCTGATTCCAGGTCCCGTGTGCTATCCACTATGACACCTAGGCTGGCCTTTACCTTGAAGATAAGTATGATTTCGATTTAGATAAAGTAGAGAAAAGAGGAAGAAGTTCATTTAAATAAAAAGCTAGGAGTCTTCTAGGAGTGATTCCCTATTTAGGGAAGAGGATAGAGTGGAATGAAAAAATGTACACACACACATGTAAATATGTTCACAATACACTTACATATATGTGTGTGTATATATATGTGTGTGTGTATATACATACATACATGTCTGGAAAGGTAAGTTGGGACCTGATTGAGAGGGGTCTTAAATGCCATGCTAATAGGCTGCCTGGATTTCATCCTTTAGTCAGAGGGAGTCACGGAAGAGTTTTGAGTTGCAGAACGAAATGCGATGAATGGGAAAAGCTTAATTCAGCTCCCATTTGGATGCTGTCTTGTGTGTATCACGGACACAGCATCCTGCTGTTCTCCCAGTGCCATAGGACCAGAGGAGCTTAGATATGGAGCTAGTGGGGGACCTCAGAAGCCATCTAGTCCAACCCCTTGATTTATTGGATGGAGAAACTGAGGCCCCAAGAGGCGATGGGACTTGCCCAGAGTCACGCAGGTACCAAGTGTCAGAGACGGGCTACCTGGTTGGGGTACTGCTTTGTCCTTATCTGCCCTCCCATCCCAATCAGGGATTCTGTTGTCTCTGGCCCTCAGGTAAAGATCCCCGGCCTCTAAGGAAGAAGGAGCTTCCTCTGCTGTCTGGGCATGAATGGAAATCTACTTGTTTCAGGTTCCAAAGGCGAGATTTGCAAGAGAATTAATTCGTTTTTGAGACGAGTCATGGGGCTGCTTTGAAAACGGTCAGTGCAGGGCATCTTCCCAAGAGAGGCTTCCTTTGAATTTTGCAGGAGGCGGGGGAGCAGGGCTCGGTGCTCTCTGGCCCGGCAGAGTCTGAGCTCCGAATCCGGAGTACCACTGCGTGACTGTGTTCTGTGACCTTGTAAGAATCACCTGACTGCTCTGTACTGCAGTTTCTTCCTTTGTAAAAAGGAGCTGGGGCATCAAAGCTTTCAGCTATGTAAGGGACCTTCCTTGGAGCTTTCATAATCTTCTTTCTAGCAGGTGCCTAGATTTGGGGCGAGAAGCCCCCTAACTGAGCAAGGAAGACCTGCAGTTCAAATCCCCCCTCAGGCACTTACTAGTTATGTGACCCTAGACAATTCTCAGTCTCAAGGTCTCAGCCTCAGTTTCCTCCTCTGTAAAATAGAAATAATAACAGCACTTGGCTCCCAAGTTTGTTGGGAGGACCAAATAAGAACATGTGTAAAGTACTCTACAAAACTTCAAATGCTGAATAAATGCTCATCGTCATCTAATGGAACCCCTTAATTTTGATAAATGCTTACCTTCTGTCTTAATGTTAATTCTAAGACAGAAGAGTGGTAAGGGTTAGGCAATTGGGATTAAGAGACTTGCCCAGGTTTACACAGCTAGGAAGTGTCTGAGGCCAGATTTGGACCGGGTCCTCTCAACTCCAAGCTTGGTGGCCAATCTACTAGATGCCCCAAATTCTCTCATTTTACAGATGAACAAACTGAGACTGAGAAAGGTAAGTGGCTTGCCTAAGATCACACGGATAATAAGTGGCAGAATTGGGTCTCAAACTCTGGTCTTCTGACTCATATCTTCCCATCCATGCCAATAATAAATAACCCAATAAACAATGAATTTAAAAGGCAGAAAGGACTTGGTTGAAGTAATAAGAGTATTGGGCTTAGTGTTAGAGAAATCCTTACTTTTCTTTCCTGGGCCTCAGTTTCTCCTTTCTATGAGATAAGGAGGTTGGACATGACCATTTCTAAGGTTCTTTCCAACTCTAAAAATCCATGGATTTACAATGTGAATTTGAACCCTGGTTCTTCTACTACCCACTTCAAATAACACTGGACAAGCTCCTCCTCCTCCTCCTGGGTCCTCTATTGCCTCCTCAGTTAAATGAGGGGTTTAGACTAACTAGATGGTGTCTATGATCCCAAGGGCCAAGGACCACATATAAATACCTGAAGGAAATGTGACTTCATCAGCATGGAGGAACTCCTGGTGTGAGAGTTTTCTTCACTGATAGAGAATAAAACCTATTTATGACTTAGTAGATAATTCCTAGGGGGCTGAGCTTAAGATCCAGAGAAATTAAGGGACCCCCCCTCCACATTGTGATACAGTTTGGAAGTATATTGGTAAGAGCCTTCCTTACCCCAAGCTCAGTGTTTTCTCTCTCAAACTCTTTTGCTATTATACTATAGAAATTGGAAATAATCATAAGGATCAATATGGAATTAATCTAAGAGTACCAGAACTTCAAGCTGATTTTCAATGGATTCAGCAAGCAATCTCTGGGGTTTTTCTTGAAAATTGACATTGGAAAGAGAATATGGAGTGCAAGGAGGGTATCTGATTTTTCTATGCCCATTTAAGGAGATGGTTGTGAAGAATCCAGTTGCCTTTAACTCTCAGAATGTTGCACCACATTTAGTTTATTTCAAGTTATAAATTACATTCTCAGCTCTAAATTCCTATCTGAACAATGACATAGATATGGCAGCTCTCCCTCCCTCTCTCTCTCTCTCTTTCTCTCTCTCTCTTTCTCTCTCCTTTCCTTTGTCTCTGCCTCACTTCCTCTTTCTCTCTTTTCCTTCTCCCTCTCCCTCTGTCACTGCTTTCCTCTCTCTGTATGCCTCTTTCCCTCCCCACTCCATCTCTGTCTGTCTCTGCAGCAATATGAAAATGGTTTTCTTAGATGGAGTCCAGAGACTGCCTTTGGAGTTAGAGGAGCCTGGTTCAAATGCCACCTCTGAAGTTTATTATCTGTGACCCCTTGAGCAAGTCACTTCATGTCCTTTGGCCTGAGTTTCTTCATCCATAAAATGAGGAGCATGGACTAGCTGGCCTCTGAGATCCTTTCCAGGTCTAGTTTTAGTACCACCCCTCCCACCCCTGATCTTAAGAACTCTATGGACGTAACTTTTTCTTTTTTTCAGAAAAGCAACAAAGTCCATAAAGAAAAGGGATATTAGGACATAGAATGTCAAAGCTGGGAGAGACATTAGAGACTAATGCCCAGAGAGGGGCAGAGACTTGCCCAAAGTTGCACAGCATTTAAGAATTTAAATTTTAGTTTGCCCAATTCTATTGATTTTTTTGATATAATGTTCGGTTTATAGTACTGGGAACTCTGAACTGTAGAATTTAGCTAGTTTTGTTTATGTACTTTGTAATAGTCATGAGGATATTCTATTTTGGAAGCTTAGGCTGAGGCAACTAGCTGTAGAGTGATAGAATGAACCCTGGGAATGGGTGCCAGGAAAGCCGAGTTCTAATCTTGGCTTTGTGGCTAATTAGTTGGATGACCTTCCACAAGTGATATACCATCCCAGGGTCTGATTTTCTGCAGTCTATCCATCTTTTCCTTTATTGAATTTCTCCTCCATAACAGCCTTTAATGAAGATAACCTTTTAAAAATAGAAAAACAATATGTCATTCTTGACCAAACAAATTGTCTCAGTGGCATAGTTACTTTTCCTAAAGAAAGTTCTTTGGTTTGATGAATAGTATGATAAATTGTGTGGGTTTTCTTTTGTTTGTGAATATCTTTTATGAATTCAAATTAGAATGTGTCAGGCAGTATCTTGAATCACATGATATCTAGTGGAGTGAAAACTTGTTTATAGATAGAAGTCAACCTATCAATTGGCAAGAATCGATTAAGTTCCTACTATGTGCCAGACACTGTGTGAGGTGCTACTGGAGAGATAAACCCCTAAATGACACAGTATGGACTAGAAGAGAACTTATATTCTAATGAAAGGGCACTGTTGTGGGAAAGAACTGGGTTCTAGTCCCAACATAGCATTTACTTGATAAGTGATGTTGGGGCAAATCACTTCCTTCTTTGGACTTAATTTCTTCATATGCAAAATGAAGAGAGATAAAACAGATGATCTCCAGGTTCTCTTCTAGCTCTGACATTCTGGGCTATAAGGTCCCTTCTAAGCTTCTTTTCCCAAGAGCCCTTTCAATCCTAACATTTTGTGTCCTAATGTCTCTTCCAGTTCTGAGAGTCTATATTCCAAGTCCCCTCCTAGGTCTGATATTCTGTGTCCAAAGGCCCCTTCCAACTCTGACCATCAGTCTTCTATTATTCATTGCTCTAAGATCTCTTCCAGCTTTGACTTTCTACATTCTAAGGAGCCTGACACTGTGAATAAAAGCTTGTTGATTGGCTGATTAGGTTCTCTCCAGTTCTAATATTCTTTAGTCTAAGATCTCTTCCAGTTCTGAATTTTTGTGGGCTAAGATTCCTTCCAGTTTAGCAGACTATATCCTAAAGCCCCTCTATCTCTGACATTCTATGTTCTAAGATCCCTTCTAGCTCTGACATTCTGTGTCCAAATGTTCTTCCAATTATGACATTGCAGTGTTGACATTCTGTGTTCCTTCAGGCTCTAACATTCTGCATTCTAATCTCCTTTCCAATGCTTGCATTCTGTGTTCTAATGTCCTTTCCAGTGCTGACATTCTAGGTTCTAAGATTTCCTCTAGCTCTGACATTCTGTGTTCTAAGGTTCCTTCTAGCTCTGACATTCTGTATTCTAATCTCCTTTCCAGACATTCTGTGTTCTAAGGTTCCTTCAGGCTCTACCATTCTATATTCTAATCTCCTTTCCAGACATTCTGTGTTCTAATGTCCCTTCCAGTGCTGACATTCTATGTTCTAAGATCCTTTCTAGCTCTGACAGTCTATGTTCTAAGGTTCCTTCAAGCTCTACCATTAGTGCTGTCATTCCATCACTTTATGATTCTATATATACCTCCTCAGGAACTTAGGGAAACTATTGTTTGAGGTTCTCGATTTCTCTAAGTTCTAAGTAGATCTGCTCTGACCACACGGCGTGTGTGCCAAACAAGCCTGTTTTCCTAATATCTGGGCTTTGCACAAAGTTTGATGATGAAGAGGCGAAAGGGCCTTACTTACCCTGTCTTCTTCAGCCCTTAAGTCAGGCATGGTGCTGACACAGAGGCTTATAGCTGTGGTGGCCACAAAGAGGACGGAGAGGCAGGCAAACACTTTGCCGGGGAGCCCCGATTGAGGGTTTTCTACCATATCCCTGAGATGGCTCATAAAAAGCCCCCATCGAGTCTCCTCCGTGGAGACGCTGGTGGTCTCCTTCTGCCTGTGCAGATCCTCGTCCTTCTGCATCTCGGCCAACTCTTCCAGCTTCTGTCTGAGCTTTCTCAAGCAGCATTTTTCAAGGTTGGACTCCTCGACCCCCCAGTACCTCAGCTCCTCCTTAAAGGACAAGGCACACATCTCTCGTAAAAGCACGAGTTTCCCAGCTGCCAAAAAGCTGACGATCATCCCAAAAGCACTGGGACTCCTGTCGAAGAAAAACTCCTGGCTGTCTTCGTCATAGTCGTCGCAGAGCTGGGCGATCTCCTCATGGTTCCTGCAGAATTTCAGCTTGCTCAGTCGGGTCAGGGGGAACTCATCTAGCGTGCTCCAGGGGAGGAGGTACTTGTTCCCACCAACATTGACGATGATCTCCCTTTTAAGATCAACTGTCAGGAACTGGTCTGGATGGACCACCTTCCGGGCCCTTTGGTAATAAAGTCCTTTGATGGAACGAGCCTTGACTGGACTGGGGGAGACCTGGTCCAGAGTGCTACAGGAAGCATAGCGGTGGTCACTCTCGCCACTCTTACCTCTGGAAAGCATAGGCATCTCTGAGGGAGTCTTGAGGGAGCTCAGCTCGATTATACTGGGTTTGTCTGTGGTCCAAAGGAAAAAAGGGAGTGGGCAGAGAGAATGAAAGAAGGGAAAGAGGTAGGGGTAGGTACAAAGAGAGATAGTGAAAGAGAAAGAAAGGAGTGAAAGAAAAGTGGGGGTAGAAAGAGAGAATGAAAGAGATAGGGAGAGAAGAGGGGAGAGAGAGGGGAGAGGATATGATGGCAGATAGAGAGAGCGAGAGAGTGAGAGAGAGAGAGAGAGGAAAGAAAGGGGGAGACAGATACACACATAGAGGGGGGTTAGAAAGAGATGGAGAAAAAAGGAGAGAGAGAAAGGGACAAAGATAAATAAAGAAGAGAGAGGGAAGGAAGGAGGGGAGAGTGAGAAAAGAGAGAGGAGGAGGCAAGGAAGAGAAAGAGAGGGAGAGAGGTGAGGAAGAGAGTGAAGGAGAGGAGAGAGGAAAGGAGAAGAAGGGAGAAAGGGGAGAGGGGAGAGAGAGAGAGAGAGAGAGAGAGAGAGAGAGAGAGAGAGAGAGAGAGAGAATTAATTATGCTTGGACGATATTTCTTAAGACTATAGATTTAGGAGTTGGAAGAGAACTTGAGAAGCTAACTAGTCTTCCCTACCCCTCTTCATTACATGAGGAAACTAAAGCCTCAAGGGGGCAGATTTGACAGGCTTCCTAGATCTCAAGCTGGAAGGGACCTCAGAGGCATCTAGTCTAAACCTCTTTATTTTAAAGATGAGGAAACTAAGACTTAGAGATAGTTAAGTGACTTAGCCAAGGCTATAAAAGTAGTAATGCGATGCCAGGATTCAAATCCAGCTCCTCTGATAATCTCTGCATTCTTTCTTGCTCTCCAATATGCTGCCACCTTCTCAGACTTGCAGGCTCCTCAAATCCTGGTTCTGCTACCTTTTCACTGTGTGACTTTGGACAAATCATTTAATCTCTCATCTTTAAAAGGACTGAGTTGGATTTTCTGTCTTCTAGGGTCCCTTCTAGCCTCTATGCTGCTATGATTCCTAGCCAGTCAGAAAAATGAGGCTGCTTGTTTCATACAAAAGCCATGCTTAATGCTTGCTTTTAATGGCCCTGAACAAAATGTACTTTAAGTCTATCCTTGCTCTCCATCAGTCTCCACAACCTCTGGAGTCCTAAGCTTCCTCCTCTGTAATATTGAGGGGGGGAAGGACAGGGTTGGACACCATGGTGTCTAAGGCCTTTTTGGAGAGAGACAGAATTTGGAGTCTTTGGAGTCACCTCACATCTCAAGGGAAGTCTCTTGATCCCTAGGGACCTCAGTTTCCTCCTTTGTAGCTTGGGGCGAGGTCCTTTCTAGGTCTGTAGTCCCTTCCAGTGCTGACATTCCATGTTTCACCCTGGCCACTCTAAGATTCTGCGCTAAAGATTGCCATAGAACTTCAGAGAAGGATGGACTCACTGTGGACTAGAGGTCATCATGGAGGATTTTTTTTTAGTAAAAGTTAAGACTCGAACTGGAGGCCCTTTGGGGATATGAAGGATCCAGAGCAGCAAAGAGATTGGGGGAGTACATTATAGGTGGGTGGAATACAGGATGGGAGAAAGCACAGGCTTTGCACTCAGAAGACTTGCACCTGAATCCCAGCCCTGCTAACTTCTACCTGTAATAGCTTGGGCCTCAGTTTCCTCATCTGTCAATGAATGGGTTGGACTTGGTCGCTAAGGTTCCTTCTAGCTCCAGTCCCCTGATCCTATGGCACTGACCATCCTAACATCACTAGCATCTGTTAAAGGCAAGCAGAGAATTAAAGTTGAATACTCGTTAACTTTTCCAGTGGGGTGGACACGTCCCTGACATTTCCACTGTGTCCACTTCCATTTAGTCTTCCTTTAACTGCTTCCCATCTCTGCCAACCCCCAACTACGTGACCTTGGACAGGTCACGTTGTTTCTCTGGGCCTCAGTTTCTCTCTTTATCAGTCACAAGGGAGATGCTTAGCACAGTGCCCAGCACCTAGTGGGCATTTCACAAATGGCTTTTGGGTGTTTTGGGATAATCTCAGAGGTCCCTTTCAGCTCCGATTTTACCTTGTTGACTCAGTATGAGTGCACTACATTGTCATTCAGCATGCAGCTTTGTTTCCAGTTTTATACACCGTCTCTGGAGCCCTGAGCCCACGTTCTGGGATATCCTTCCAAGCCAGCATTATTTGTAAAACTGCCCACAAGCTCAGGCCCCAAAATGCACCTCAGTAGAGAAGGAAGCTGTGGAGCTCAAGGCAGATAGAAGTTGCTCTCCTTTCCAGCAGCAGCTGGATTTCTAGTTGACATGGAGCAGCTCCATTCCGGCCCTTGCATTTCATGCTTCCTTGTTCTACATTTTCTCTCGATACCCTGCTTTTATCGCCACATCCATATTTTATAGCCAATAACTAAATGCAGGTGAACACGCTCGCACAGGAGAAGTGTGTTCTCATGCAGAGTCGGAAAGCTAGAAAGAACCAGAGAACAAGAGCTAATCTATCCATCCCTTTCACTGTGCAGAGGAGGGAATTGAAGCCCAAAGAGGCTTGCCCAAGGCCAGGCAGCAAACTAGCAGGGGAGCCCCCAGTGGCCCCTGACTCATCAGTTAAGGCTGGCCATCCCACATTCACTGCAGAAACTCCACCTGGAAATTCCGCCTCCATTTATTGACACCCTTCTTATTCGGCCCTCCCTCCCCACCCCCTGCCCAATCTGGAAAGCCAAGCCAGCTGTGGTTCCCTTTGGAACATCTGGAAAAGGTGCCCATCGGGAACGATATTCCCACACCTGGATTTTTAACTACTTGTTTGGCTAAGCCAACCCCATCAGCCATCCCTATCGTCCTTACGGGCAAACAGCAACTTCCCCCAAAGTTTGACTCACCATCCTGAGGAGGGGAGGGGTTGTTTCCAGGTGCTCAGCCGCCCCCCTGAGAAGAGAGCCCACGCCTCATTTCCCAGGGAATAGCCATGGAGGTAAGTAGTAAAGAGGGAAGGCTTGGGGGTGCTGGGGGAGAAGAAAAGCCATTTCTGGGCAGCTAAGTTTCAGTCTCTCTGCCTTGTCTTTGCTCTTCCAGGGAGGAGAAGTCCATTCATTTCGGCCCCTCAGAAAGCTCTAGATGAGGAACTGGGGTGGGGGGCAGAGCCTGCAAAGGGACCTGCAGGTGCCCCCTTGGAAGGGGACTGGCTGCCTGGGCTTCCTGATGAGGAGCTCAGTGAGCCAGCAGAACCTGCCCTGCTTCTTCACTCAGCTCTGACTCCCGGAGGGACAGTCAGTGTGGTCCTGGCAGAGGAGGGGGGAGAGAATGGGAAGGGCTTAGGAATAATCTCTCCATCAGCCATCCAACCATCCAGCAAGCAGCAGCACCAGCAGCAGCAGCAATGCCAACTGCCAGGCAGGAGAGCAGAGAGATGCCCTCCCCTCCTCGGCCAAAAGAGAACTTAGAAGTAATAATAATTTGTAAGCATTAGACACAGCAAGGTGCTGGGAGAAGAGGGTTGGATCAGGCCTCAGGAGTCCTGGGTTCTAGTCCCTGCTTTGCTGTTGACTTACTATATGACCTTGGGGAAGTCACTTCTGGTCCCTTGGCCTCAGTTTCCTCCTTCTTTCAAGCGACTGTGCCCTATGAGGATCCGTTGAAGTAGCTCAGATTATTTGGTCACAAACATTGATTAAATATTTATGACTCTGTGCCAGGCTCCATGTAAGTGCCAGAGATGCCAAAATCCCCTCAAGAAACTCACATTCTAATAGGGGAGACAACATGCCAATGACTAGGTCCAGGTAAGAGGAGAGGGAGAATAATCTCTGAGAAGGCACTGGCAGGTGGTGGGCCACAGAAGTGCCTCCGGCAGGTGACATTGGAACTGAATCTTGAAAGAAGCCGGAGGTGGAGGATTCCAGGATGGGGACGGAATGGTTTAGCCTGGGAAAAGGAAAAACCTGGTAGTGGTGAGTGTGAGTGTGTAAGAGTGTAAGTGGTGTGAGTGTGTGTGTGTGTGGGTGTGAGAGAATGTGTGAGACTGTGCATGTGTGGGTATGTGTGTGAGTGTGAGAGTGTGCATGTGTGGGTATGTGTGAGTGTGGGTGTGTGAGTGTGTGAGTATGTGTGTGAGAGAGTGTGTATGTGTGTGGGTGTGAGAGTGTGTGTATGTGTGTGAGAGTGTGCATGTGTGGGTGTGAGTGTGAGAGTGTGTGAGTGTGTTGACTGAGTGTATGTGTGTGAGTGTGTGAGAGTGTAAGTGGTGTGAATGTGTGAGTGAGTGTATGTGTGTGAGTGTGAGTGTGTGACTGCATATATGTAAGTGTGAGAATGTGTGTGAGTGTGTATGAGTGTGAGAATGTGTGTGTGAGAGTGTGAGAATGTGTGTGAGTGTGTGTGAGTGTGAGAATGTGTGTGAGTGTGAGAATGTGTGTGAGTGTGTGTGTGTGAGAATGTGTGTGTGTGAGAGTGTGAGAATGTGTGTGAGTGTGTGAGTGTGAGAATGTGTGTGTGTGTGTGTGTGTGTGTGTGTGAGAATGTGTGTGTGTGTGTGTGTGTGAGAATGTGTGTGTGTGTGTGTGACAGCATGGCAGGGTGGCTGCCTTTAAGCATTTGAAAGGTCTTCAGGTAGAAGAGTTATCTGCCTTGTTTGCTCGGTCCCAGAGAGTAGAGCTAAGAGTCCTGGGTAGAAGCTGCCAGGGCACTCTGGGGCTCGGATGTCAGCAAAGCTCCCTCTCAGCGAGATGGATGGGCTGCCCCTGGCCATAGCCAGTAGATCCCCTCTCCCGGGCGCTCCTCGGACAGAGGCTGGCCGCTCGCCTCTCCTCAGAGATGTTGCACGAGTGACTGCCATTCAGGGGAGGATGGACCGGCCGGCGGCTGAGAGAGATCTCGGCCCCCCTCCGGGCTGGTGCCGCGGGGACGAGGGACGGCAAGGGGGAAGCCTGTCCTGGGTGACCTCTTGGTCCCTCCCGGCTGTAACCTTCTGGGCTGCAGGATGCTAGCAGACGGCCAGCTGTCACTTTTCATAGCCGGAGTTCTTTCTGGTAACTTTGACTAATGGTAGCATGACTGGGTGCTTTTGAGAAGCTACAGAAATAACTTTGCTTCTCCTTCAGCTCTGGCTGACTTACGGCCGAGCGGGGTGAAAGCGCAGATCTTCCGCTCTGGGAGGGCCCTGGAGAGGTGCTCCAGACAGTCTCTGGCCGTCAGACCCGGGATGTACGGCCGCTGGCTCTGTTCTGCAAATGAGGCTTTTTTCAAGGTCATGGGATTAGATAAGTCATGACAGAACTAACTAGCCATGACTAGAACCCAGGCCTTCTGGACCCCATGTGTCGGATCATGGGCTCCTATTGGGACACAAATTGGTGACCCATTTTGGGGTTTCTTGGCAAAGATACTGGAGTGGTTTGCCATTTCCTTCTCACCCATTTTATAGGTAAGAAAATGGAAGTGAACAAGGTGAAATGACTTGGCCAGGGTCACTCAGTAAGTGTCTGAGGCCCAACCCAATTTGAGCTCAGGGAGAGAGTCTTTCTGACCCCGGGCTCCATACTCTACCCCCGTGCCAGCCAGCTGCCCTAGCGGCTCCCCAGCTCCAGATCTTATATTCTTACCACAGCGCCGTGAGAGTGTCACTGACAGTGACCGAGAAATCTAGAGTGAGAGACCTGTCCAAGCCGTGGTCTGGGCTGGCTATGAGGTCAGGATCGAGAGGACAGGGCTGGAGCTGGCTGGTGGCAGCGGCAGCGCGGCTCCCTCCAAGGGGCATCCGCACATGGTCACCAGCTGAGGCTCTCTCTGTCTCGCTCCGCTCTGCCTGCCGTCCTCACAGCTCTGATCTCCAAGTGATGACTTAGCCACAGTCTTACGGACAGTGCGATGCTTTGAACTCAGTGCGGGCTTAACTGTTCTAGGCGAGATGTGGAGTGATAGAGCGTGGCCTGGGACTCAGAGACTCGGGTTCAGTTCCCACCTTTGACTCGTGTTGGCTGGGTGACCCTGGGCGAATTGAATGGCCTCTCAGCATTCTGGGCTTTGCTTCATTAGTCTTAAAGACTAACTTGTGGTACAGTTGCTCATTGGCCTTGGTAGAGGGAGCTCTTTCACCATATCAATGAAATCACAGGTCTAGCCCAAGGAACAAATGTAATTGTTTGCCAGCCTACTGTGTGCTGAGTCCTACATTCTCTCTCTCTCTCTCTCTCTCTCTCTCTCTCTCTCTCTCTCTCTCTCTCTCTCTCTCTCTCTCTCTCTCT